>NC_134379.1:2660000-2960000 GCF_035582795.1 Mycteria americana | reverse complement strand
CTTAAAAGCTTCCAATGAAAAATACAATTCTGAACCCAGTATCTTCAGAACTCAATCGTAACTGTTTGATTAGGAGGGTAAATCCTTTTATAATGATTTTTCCTTAATAGACTATAGATACAGATTAATACTGACATTTTTTTACTTTGTACGGTAAGTAACGTATAAACTTCTATGTGTGTTTATTCAGCTTCAGTTAACTGACACATAAATGTCTAGGAAGCTGCAATATTTGCTATATAAACTCAATACAGATTCTAGGAGACAAAAGAATGGCTGCATCTCTTTGGCACTAAAACTCTGCTGATCCCTCCTAGGAGGAGCAAGCAGAGACTGATGGGGCAACACCTTCAGACGTCCCAGGTTGGAAGGCATAGTGCAGCTTAACGGTGCCACGCACAGATTAGCATGGCAGGAATGTAGTGGTGGTTTTGACCTGGTCCTTTCTATTTTGCATCCGCATGCAGCACAGCAGAACTCGATTTAAAAAGCTGTTCATGCAAACATATCTTCAGTTGTACATAAAGAAAATACATCATTGAGCTGCTTTGATTTCTTGGTAGACTTCCAGCTACTTTAACCATACTATACTTTGGTTCAACTCTTCCTTTAGACGAAGAGAAAGGCATGCTAAGACAATAGACATAGCCCAAGAAGAAGTTTTGACCTGCCTGGGTATTCATCTTTATGAAAGATTACATCGAATCTGGCAAAAGTTGCGGGCTGAGGAACAAACGTGGCAGATGCTTTTTTACCTAGGTGTTGATGCTTTACGCAAAAGCTTTGAGGTAAAAATCAAATTTTATCTAACTTGTGTTTGAATTGCTATAGTAACTGTGCATTTTCACTAAAATTATTTTTCTGCTTTCTGCTAACGTTGGGCTGGAAGGAGCTTCAAGGGTGTTGCGTTCAATCCCTTGTTCACTGCAGGCAACAGTTGTGTAATATCAATGCATAGCACAACTGAGTTGCGTTCTGATGTGAAGTCTGCTGGAACATAAAAGATTGAGGCTTGCTTTTACTTTCCAAGCTGCACATTACGCTGGATCTTCTGTGGTTTTAATTCACAGTGAAGGTATTTCTACCTGATAGCGTTTAAAGTAGCTCTGGCTACAACAGTTTTTATTTGGCTTATTGGTAAAAATGGAGGCTGTGCTTTTGAATTACAAACACAACTGCTAACTCTTGCATTCAGCATGTTCCAAGTGCACTCTGTAATCCTGTGGGATCTTGAACTTCAGACAGAACTCCATGGAGTTCTTTCAGCATAGGCCAATAGTATACTTCCCCTTCGGTATGACATAGATCTTTTTTGTTATGTTTATCTTCCATTCATAATGACTGTCCTCTCTAAAAACTTCTAAAACATCAGAGAAGGAGGAACAAAATCAGTTTGGGAAAGATCATAGTGGAACCCTAATCTAGTTAGTTCTTGGAATTTTTTACAAGCAATTTTTTTAAAGACTTAGAATGCTATGGAAGTGGCATTGGGCTGGGTACAGCCCAATGGTTTTGTCTTGGTGTTTTTTTTAATCTAGTAAAGTACGGTGTTGAAAATTCATTGACACTGTAAAACTCAGGTAATTATACTGGTATGCAAGGTTGGCTATGAATTTGAAGTACAGAACTGTTCTAAGGTGAGTGGGAATGATGATGTCTCATTTTGACTTAAGGAGTTCCCAGAGTGACCTGGGGGGAAAAAAAAACCCCCACACACAAAAACCCAAAACAAACCCTGTGAATTCAGTTTTACCTCTGTAGGAGCATTGATCCAGAATAGTTTACTAGTTTAACTGTATTCTTGGAACTTTGTATGTAGACGTGCCATTATGATATTTGCTCTAAATTTAATACTAAGGAACATATTTAGATGCTTCCTATATTTTGAGAAACGGCTACACTTTAAAATCGGACTGCCTAGAAAATCAGTTACATTTTTCACTGGTTACCCTAGACAAAGAACTGCAGGAATTCTGTAGCAGTAGTTCTAATGTGGGTTTTTGTGCTTCTTTATTAAACAATCAGAGTTTCTACCATGTAAACAGATCCAAAAATGCATTCAAGTCCACAACTTTTCACTGAGAACTGCAAATCTGGGCCATAAGTTACACGCAGTGCTCCCCCCATGCGTGTATCTTCTCCAGCAATCTAAATTTAGTGACTAAATCTGGATAGGCATTTTTCCTCTATAGTCAATAGTTGTGTTGCTGGGACTTTATTATAAAAAGCACTTACCAGCTATTTTCCTCTTCCTTTTTTATAAATGTAAAAGCTTGAATTGTGTTAACATCTATAAATAGATCTAACCTCTTATAAACAGATGGCTGTGGAAAAAGTACAGGGTATTAGTCGATTGGAACAGCTCTGTGAAGAATTTTCAGAAGAAGAAAGAGTGCGAGAGCTTAAACAAGAGAAGAAGCGCCAAAAACGAAAGAACAGACGGAAAAATAAGTGTGTGTGTGAGATCCCTACTCCTTTGCAGGCAACAGAAGAGAAGGAAATAAATCAAGCAAAGGTAAACATTGGTAGCTGCGGCTTTTTGCTGGTGTGAAATAACTATATTTCTAATTTGGTGCTTCACTCATCAGCTCACTGTTCCATGTTAGAATTCTTGAGAGGTTTTTAGTGTATCTCAGTTTTGGGAACTAGTTTTTGATCGCTAGTGGAATTTAATACTTTTTCAGATTCGTACAGTCTTTTTGTAAAGTAGTTGCCTGGCACTCCTTAGCTTTTGGGGGTTTGGTGGGGTTTTAAAAAAAAAAAAGTCCTAAATCTAGGGGGTCAGGTTATGCCAGAATGTTTTTCAACTATCATTTCTTAAAGATCACTTAGAATATAGGAATTCAAATGCTAGTTGCAGACAATTACTATTGAATTTTTGGAGAGGAGAAAGCTATAATTGACTGAGTAAGGGCAATTATTATTCTGGATCTCTTGACCGAACTTAATGGGCTAACTGTAGGTCACATTATTGTGGGGAAAGTAGTGGGGTTGTTTTTTAGTTGTCTTGTACTTCTGAAGAATTATAGGCAGTGCTGTGGCTGTTACCAGTGTCAGCTGTGTTTTTTTTTTTTTTCTTGTGAAAAGAGTATCCTTTATAAAGATACTGGCTGAGCTACTTTCAGTACTTGCAAGTATTTTTTGGTTTTGTTTTCAGGAAAATTCGAACTTCACGGAAAGTAGTTGCAAAGCCTGTGGTAGCACCGAAGAAGCTAACAATTGTGTAGAAGTAATTGTTACTAATGAAAGCACTTCTTGCACCTGTCCTAGTAGTGGTACCCTATTAGGTTCACCTAAAATCAAGAAAGGTATGTTAAATGTCATTATTTTTCATTTTTAAAAACATTGACCATTTATGGGGTAAACAGTGCTCGGCTGTTTTTAAAAGTAACTTTTTTCTAAGAATTCTTTCTTGTTAGAGGCATAACTAAAAAATATGCAACAGCTACTGTAGATTACCGTAACTTTTCACTTCGTCTCAGGTTTATCTCCGCATTGCAATGGTAGTGATTGCGGCTATTCATCTAGCATGGAGGGCAGCGAAACAGGATCTCGAGAGGGATCGGATGTGGCCTGCACTGAAGGCATTTGCAACCACGATGAAAATGGTAGGTCTGGTAAGAACGTAATAGTGGTTTAGTATCCGCAAAACGTAAGTATCTGAGAAGAAAATTCCCTGTCTTTTGCAGGAGATGATTCGTGTGTCCATCGCTGTGATGACAAAGAGGAGGATGGAGATAGCTGTGTGGAATGTTGGGCTAATTCGGAAGAGAATAACACAAAAGGCAAAAACAAAAAGAAGAAAAAGAAAAGTAAAACTTTGAAGTGTGAGAATGAACATGTAAGGAACATAGCTATTCCAAAATGCTTATTTAAATGCATATGTTTTAAAGTCATTACAAAAGCATTTCAGTTGTGACTAATGCTGTAAACGGGGTAACAAGGATCTTCTGTTACGTCTCCATCCAAGTTTTGAAATCGAGGTCCTTCCTAGAATAGGTTGTGGCGGAAGGAGTCTCTTCTCTCCTGTGTTCCTAAGCATGTGCACTTTTGCACACTCTCGGTGAATTAACATGCCATTCCCCCCTCCTCCCCAGGCCCACATATATATTTTTTTAAATGTATCCTTGCTCTTTTTTTTGAACTTTTCCTTTCCTCTTTCCCTCTGCTTCCACCTGAAACCTGAATGTTTCAGGTTTAACACTGCTCGTAGTTCATTACAGGCTATTTTCAATTTTAGATTCAGAAACTTGGAAGCTGTATGGCAGATCCAGGTAACAGAGAGACCTCAGGAAATATTATGCACACAGAGTTTCATCGCGACAAGACCAAAGACACACATGCTGAAAGCTGCTGTAGCTCAGAAAAAAGCGGGCAGCAGTTGCCTTGGTTTGACCATATGAAAAATGTGTCACAGTTTGCAGAACCTACAGAAATGTCACTTGTTCCTGATACTGGAAAAGGTGCCAAGAGCTTAGTGGAACTCCTTGTAAGTAACCACTTACTTTGAATTTTAGGTCGCGGCATACTGCTTTAAATCCTCGGGATTGAGGATGGGGTTTAGAACTCAAATCGCACTGCAGAACTGTTACAAGGGAGAACGTAACTCAACCTGAGATTCATAGCTTACTTTCCCAGTGTTTTGTTTGTTTGCTTTTGCATGTTCTCTGTAAAGTATATAACCCAGATGCTTTGCAGGGGAGGAGAAATTGCCTGTCACTGGAATGCAAGTGACAGGACTTGTGTGATAAATATTCATTATCAAGGATCGTATTATTCCATAAAATGAAGCGGGCATTATTGCTGCCTTCATGCCTCAAATGTTACTTGCTACTATAGGCTCCTTGGACGACTTTCTTCTCTCTCCCTTTCCTTCCCTTCTTCTTCTCCTTGCTTTACATTCTTGTTTTTTTTCTTTTTTAAACTCTGATAAAAGCCATCCTCTTTCAATGGAAATGTGCTAAGACTCTGAAGCTTATTCTGGTAGCTTTCATGACTGTATAGGCTGCCTCTTACCCAGAAACTAGCAGAGCGTTGTGTGTGAGTCGGGTGACTGGATTAGCCAGCTGAGACTTGTGGTGTCGCGACACGAAGGCCGCGTCTGTCTCCAGAGGAACTGTAGACAACGCGTCCAGTGGGCAGAGGTGTACTGCACAGGAAGGGCAATGCCTGAGTTCTTAAATGCCTGTTTTCATTTGTAGGATGAGTCTGAATGCACTTCTGATGAGGAAATCTTTATCTCACAAGATGAAATACAGTCCTTTATGGCAAACAACAAGTCTTTTTACAGCAATAGAGAACAATACCGACAGCATCTGAAGGAGAAATTTAATAAATACTGCCGCTTAAATGATCACAAGAGGCCCATTTGTAATGGTTGGTTGACAACGGCTGGAGCGAACTAAATACAATAAAATAGCTCTGTCTTTCACTGAAATTCTCAAGATGACTACTGCGCCTTCTCTTTCAAAAACTTAATTTAGTGACTTATGGCAAAATTTTATCTTAAATTAATGTGATTCTTTTTTTTTCTTGGTTTTTTGGGGAGGCTGGTGGAGGTGATTTCATTAATTTTGTTCTTTCTTCAGGCTTGTATCTTTAGTTGAGTAGCTGTGCAAGCCTCTCATAATTTAAGCCATCTCTTTTCATTAAATGTTTCTCTTACTGTGAGACTTACAAAAAGCAAACTAGTGGCAAAGTAATGTTGTACCTATAATTCTGTACAGAATGACAATGAGCTGAATATAAGATTTTACAAAGTAGACATCCATTTGCAAAATGTTTTGGATGTAATATGTTAAAGCGCAATGTGCAAAATTTAAATAAAGAATATTTATTAATATGCATAGTAAAAGTTGGTGTACATGTTTCTACTTTAAACACTCCTTCCCAGCAGTCTGAATTCTCGCCGTTCAGATGGATAGTTGTCGCTTCAGTCTGCGTAGCTTCATGGAGGCAGCTGTAAGGTGAGTAAACTTGCCCGGGCAAAGTACAGATCCTTCCGTGGCGCTCGTGAAAACCAGTCCACCGGGCCGTGTGATTCTCCGCTGACGTGGTTTAGAGATCTTCGAATTCTTGCCAAACAAGCTGGGTCCGCGATACCCCGGCTGTGTCGCTGTGGCACTGCACCCAACCTGGCTGGCGCTCCTCGGCACCGAGTGGCTGTTCCGCTTCCAGGATCTCGGATGATAGATCGGCGTGGCACGGAGCTGTCTGAGGTGTCTCCAAACAGCGTTGGGCTGCGTGGACGTGCTGTATGAATCTTGTCGTGAGTGCTGCGCCGAGTTTGGTGATGGTTTGGGATTTGTTTGGAGCGTGCAGCCTGTACCATTTTGGGGCTTAATTTAGTTTTTCATCGAGGCGATTCCTGATGCCAGTGAGTTAGGAGACCGCTGCGCTCATTTTCCTTCTCCCCCGACAAAGCAGACTTAAAGCTTCTGCACGAGCCTGTCAGAACGTAATCAAACAAAAAGCAGGTTTCCAACACACCTTGGCGTTTTCTCAATGGAATAATGAGCTCTGCTGAGGACGGGACAGCAGTGCTTTTGCATAAATATCCTTTCGGCTGTATCTTGGTCTTACAACTATGGTATCTAATGGCGTGGCTTGTTTGTAAGAGGGTGGTCTGAGAAGCGGTGAAGGTACGGCATGTGGGAGATGAAGAAAAAAGCAGTTTAAAACCTGGTACTAAATGGACAAGACCGGAGGTGGTGGTACGGTTGTGCGTGGTAAGCAGCCAGGTTCAGCTGACGTGAGCTGGCTTCTGTGGCGCTTACAGCGGGAAGCTGTTATACGTTGGTGTGTGTCTAGAAAGGGAGGGTGTTCCGTTGTACGAGTGCAACTCAAAAAATGTAGGAATTAAAAAATTTATGTATGCAAATTGAAATCGATACAAATGTTTTCATAATAATAAAAAAGCCCCGAATAACTTTCATATTTACAGGAGATCACGCTCTGTTAATGCATGCCCCCACTTGGCTATTTTATAGCTGTTTTACAAAATCAGATGTAAAATACACGTTCTTGAGTGAGCTTTAGCTTCATGAGTTTCTGAGTTAACTGGTAATACTGATAAATAGTCCCTCTGGATGTTAGTTAAGGTATATTTACTGATTATTTCACTCAATTACAAAACACAGAAGAAAACGATGAAGGTATGAGTGCTTTTTCCTATGACAGTACTTAGACTTTGGTAGCAGCTGCCACTAAAAGAAGAACCTTCTGGTTTGGGGGGGCGTAAGCAGAATTACAGAATATCATTCGTAATTTCCTCATTTTCTGTACGGTGGTCCCTTGGTTTTTCCGACAAAGGGAAAGAGACAGGTTTCTTTTCTTGGCTTTGCTCCATGCTTCAGCCACGTTACAGAGAGGCACCGTGCCTGGCGATGCTTAGTTTGCCCAGGGTTCTCGCAATGAACCCGAGAGTCAAATCACTGAGAGTAACGGAGAACACGTACGGACATTTCTCCTAGACCTGCTTTGAACTGTGAAATCCGGCTTCATGAAAACGAACCTTCAGCTTCCTCTGAAGCCGCGCGGACTCTTGCGTTTGCTGTGGCAAAAGGCTAATTTTGCAACAGGAAGACGTTTCCATCTTTAATGTGAGGAAGGGGAGTCCTTATCGTGGTGGTTTCTTTAATCAAATACTCCATTTGTCAGCTACGGGAAAAATGCAGTTAACTTCAAAGAGCTGAGCTGCTGGCTGCGCGCTGCTCGTGCGTGCACGAGGAGCTGATTCAGGGGGGTAGTTGTGTCCTTGGTAATGGATGAAATCATCACTTTTAAGTGGAGTGTTCATCGTTTTGTGCTTTACCAGGAGCTGAAATATTGGGGGGAAAAAAAAAAAATGGATGGAGATCACAGACCCTTTGAGCGATCAGGGTCACACTGTGAGCGTACCGGAGGCACTGCAGCGTGGGGCCAGCTCGGCTGTTGGCAGGTGCTGGACGTGGTGTTTGCTGTGTGTAGGACGGCAGCGTCTACAACCCTATAGATGTGTTATGGCCAAGGAGCCCTGTTCCCTGCAACATCCCCGTTCCTGCGTCCTGCTGCCCGGGCGGAGCCCTGTGCTCGCTGTGCGCCCCGCGCCTACGCAAGCTCAGCTCCCCCCCGAAAATCTCCTGCACCCCTTGCCCTATTGGGCGAGATACACAAGTGCTATTTCATTTTTTTTTTTTAATATAAAACCAAAAGAATACCTGCGTAGTTTATTCTTTACTTTTTGGTTTTTAATTTTCAGTGACAGGCTGCGGAATCAGCTCTAGGGGTGGTACTTAGGAATCAGACTTTTAATAATGTTCTCCTTTGTTTTGTGTCAGTTAAAAGCAGGTTTAAATTAAGCTGCCCAGCAATGCATGGCTGAGCGGAAAGAGAACAGGAGGAAACACCTTCAAATATAGCTTTCCCAGCACGTTCTCACGGCAAGCCATTGCCCCCATGGTAGATGGGCCCTGGAGGGCGGCAGTTCTGCTCCAGATCTGAGCAGCTCCAGAGCAAAGGGGGGAATCCCTTAAATTCATCCCAGTTAAACTGGGCAGCTCGTTCTCCCAGCACGGTGAGGGTGGCAGAAGTGCGTCTGGGTTCAGAACGCAGCTGGACATGCACATGGAAACCGTCGGGCTCGATGCTGCGGAGCCTCCAGCTGAGGAAGTCCCTGGGCGGCACGGCTGCAGCGCACGCCTTCTCACCTCCCAGGTTTGTGCTCGTTTTCGAAGCTTCTGCTACTCGTTACGACTGAAGACGCTTCTGCGCTGGAGGGAATCTGGTCTGTCCCGCTGCTTAGCTGCTGTCAGGTCTTGCTACACCCCTGGGAGGTCTGGGTGTCGGGACTGCGCGCTCCACTGCAAGAAAAGTCGCACCCCGGAGAAAAATCCCCAAAAGAAGCATTCCGTAGAAAGTCTAATTCCCCATTTCTAACTAACCTCTTCCATGCGGAGGGTGAGAATGGCCCATCCGTCATCTCTGAGAGGTGGTATGTGAGCTCTCTGATTTGAGAGCTAGGATTTTGCTGTGAAGCTTACGAAAGACCACAGCTGGACTTGAGCACCGCTGAAAGAGCTGTTTTTATTTTTCTCCTCCTTGTATCCTTTGTATACAGCTGGTCTACATCGTCCAAACCTGGGCCCAGACCCGTTTTTAAGTTCCTTGTATTATCCGTCTCTAGCAGGGAACCTGAACGTCGCGTTTTCAGCAGCAACGTGCTCGTATCCCAGATAAACTCAGGCAGGGAGCTCTGCGCAACCACCACCCGCCCTGCTGGTACGTGCTGCCGGCTCCGTCTCCCCCAGGGAGTTGAACACCCCTGTGGTTTGGATGCCCAAAAATCTTAGATTTGATAGAACGATAATTTTGGCAAGAACCGCAAGCGCTTATCCTCCTTCAGGTCTGCGCAGTCGTTGCAGGGCATCCTCCTGCAGAGTTTAAACAGAATCGTCAACTCCCAACCCTTTCTTCTCTCATAAATTATCTGTACGTTCGTCTCATCCGCTTCTTCAAAAGTTTCTGCGAATTATTCAGGCGTGCTCCCCGGTCCTCGGGCGGGGAGACGAGAGTCCCTTCACAAAGCTGCTTCCCCCTCTGCCAGAGCCCTTTCCTCTGATCTCACCAAAGATGTTTTCTCCCTCCCGAACCCACTGCTCGCCCTGCCGCGGTGTTTGTTTGCTGGGTCGCTGCGGTTGGGCTCCGTGTGTCCATGCTGGCACCCACAGCTCCTTCCCCGGGCTGCGTTTTTTTGGGCCGTGGATGGGTGCCAGCGAGCGTCTCCTCTGCAGCGGGAGGGACCAGGGGCGGCTGCGGAGAAGCAGCAAGGCAGAGTTAAGATTCCCTCGGTGCTCTGTGTTTGCAGAACCTGTATCGCGTTTGTGGATGCTTTTTGACTTCTGTATAAAAGCACAGAGCCGCCTTCTCCTCGCTGGACGTATGAGCGAGCGGGTAACGCGATCGGCGACAGGGTTGCAATATAGCTCACGCAGTTATGATGTGGCTGAAGAGACCAGGAGTTAATGCAGCCATTGCATGCTAATGAACTATTTTTGATTCGAAGCGGCCCGTCTCCCTCCGTCACCCAGCTGACCTAGCGTGGTTTACCTTTAAAGCGGAAAAAGTCCTTTATCAGCACTTCACCTCTCTGCCTTCCGGACTCGCCCTTCTCCCTGGGGCCATTTTGGGGAGGAAGAGCCCCAAACCCGAACACTGCAAGCCGGTCCTCACCCCCCCGCTCCCGCTTCCCTCCCCCCCCCCCCGCCCCGCGGGCTGAGCCCTCGCACACTCGGTGCGTGCGAGGCGGGGGCGTGGCACGCGGGGGGCGGGGCCGGCGGGCCGGGGGCGGGGCCGCGGGCGGGGCCGGCGGCGCGGGCGGGCGGTGCATTGTGCGCGGCGGCGGCGGGGCCGGGCCGGGCCGGGGCCATGGAGCGCTGGACCGGGCGCGTCGCGCTGGTCACCGGCGCCTCCGTGGGCATCGGCGCGGCCGTGGCGCGGGCGCTGGTGCAGCACGGCATGAAGGTGGTGGGCTGCGCTCGCAGCGTCGACAAGATCGAGGTACCGGGGCGGGGGCCGCGGGCACCTTTCGGCCGCGGGCAGCCCCACGGGCGGCGGCGCCCCGCGGGCGGGAGATCCCCACGGGCGGGCCGCGGCCGCTGCCGCCCGCCTCCCTGCGAGGCCTCGCCGGGGCGGGAGCGCTCCCGGCGGCCGGGGCGGGGGGCCGGGCCCGCGGGCGGTGCGAGGCGGGGGTGCGGCGGGCCGGGCCGGGGCTCCGGGGGGCCGCCGTGGGCCGGGCTGCGGGCGGGTGCCGCTCGCCGGGTGCGGGCGGTGGCAGGGCGCGGGCAGAAGCCGGCGCGTCCGCGGGCTGTGCTGGCGCCCGGCGCCCGGCCGGAGGGAAGAGCGGCGGTGCCGGGGGGCTTCCCCGCCTGGGGCGCGCACGGAGCCCCGTGGGGTTTTTCCCACCCCGGAGGAGCGAGCGGGGACGGTTGGCTGGAAGCTGCCCGAGGAGCAGATTCAGTCTGGGGGGGCTTTTTGGGGTACCTCGTATGGAGGTGACGGGGAGCATCTGCCTGCCCGGCCCGGCGGTGTCAGGAGCGGGGCTCGGCTGCGAAATGTTTCGGGGCACGGTAGCCCCCGCTCGGTGTGGGGTGTAGCGTGCTCTGGCTGGGAGGGGGGACGCTTTTATGAGTTGATGTTAAAATAGGGTTTCGGTCCTTAGCGTGTTGTTTACCCTACGACCAGCATCTCCAGAGCTAAGTCAAAAACCTCACGCCGTTGGCTTCAAAATAAAGATGCTTAAAAGAAATACTTTCTGTGGGATCCTTTTTTGTAGCTGGGTGCATTTGTAGGCTTTCCCTCGCAATGGCATGAGCTAAAGCTTAGGTACTTTTTAAGAAGTTTCCTCCGAGGGAGGAAAAAAGTTAGAGTCAGACAGCTTAAATATTGTCACCTCGGTTGTTCGGTGCCTGCCGAGCCAAAGGAGAGCTATCCGAACATCCAGTGCCTGTATTTCCTTAGCAGAGGTGATATAGGACTCACTATGCACAGTTGACCACACCAAGAACAAATTGTCCAAAAAACCATGGAAAACGAGGCTTGACACTGCTGGTGTTGCTGCGAAGTGGGGTTAAATAAAGAAACGCTTGGAAGAAACAAAACTTTTTCCGTTCTTCATCATGAATGTGAAAGATACCGCTTGCAGAGAGGAGAAACTACACCGATGTGACTTGTTTAACTGTCCTTTGGGGCTTGCTTCTAATTCTGGACTTCCTGACGTTTTGATACCGTGGTTTACAGGGAAAGCCGAGCTCTCCAAAGGCTTTCCCACGTGCGGCTGACGGCGTTTAATGTATTTTCATTCCCTGGCTTCATGAGGCTGTTGTAGCTTCACGGTGTCTGGTGAAGGATGCTGTGAAGGACGCCGTTGCTTCCCATTCCCCTCCAAAATAGAAAGAAAAGCCATTTCTCATATTGCCCTTCCTTTTGATTTTTCTTTTGAAATATTTTGATTTTCCTCGGTAACGAAAATCAATGAAACTCACATTTTCCTTCGGTGCTACAGGGGAGCATCCCTTCTGAAGCCTGAAAGCTCTCCTTTCTGAAACTTTGCTGGCAAAAATACAGTATAGATTTAAGAAAGGCTTTTAAAACCTTTGCCTTTTTATTTGAATCTGCACAAAATGCAATCACATTTTATATAGGTGATTTATCTGGGTTGCATGGTATGCACGTTTACTGAGCAGTGCTGACTGTTTGGCATCTTCCAAGTCTCTTTTTACTGTTGTGTTTCAAAAACTCGTGTTAAACACCGCAGCTAACGTTTGTCCCTGCTTCCTTCTTTCTCCCGTCCTCTCTAAGGACCAAATTGTGTTTGCAGCGCACGGCCATTTGTTTTGGTAGGTGTCTGGACTGTGTCCTGCTCCGTTGCTGTTCTGGTTTTATTTATTGTGAAGCATGTTTCCTTAAAGAGGAAGAAAATCCCAGAGGTGCTGCTCGCTCGGGGAAGGGAAGGTGGTGGAGCGTGGGGTGGTCCAGCGTCACTCCCAGAACAGGTCCGTCACCTCGGACTGGCTGCCAGGGACGCTTGTGTCTGCACAGATGAGGCTTCTTACCGACGCCTGCCGTGCCTTCAGAGCAGAGTTGTTTATGATAACTAAGGTTTCCTCTAGCAGCTTCACCTTGTGTTTTTTTCCTTAAAAAAAAAAAAAAGAGGAGGAAGGTATTCAGGCTTCAGACTATTGAGCTCACGCTGGGACTTGGGACTTTGGACGTGGCTGTAAGAAGCCATCTCAAGGAGCGGGAGTTTGGCGTTGTGTGCGGGGCATGACCGTGCTGCGGCCGGCACGGTGGGCGATGCAGCCGGACCCCGTCTCGGGAGCTGCCAGCAGGGCTCCTGCTGGAGGGGCTTCAGATGCTGCGGGCAGTAGGAAGGCAACGGGAAGGTCCGTGCCATCAGTGCTCCGCGTGTGTGTCGTTACCTTGATTAGTTATTGTATAACCAGATCTATCCACAAAATACACTCATCTGTTATCTCCGGCTGCTGGTTTTCCAAGTCATTGTGGGTCGGGAGCTGGAGGATTGCATCCTTGCGGGAAGCCTGGGTGGGGATTCGAAGGATGTGCTGATTCGGGGAGAGTGGCTCACGCGTAAGGGGCAGGATGGGGGAAGCAGCACTGATGTTCGGGGCTGGGGTGCGGTGACAGAGGGACGAGAGGAGAGAAATATGAAGGAGCTGAGGGCTTGGTATTGCCAGATGTGAATAAAGGAGAGGTTAGAGCATCGCGGCCATAGTTGCTGCAGGATAAATCTTGCTGCTGTAGTACAGTGGAATAATTAGCTAAATACCACTGTGGATAATAGTGTGCAGAGGAGTGAACCCAAAAAATAAATCAAGGCAGCTTGAAATGGAAAGAGTGCAAATGGCACAGTTTAAAACCAGGAATACAGTACAAAATTGTAGTACAAAAGCATATGTTTTCATTAATGTTGTGCACTAGTCATCCATTTTAAGGTAAAGTGGCTGGAACCTCTCTATATGGTGGTTTTATAACCTACTGCAAACTGGTGACTGAAAGAGTATGCTGTCTTGTGGGGAATTTAACTTGGGCAATAAATGCTATGTCAAGATTTCTTAATCTCTTGGAAAATCAGGTACGGGCTTGAGGCAAGATAATGAAGGAATTGCAAAGTTGCGGTTTTGGTATTAAACCTGTGTCATGACTCCAATGCTCTTTATTTGACTTTTGAAATAAGAATGTTAATGGCTTACAAAACCTGCAAAAGTCCCCCCCCTTTTTTTTTTTCTTCTGCTGGCTCTGTAGAAAAGCCACATGCTTGACTTGCCTTGAGTTAGTGCTCTGGCCGACTTCAGTGGTATCGTTTCAAAATTAGATTTGATTTTTCTTTTGTCACATCTTTGTATGTGCAGGCGTGGCAAACGCAGGCTCGGGTGCTGGGTTTCCCCTCTGTAATTGTATTTAGCTGTGACCCTTTAAAACATGGTGTTGACCCTCCTGCAGTCCTCGCTCCCAAGCAGCTTCGTGTTCCCCACTCGTGCCACTTCTGTGAGTGGAGACTCTTCTTGTGGGTCATCCAACAGTAACTTTAGTAGACATCGAGGAATAAAATAGAATTAAAATGGCTTTATTTTACTTTGGCATGCCAGCAGATAATTTGGGTTGAAAGCTTGTTTTAAATGAGAAGCCTGGAGGTACTAAGAGCTGTCACAGACTTTTTGGCATGTGCTCTTGCTGAGTGTTTTCTGCTCTTCAGATACTTACACGGGTTCCAAGGCAGGAGCGAGCGTCAGTGCTTTAATGAATTAGCCAAGAGTTTTTAGCAGCCTGTAAGACCAAGCTTTGGTGGCAACTGCTCCCTGTCAAATGATCACCTTCACAGGGACCCCTCGCTGATCACTTGGGTCTCCAGTGTGCGAGGAGACTTGCTGTGATTTAATGAGTTGCCACAGCTTAGCTGGTAGCAGTAACGCGTTAAGCCGCAGTCACTCCATCCTGCAGACAAAAGGCAGAGTATCGCTTTTGATGGCTTCACTACAAGGCTCCTCAACTTTCTTCTTCCTGATGTTTTCCAGAAATTGGTATTTAGCGTCTGACTTCTTGCAGCAGCACAAAAAAGGGAGAGAGTTTCCCCGTGCACGGGACAAAACGTTTCCCCCCCAGCTGGCAAACCACTCTGGTCTTTTATTCAGCGTGATGCATAAGTTTTCTTTTGCAGTGTTCTTCCCCTGGGGTGGGGGAAGACTTGGGAGGGTTTGTGGTAAAGGTAGGGTCTGGCTCAGAGGCATGGTAAAGGCATGGAGGTACTCTGGCACTTTTCTTTTGGAGCACAGGAAGGTACGACACAGGGAGATGTTTCCAAAGAGTTTGCAGTTGACACTTGGTATTACACTCTTTTTTTTTTTTTTTTTTAAATACTAAAATTTAATTTCATCTATTTTTATATTCATTTTTATATTTGTAGGGAATGGTAAAAGTGCTGGCAGTTCTCCCTATGGCCCGGGTGTTGGAGCACTGGATCCGTGCATGCATTGCGGCTGCGGGGCCGGGGCCATCGCCGATGGGAGAAGCTCCGGTTGGGGCAGTCCCACCTGCGTCAGGTCAGGCAGCACCTGATGCCGCTGCACTCAGTTTTGCTAGAAATCTTCCAGCAGCTCATTCATTCCTTTGATACCTTGCTGGAGGGTGGCCAGGGGCATCTGCCACTTATTTTGCGATTTTGGGGTTTTTTTATAATTTTATTTTTCTCCAACGCCTTCCAAGTGTTGTTAATTCATCAGTTAGAAAAGACTCCTCGGGAGGGGTTGCGGGAAGTCAGCTGGCTCCTGCAATCCTTCGCATCGCTGCTGGAAGCAGCTGAACTGGCCGGTTGCAGGGTCGGAGCGCACAGAGCTGCGTGATTCCGGCGTGCCGGCTGGTTCGTCCTGTATGGCTCGCCCCAGGCTCCCTGTCTGCAATGGGAACGTCTTGGGTCCACTGCGGGCCAAATAACAAAGCGTCCGGCTGCTCCCGGGGGGCCGGCGAGCGTCCCCTGAAGCAGCGGTACCCGGCTGCTCTGCCGGAGGGGCAGGATGGCTGGGGGGGAACCCGTTGCCCTCCCAGAGCAGCGAGGCTGCGTCGGTGAGCGAGAGGAGATCGGGGCCCTCGGGCGATAGCCTGCTTCAAGGCGTTGGAGAGATTTAATCATGGATGTTGTGCTGTAAAAACAATATTTTTTGTTCTTTGTTGGGGTGTGGAGAGCGAGCTGTGCAGGAAGCAATAAATGTGGTTTACAATACAAGGTTTAACTGATTAATTCTAATGCATTTGTGACAGTTATTGATCAAAGGTAACATTTATAACCAAGGCCTGCATTGTCAAGGTTAGATCTTGCTCAAGAAATAGCCTTTGATAAGCTGAGCTATTGATTGCAGATGCGAGCAGTCCAATCTCTGAAGAGGCTAGTGCTCTCTTCGTCAAGCAGTGCCGTGGTGGTGTGGGAGGAGGAAGAAGTAGCCGAGCCTTCCTCCCGGGAGCCGAGCATCCCGAGTAGCCCTTTGCGGGCTGGCTGACCCCTTCCACCGATGGCTGCCTGGGCTGTGAGGTGCAAGGGAGGCTCTCCACCCCTTCGGTGCTCCAAGGCGGTTAATTAATGGCTAAATTGTTTCATAATACCCGAATGTGGAATTTAATTACGTTGCGTGCAAATCACGTTGATGGCTTAGAAGTCAACTGGTTAAAATTTTGGCCTCTCCCTGTCGGGTGTCTGTCCGTGGGGTTGAGCTGTGGATGTCCCTGCAGTGCTGGGGGTCCACAGCGGGGTCTGTCCCTCTGCCCTACAGCTGGGGATGGGTTTCACGGGGCGTTCCCAAAAACACAGGTTTGCCTCTGTGCCCACACTGTCTTAATCTTGTCATTTACAGCAGTCATTTATGAATGCAAGAGGCGTGACTTTTGGTGCCCAGCTCCTACCCGCCGGGCAGCCTCTGTGGCTCCCATCCTCCCTGTCCCCAAATGCTTGTCGTGGACCTCGTCACTCCCTCTCTCCCCGTCTCCTCGCTCTCCCAGCATGCAGGCTGCAGAGCTGCTGGGCTGTGTGGTAGCCCAATGTGTTATTTCTTTTAAGGCAGGAGGAGCAGCTCCAGGCAGGATAATCCCAAGGCACGGTCCCTGTGTAAATGAATGACCTTCAGATTCTCCTTGGCCTCTGGAAGGGCTTGTTTTGTGTTTGGCGAAGGCCTTGCCTCGGGGATGGTGGGTATTCAAGGCCTCTGAGGTGCTTTTATTGCCGCTTGTCCCTGACCAGATCCTTTCCTGATTAAATGCGAAAGATATCCCATAATTACTGTCCTGAGTAGTGGGAGCAAATGCTTTGCTGTCCCGATGGTTTTCCTCAGCATTGAAGCTCAGGAGGTGCGTGGGGGAAGGGTTGCTTTTAAATCAGATTGGATTCATCCTCCTTCCCCCCAAAATGTGCTTTAAAAATGTCTTATTGCAGCAGGCCCCCCTTCTCTACTTCTCTTTGCAGTAGGGCGGTGATACCGGGGTATGTCGTGCTTGCAGCCCTAAAAATAGGTAATAACTGAGCTTTTCCTGGGATTTTGGAGACGCGATGGGGTGCTTGTTCTGCCTCTGCCTTGCTGTGTAACAAGGCAGATCAGGTAGCTGTCTGTGCCTCAGTTTCCCCCTGTAAAACCTGGCAGCTGCTGCCCTGCGGAGGTGGGAGGGTGGTATGGGAGCAGCGATCAGGCACGGAGGGGTTTTCTGGTCTCCGTTTCGGGTTTGTGGAGAGTGTCCCAGGGCAGGGAGGTCTGGACGCAGCCA
The DNA here is from genome assembly GCF_035582795.1 of Mycteria americana. Lineage (NCBI taxonomy): Eukaryota > Metazoa > Chordata > Aves > Ciconiiformes > Ciconiidae > Mycteria > Mycteria americana. The sequence goes on along the minus strand of NC_134379.1, from coordinate 2,942,702 downwards.
GCAGAGTGTTGGGGAGTAAATATGGTGGTGGTTTTCCTGGGGCTTGTTAATAGTTTAAGCTCCACAGAAAGTAGCGGCTGTGCTAAAGTCGAGCTTTAACCCTCGCTCCTGCCAGCATCCATGTGGGAAGTGTTAATGGTGATTTCCTGGCTGACAATATCATTATTTTGCCTTGGTGGGTCCTGGGTGGGTTTGCGCCCACCCTGGTTCTACAGGGTGAAATGGGACCAGGGTGCTGCAATCTTGCTCCTTCAGACTTTTCTCTCCGTGAGGCTCGTGCAGCTCAGCTGCAGCTCTGCCCAGCTTAACTGGGGATTAGCATCAGCAGAGATGTGAGCGGCGCTGAGCCTGCCGCGTCCGGTGGCGTTGGCGTTGGTACAGATGTTTAATCGCGGCACCTGCAGCTGCGCAGCGATGGCAGCGGTAATCCCTGCTATCGCTGCCGCTCGCTCCGACCACGGCTGGGCTGGGGCCTGCGGGAGCCTTTGTCCCGCTCGTTGGTGTGTCGTAAATCTGGGGTGTATCAAAATTCAGGACCCGTCATCTGAATTTTGGTACTGGGGATCGTTGGGAGCTGGTGGGGGAAGGCCCGCTCCTCTCCAAGCGTGTGTTAATCTGTCTTTTCAGAAGAGGATTCGTTGAGGATTACACGGGCGCAGGACGGGAGCCGATGAGACAGAGATGCGTGGGGACCGCGGCTCTCGCCCTGCCGTCGCTGCAGGAACGCTTGCTGCCGTGTGGATGGCGCTGGGGGAGAGCGGGAAAACACCCAGCTCCGTGAGCTTTGGAGAAAAGCCAGGGCTACGCTGTGGGGTGTTGAGAGGAGAAAAGGCCGATCCGTGGTCTGTTGGTGGGGACCTGCTGGTCTGGTACAGCTCTTCTGGTGACCGCGGTGGGTGCTTTGCAGACGGCTGCGCTGACAGCCGTGTTGTGTCGTGGCGAGGTGTAGGGCTTGGCCATGCTTTGGGAGCCCAGCGGCCACGGTCGATGCTCAGGTTTTCCTGGGCGCCCACATGAGGAGCTCACCAGTGGGCTGTCATCTGCTGCTTCTTTGTCTTGCAGGTGGGGACACTGGGGCTGGGAAGGGGGAAAGCGCCCGGTGAGGTTGTGACAGAGCTGGGACCAGGTCCTGGCTGTCCTCAGGAGTGCTCCTGAGTCCTACCCACAAGGTACGGTGAAGTACTTGGTTACAACATGAGTTGTTGAGGGTGGGCATGTGCTGATGGGTTCCACAGACTTCTGATCACACCCTAGATCTTCAGGGTATCACTAGGCATCTCAGACCTTCGCTGCTGCAAGAGTAGGTGGAGTTTGATTTAATTAAAAGAAATAAATAATTTTTTTTTCTACTCCCTGAGCATAGCGGAGGTGTGCTCGCCTGCGGTGGAGATGACACAGAAAGCGTGTGCTGTGATCTGAGGGTGTCGGGCTGAAGCTCAGGCTCGGCTTTGCCCTCCGAGTGGTGTGTTTGCAGGTTGCCTTGGAAATCTGTGCTCGAACGGGCGGCGATCCAGCCTGCAACGTGTGGACCATCGGGTCTGCTGTGTGCAGGCACTTGGGTGTCTTGGAGCTACGTGAGCTTTGAACCCTGCTTGCAAAGGCAGCCGAGGGCTGGTGGAGGACCACGGGTGGCTGCAGTACAGCAGCTTCAGTCTTAATAAGAGTACCGGGGTTCTTTGAGGAAGGAAAACATCTACGTGCCTGGCTGCGTGGGAACCTGCTTTATGCACGTTGGAGCTAAAGAGCAGGCAGGCACCTGTGATGCTTGTTTTAGGATAGTCATACCTCAGAATAAGCAAGAGATATTGCTCTAATGAGCTGTCATCGTAGGAGCAGCGTATTTCCTCCTCCCCCACACCAGCCCGTAGCAACGTGATCTGAGCAAGCAGTAAAAAAAAAAAAAGAAATGCCTTCAGCCTTGACGTAAGGAGCAATTGTTTGAACGCCTTAAGGTAGCAGGGACGTTCAGGGCAGCGTAAATGGGGCGATTTGGCTTGCGTGTATGAGACTGGAAATTTAAAATTAAGTGAGCTAGGAAAAAAATAATCTTGGATGATTAACTACTGAAAAAGTGCAGGGGGCAGAGGAGGCTTGGAAGAAAGCAGCGTGAGTCTGGAGCAGTCTGGGAGGACAGTTACCAGTACTGGGAAGACATGACCGCTCAACCAGCCCCCTGTTTAGCAGGGAGTCCGGCTTTGCTGCCGGGGATGAAACCAGCTGAGGGGCTCCCTTGGGCCACGCTGCACCCACGGGCAGGAGGTGGGCAGGAGATGCCGCTTGGCCCCTGCGCAGCCTGTGGGATGGGTTTGCTGGGCGAAGGGCAGGTACCGTGTTGACGTTCAGTGTCCAGAGCCTGGGTGGCATCCAGGAGATGTCCCGGAAAGCTGATGCTGGGGATATGCCAAGATGTAATTTTGTGCTGTCTCTGGTGGGTATCGTCAATTGTGGCAGAATCGCGGGTGCGAGGAGCCTGGCAGGAGGGAGGGCTGCCGTGCCGTGCCGTGCTCTCTAGCCCTGATGATGACTGCGGTCACAAGTACCCAGCTGGGACTGTTACCCCTTAGATGCCTCTCCATGGTCTACTTCTCGCTGCTGGAAGCTGATAAACAGCAAATAGGTCCCAGAGGTTCCCCAGGGTTTTATTCCTTTCTCTTCCACAAAATGAGATCTGATTTTTCTGGGTTATTTATTATATGAGTGCTGATTTTGTGTGCCACCTGTGAGTCTTTGCAAGGACTGTAAAGTCAGTACATTTAGGATGATACAGGGTGAAAGAAATACATACAGGGACTTAAATTTTGTCCAAGTTTTGATCTTTTTTTTTCTTTTGCCTGTGCCAAGAGGTGGTGGGTTTCTGGAGCAGTGGGAAAAATTCAGTCTCCCTGATCAGGCAGCCTGTACTTGAGATGCACTTTAGATAAATGGTCTGAAACTGGTGCTAGTCCTTCTTCGCCTGTACTAGGTTTTGCTATTGGTGCCCCCAACTGAGTACTGCACGTTTGCTTTTCCATTTAAACCTTATTTTCCGAGCTTTCCCATCCCTACCATTCTGCCTTCTGTCCTGAAACAAGACACGAATCTGAGCTGAGGAGCAGCGACTGGCAAACAACCAGCGAAAAGCATCGAGTTAAAGCTCATGAGAGGGAAGGAGAATCACCATACTGTTTTATTAATTTGAAAACTTCTTTTAGACTCCCATGGAGGCCCTGTCTGGGCACCTGGAGCCAGGTGAAAGGAACTGGATGAAACGTGAAGTAATACTCATCCTTGGATCATATGCAGGCAAAAAGCCCCAGGTACCCAGCAGCTCTAGGAAGGGGCTCAATGTGATTATCTCCACTTTACAGATGGGGAAACAGCTCTGAATCTTGCCCATGGTCACAGAGCACGCTATGGAAATAAAGCCCCGTCTAGTGCTTTATTCACTGTAAATCTCTTCCCCTATTATGCTGTTGCAGTGGTATTAAATCTTAATTAAAAGAAGCTTCAAACTTGCCAATCAGTAAAATGAAAGGATTTGTAAGCCCCTAGTTTTCTTTCACAACTGTGATGCTGTTCGTTAGGATTTTTCTCCTTCATTTCCTTTAGATGGCAAAAGTAATTGGGGTGACTTCGGTTTCTTTCCAGTTGGTTTCTTGGTACAGCTATGTATTTAAGCATAAGCTAAATCAGTAGGATGCAAGTACCTGTGATGAATGGCAGTTTAGATTAAAAATTACCTAATGGTTTCTTCTGGCTTTAATCTCTCTGAACTAAATGTGTCTGAAGTTAATAGGATGGTTTGCCAAATAAAGCCCTACGTGACTCTTTTCTTTTTTTGTTCCCCTTAAGAGTCCCTTTAAATGTTTATATCAATTAGTTTTGTGAAACCATTTTACCAAGACTGAATCTAAATGCATGGCACTGTGCCCTTTCCAAGTGTCGTATGCACAAAGAGCATTAACCCCTTCTTGGGAGAACTGACGTATTCTTAACATATGGAAAACATCCCATAAATGCCAGGCATCCTTTTAAGACCTTTAAAAGCAGACAACTAAATAGCATATAGTAAGCAGCATGGCCAGGTATCCTTCTTTGTCTTTCTTACACGTAGGTAGGTGCTAGGTGGTTTTTTTCATTTGCTCATTCATTTATCCAACACTGCTGGAAGCTGAAGTAAATCACTGTGATGTCAATGGAAAAACTGGTCTCTAAGCAAGAGGCACATCGCAGCCCGCGTATCGAGTACATACTGCCGTACTGGCTCGCTATATTGCACGGGTAGTTTAGGTGCCCTTTGTGGAAAGCTGGTCTTTCATGGGTGTTACAGAACTTGCGGGGTACTGTGTTCATGCTGGGTTAGCGTATCAGAATTACAGGGGTGAGGGCTTGCATCCATGGCAGTGGCTGGCTCTAGGTTAAATGTTTTACGCATAGGATATCTATTTCTTCTTTATGTTGCCTTATCCCAGTGTGTACCAGTAGCTATAGCACCTGGCTGTCCATTTCCAAGCATCCAGTGATAACGGTGTGGTACAGGGATGCTCAGGTCTTGTTTCAAATCTTCATCTCCAGCTGCTGGAGGTGCACTGGCCCTCGTCTGTATTGCTGTTGCGTTATGTGGTCACTCTCAAGTTGCTTATGAAATCTGGAAAACCAGCTTTTTTCTTTTTTTTTTTTTTTTTTCTTTCCCCCTCCTTGTGCGTGTGGTGTGCTTAAAGTGGAATGAGCATTAATTGAGTGACTTAACAGATGCTCTGAAAAAATATTGCAAGCTCCCTAATTCAGAGAGTTGCTTTACATAAGTCTTCTCTTGCAAACTTGCCCGCAGTTGATGTTTCTTTGAAGAGCCTGTGATGACTCTCTATCTGTAGACGGTTGAAGCACGTTCAGCTCCACCTAGATGTCAGTGATGTTCAGCACTTCATTTTCAAAGAGAATTTGTTAACACAAGTATAGCCTGAGAGATGAAAGGATCCATGTTGAGTCTCGTTTGAGGCAGCGAGACACCAGACACCAGAAAAGAAGGATCTTGAGAGAGATTTGATTTCTCTGGTCAGTTGTGGCAGAGAAGCTTTCCTCTGAGTGAGAGAGAGCTTTCTCTTGGTGTGTCTAAGACTAGCTAAGGAGGTTGACTGGGAAAACAGGATGGGCAGCTCCACCGGAAGGACCACTGCTGTACTGAGGACCCCTTGTTTCATCTGCCCCTTCATCTCGGCTGCTGTGCTGCAGCCCGTGGTGTTTAGACCCTGTCTGCCTCCATCGAGGAACTGTACTGAACAGTGAAAGGTTTCACCGGATAGTGAAAAGGGACAGCCGAACGTGGAAACGGAGATATTAAACACAGTGTTTCCCTCTGGGCTGTAGATGAGCTTGTCTGTCCTTTCCCCGTCCATGCTGATGGGCCCTTCTTCCTTCCAGCCAGCTCTCCTGGCGCGAGTCCTCTTTTGGGAGATTCATCGCAATCCCTTGTGCTTTTATTTCTCATCTTTTAAAATCATTGGTGTTGCTCGATTTGAGTTCAGCAGGGCTGAATTCAGCTGGACTGGTTTCCTGCCCTGAGCTGTAAGCTTTCCTCCCCGCAGCTCTGGGACGCACCATGGTGCTCAGCCTCGGGACGCGATGGGTGCCCTGCTTTTCCTTTCTGCGTGTAAGTACGCTAACTTTGAAAGACAGACAGTGAAAATTGGAGGCACCACTGGAAAGGTAACTCAACCCAGCTTTCAATCAAACAAAGTAAACACGGCCTGGCAATTGCAGGAAGTGCCAGGACACCGGCTCTCTTCCAAGAGCGAATTAAGACCATACTCCTGGCCATGACCTGGTGAACTAGGAAGAAAAAGTGTCAGACGTGAGCCGTGGTACTTTACAAGCAAATACTGAAAGGGATGGATCCCTTAGTGGAGTGCTCGAGTTTGGGCAGTGGGATGGGGAGAGCTCTGAAGCTGTCACCTTGGTGCCAGGTTATGAAGAACGTGGCTGAGGGCCCCTTGCCCATTTTTCCCTCCTGTATCTTTGCAGGAACAAGGCCCCATCCCTGGAGCGGTTTAGCACCTTCCAGCAGCCCTTCATACTGCTTTTAATTTTCTAAATGCTGCTCTTGCAGGTTTTTCCCCCAACTGTTTTTTCAAGTGTGTACTCTGATCTTTAAAAACTATATATTTTTCTACTATTATCAGCACATAATCAACAAGATTGCATGTATAGCAAAGTGAAACCAGCCCTGGGAGGGTACAGAGAGGTATGATTCAGTCCCAGGGGCACCTTTGTTCTCTGTTGGGCAGAAATATTGTCTAGCTCAGCCCAAGCAGAGCTCTCCAGAGAGCGTGATGCTGTTGGGATGTATCGATCTCCGGGCTGAACTCAGCATGTCTGTCCCCTTCTCGCTTGGTGCTGTGAGAGCAATAATAATAATTCTTGTGTTACTGCAATGCCTTCCCTGAAGCGGTACCCAGAAAGGAGAGCGGCTTCTGGACCAGACTGTTAGACCTGGGCTGGTTTCAGCTTGTGGTCCGTGAAAGCTGTGGATTGCTGTGAAAGGCAAATCAGAAAAGCTTGCACTCACTGTTCAGGGACTTGACCCACCTCTGCGGTGGTCGTAGGTATTGAGAAAGGTTGAAAATCATTTACCGAACAGAGCCACTTGCCCCAGAGTAATTAAAATGAATGTGCTTGGGGCGCAGAGAGGGGTTTGGAGGTCCTGGCTTGTCTGTCCCTCTTTCCCAGTGGGGATGCTCAGCCCTGCTCTGTGTAAAAGAGAAAGTTGGTCACTGAAAAAGCCACTGCCAAAGAGCACACTTTATGATTTGGAGTTGGGATCCAATTCACATCTTCAGGTGGATTCTTTTTTCCCCTTTTTGGACTTTGTGGCATCTAAACGAGTTGACAGCCCTCCTTGTTACCCTGTGGCACGCAGCCATCCCGTGTTGTGCTGGCTGGGGAGCAGAGAGCCAATTCTAACCACACTTCAGGGATCAGAACCTGCAGGTTTCCTGGGCGTGCTGGCATCTGATCTGCGGGATGGCATGCATTGGAGGCCAGCTGGATGGGAGCTGGGCCCGTGCTTTGGTTTGGCATTTGCCAGGTCCCGTGGTGTTTGTGAACTGCTGCAGCCCCACGAGCTCTCCTGCCAGCCTGCTCCGGGGGAGCAGGTGCCGTGCTGTCTCTGATTTTTTTTTCTTCTCTTTCCACTTTCCCTTATGTTCCATGGTTTTTTTTTTTCTTTTGTCTAATGTTTATTTCAGAATTTGGACATCAGGCTGGCTGACAAACTCTGTGAATGTCACCGATGCTGGGTGTTTTGGGGGGCAAGACCGCCTCTGCGGCAGCTGACAAAAGACCAGCTCTGCTAAGTGAAAGGGACAGGGGACCCTGGGGCTTGCTGGCTTCCCCTGGGAGAAAGACACCTTCACTGCTCTGGTTTGTCATTGCTTTCATTAGAGCAAGCCATGTCCGAGGCCAGCGTGGCTCTCCAGGCTCCTCCCCATGTCAGTACAGATGGTGGGGCTGGTTTCGGCATCTGCCTTCTCCAGGATGTGGGAATTTCTCCGTGTGTCCTGCTGGAGGGCCAGGAGGGGCTGGGCCGGGCTGGAAGGTGATGCTGTACCTCATAGCAAGCAAAAAAAGTCAGCATCCCTCCAGTGTGAGCTTCCTGGTGGTGTTTCGCCTGGTCCTGGGTGCTGCGGCTGGTGGCCCGGCTTCCCCGCGTCCTTGTTTCTGGCCGAGGCCGGGTGAGCTCCAGGGCAGGTGCTCGGCTGGGGCTGGGATGTTCGGCAGCCGCCTTCGTGTGCAATCATCGTCCCGCCGGCCTCTGCTTCCAGCCAGGGGACTCTTGTGCTGGGCCTCGCTCCTCCTCTTATAAACGGCTGTGAATTGCAGTCCTTGGTATGCAGGGAGGAGCCGGGAGGAGCAGGAAAGCTGCCTCTGGCAGGAGAGCAGTTTTATTGCTCCCTCTGAAATGTCACGTTGGTGAAACCGCCGCGGGCGATGGCGTTCGAGTGATTTGGTGGACGTTTGTAGCCAGAGTCCATCTCTCTGCAGAACCCAGACATCACGTGGCTCTCGCCTCGCGCTGGAAGCTGTCACTGTCGCTAATATGACACATCAGAGATGAGATGCTGCTTCTCATTAGCATCAGGGGGTAAAGGGCATCCTCCGGAGGATTTGGTGTGGTGGCTGCCGCATCATTAACACAGGCGGCCAGCAGCAGCTCTTGGCCTTTCATTTGCTTTATATCATCTAGTCTTATAAAAGATCTGGATGCTTGGAATAATTGTTGGTAATGGCTAATGAGGAATTGTCAGGCATGCGATCACCGCGTCCTTTATCCGTGCAGCAGTGTGGCAGACTTGCAGCCTGGTGCTGCAGCGGTATTTATTTATATTTTACCAGCACCTGCTCACCTCGACCTGTGTTGCCTGGGGTGATGGATGAGCACAGAGTGTGTCCTCAAGTTTAATAACTTAAAGGCTGAAGGGCTCAGACTCCCATGTATATCGATATTTCTTTTTTCTTAATTAGCATGTACAATGATTCTTCCCTAGTGCCTCCTTTTAAGATAGGTTCGCTGGGAAGCCTGCCGTGTTTTGTTAGCCCTGGGGTGTGTTTTTAAGCAAACGGCTGGATAAGCTGCTCCACAAGGAGAGGAGACTGATGGCTGTTTTCTTCCTTAATTTCTCTTCCCTAGAAATTGGCAGCTGAATGCCAGAGTGCCGGCTATCCGGGGACCCTCATCCCGTACAAGTGCGATCTCTCCAACGAAGAGGAGATCCTGTCGATGTTCTCCGCCATCAAGACCCTTCATCAAGGAGTTGATGTCTGCATCAACAACGCAGGGCTGGCTCGCCCAGAGCCCCTGCTCTCAGGGAAGACGGAGGGCTGGCGGACGATGATAGACGTGAGTAGTGCCACTGGGAGAGCAGGAACTGTGCTAGATTTTTATTTCTTCTGGCCACCAGCACCATTGTCCCCATCTATTTATTTCACGTGTGCAGAGCTGAGGACCTGCTTCCCACCTGGCTCTGACATGGCCCAGGTTTGCTGATTGGGAGGTGGAAAGGCATCATGCACTGCTGAGCCACATGCCTTCACCTTGGAGTATGAAAACACCCAATACCTTCAGTAGCAATTTTTCCTTTAGCTCAATGGCTTTCTAAAGGGTGATGAGCCTCACTTTTTTTTCTTCAGTAAAATAGGAAATTGAATGCCAAGTGCTGGCTTTTGTAGCTAATCCTGTTAGTTGTAGCGGTGGGTTGGAAAATGGGCAGATTCTTTTTGGCTTAAAAAGCTGTAATGCTTTTTGTCTTTATAGCTTAATTTTCTGCCCATAATCTGGTTAGAGCTGGATGTGAACGAGGCAATTTCATATGCCAAACTGGGAGTTTGTGCAAATGGTCCATGCCATTTACTAGCAGCGCTTCTCCGTGCGTGTTGCTGTCCTGAGTTGCTGCTGTGCATCTTTTTGGGACCTCACCATCTTTTGTCATTATGTGATGGCCCTTTTCTGCACATAGCAGTGGCAGCCACGGCTGTGCGACCCCGGGCCAGTTTGCGTGCCCTTGCAACGGCCCTTTTGTACTGGCCTTCCTGCAGCTCTGGCCGGTGAGATGCTGAAACAGGAGCTTTTCACAAAGGTGATTTTCCCCTCCTGTACTGCCTACTTTTGTGCATGAAAGTGTCATCTTCGTAGGAACAAGAGTCGAACTCATGGCTTTGAGTAAACTTTGCAGCACCTCCAGCAGCTGTGAGAGCTTGTCCTAGTGAAGGAAAAGACATGTCTGTTTGAAAAGCTGCTTGAAGCTGTAGATTCAGGGCTACTACATCTGACAGCAGAGCGAGTCGGGATCTGTCGGCTCCTGTGACAGCCGGTGGCTGTTCATCCAGCAGCAGATTCGGGGGTTGTGTAAAGCAAAACAGAGAGGCACATGGAGGCCTTAGACTCCTGCTGCCAGGGCAAGAGCTGCCATATCCTGGCTAATTAAGTTCTTGTTAGGATTTTGGCCCGTCTGCTGGCTACTGTGACTGCAGCCAAAGCAAGCTCAGCTCAGCTTTGTCTGTCCAGCCAGGCTTTTGTGGGTTGCCCAGCCTGGGTCACTGCACAGCCGCATCTCCCTGTCCCCGGTTGCCATGGAGTCTTTAAAGAAAATTAAGTGAAGTGTAGCTGAGGCTGAGCTGGTGTAAAGCAGGGCATTTCCCAGCATTGTCTCGCTGCAAGCCTGGCCCTGTGGGTCGCCTGCGCCTTGTAAACTCCTTGTCCTGGTCGCTGTCATTGCGTCTTGTGTGGATGCCTCTGTGGATTCTCCGTGTCCCTCGCACTCGTTTCTCTTTGTTCTTCTGACCTTTTGTTCTTTGCAAGGTGGGCAAGCTGGGGGACGCACGTGGCTTTTGCCAGCCAAAGGGCCTTACCCTCTCCGTGCTCCCTTCCCTGGCTGCTCAGGTGAGAGTGCTGCCTTTGTCTCACCTTCCACCACTTCTAGGGAGCAAGATTTTTGGAATGGGGATTATCCAGTACGAGACACTCCCGTGTTGGTATTTACAGTGGCCTGACATGGGGTTTGGGAGCCTGTGGGGTCCCCCTCCTTGCAGGTGCTGCTGTGTGCACCCTTGGGAGCTGCTTCGGGTGACAGATGGGGTAGGAGGAGAGGCAGGGTGGTGGTTCCACAAGGGCAGTGTTAGGAAACCAGGCTGAGGGAATATTTTATTCCCAGAGGTCATCTGTATGGCTGTATCTGCTCTCATTTGCTTGGCAAAAATGCTGTTGTAGCACTGGGAACAAACTGAGATGCTTTCTTCATATACTGGCAGATTTTTTTCCTCTCACTAGCTTCCCAGCAGCTGGTGGGTTTGCTCTTGGCTTGTGTGTAATTGTCCGAATAACACTTGCACCTTTAATGTGAAGGTGAAGCCCTGGGACCCTCCAGAGCCAAATGCTTCACTCACCTCAGCCTAGGCAGCCTGACAAGCCTGGGTTTTGCTTTTTAGCCTGTTGGTAAGTGGTAGAAATAGCTCAGGGTTTTTCCTTTTGCTGTGTCCCCCCAGCTTTGTGGCTGTGATCTCCCTGCTTGGAAATCTCGCTCTCCAAGCGTGCCGTGGCTGTGCAGGCGCCGGTGTGGCAGTGGGGTTTGGGGAGGGATCTGCAGTGACAGCTCTCCCCGCTGTGGCACACCAGCCCCAGGGAAACACTCGCCAGGCCCTTTTCTCCTGCATGCTCTGAAGCTCTCGGAGGGCCAGGACCGGGGAAGGTTGCCTGCACCTTTCACGGGCCACTGGGCTTTGCAGAGCCGAGCGGGAGCAGGGAGGCTTCTTCCAAAGGTCCCTTGGAGAAAGGTGTTGGTGAGCAGCACAGTTGAGAGATGCTGTTGGAGACTTTCAATGTACTTCTGTGCTGCAAGACAGGAGAAGTTTCTCAACAGCCATTGATCTATCGATTTAGGAGGCATTAGGGCCTTAAATTAAAGGCATTTTTTTCTTTTTGGTAAATTGATTTTTGTTTGCATGCATTTTTTATGAGCTTTGAGGCTCTGTCTCCTTCCAGGCTCCCCTCTCAGTATACCTATTCCATAAAATTTCTTGCTATACATCTAACAGTCAAAATCATGTCATAATTTACTTATTCCTCCTCTTTTTTAATGTTCCAGTTCCTTATTGGCTGGTATTTGTTCCCGAGGGGGAGCTGCATCTCCCTGGGCTGCAGGAGTCTCACATTGGGAATCGCCTCTCCGTTGCTTTACAGCAGCGCAGAGCCCAGCGCTGCCAGCCAGCGAATTCGGTGTGTGCCAGGGAGGGAGCGTGTTATCGCAGGCAGGTTCTGAGCCCGTCATCTTTTGGTTCACAGCTTCCCCCCCCTTTTCTACTTGTTTATGAGGTTGTGCTTGACATGAGGCTGGAGCAAAGTCCTCCAGACGTCCCCCATCCGTGCGGGAGTAGCCGGGGCTGGGTGCTGTGTACACACTGACTCCAGGCTCTGGGATTTGAACAGCTCCTTCACGTTTTACCTACTGACCTTTACAGCCAGGAATTCAAGCTGAACTTTCCATTTGCACTGCTCAGGGCACAAAGGACTGCAGCACATATCCTCTCGCTCCTCTAGACACTAAATGGGTTTGATTCTTCTTGGCATTATTCATTGACCAGCGAGGCTCTGTTCTTCTTGCTTTTATATACCATCTATGCAGAGATATGTTTTCTGTAACCTGCATTTTTATATGTACTTAGGAGCTGGGATACTCATTTTGATGCTGATTCTGGGAAGTGAAATGCTCAGCGCTTCCAGGAGCAGGATCTTTTATGTTCTCCCAACCTGGCAACTGGAACTCATTAATTACTAGAAAATGTGCCTTCATTGTTTCTATTGCATTAGCACACACACGCGGCAGTCACAGACCTGCTGCCTGGTGCAGCATGCTGTGCAAAGGCAGAGCGCAGATGTGTTGGCCATCTTTGCTAAGGGACCTTTGAACCTGTTGTTCTTAAAATAGGAACAAGGCTGAAAAATGTCTTGCGTGCATATTTGTAACAACAGCCTTTAGATTGTTTCTCCAAGTGATACAGCCCTAAGACTTGCTCATTTTCCAGGCATGTTTTTAGGTTCCTGAGTGCCTGTTCCACGTTTTGAAATGGGATTTCACCCAAAAATCCTGTGGCTGCTATCAGGAAGAGGCAGCAAGGCAACCCCAGCTCAGCTGTCTTCCAGCCAGTTGTTTTGTTGTACCAGGCTGTCTTATCGTACGGGCTCTGGACTTTCCCATGTGGCTGTTGATTAGTAGCTTGCTTTGCCAGTAGTTGTCAAAATGTTGTAACGCTACCCACGCAAGAAAGCATTGCTCAGCGTGAGTCACAGCATGGGAGCCGGGTCTCAGGCTTCAGGCTGATGTTACCCTCTAGTGGCCTACGGAGATGGAGTGGAGCTGGGGAGCAACTGCACCAAAGACAGGGTGCCTGGTGGGTTCAGGGCGTCCTGGGGCAGGGAGGAAAGCAGGGATGTTGTTTGTCACGAAGGCTTTTTATATGAACAGTTGCCCAGATCTGTATCTGAAAGGATTGGCTCCTCACTTGGTTAGTGTATCAGACTGGAGCGGGTTACTCTTGCTTTCCTTGACCTCGTTACTGTGAAATCCAAAAGCCTTCAGATGCCCTGCCTGTTCTGGGCTTCACTCCAGTGCTGAGGTGGTTGTACAGTGCCACTTCTGCTGACATGTCTGCTAACTTTCTTCCTTGCACAGCCAAGGTAAATCTTCAACCTGGTGTGAGGGAATTAATCTCTGTAGTTCCAGGTATGATACTGAGATATCCATCAGTGACTGTGTGCTCAACCAAAGTGCACTTGGACGAGGATGATGACTCTACTTGTTGTGTTGCCTGGGTACTCCAAGATCAGATAAGCGTGCTATTTATCTATCGCCAAGACAAAAACTCGTAAGCATGGCCTCTAGTAATGAATAGAAATAACGACCGAGACAGAAGCAGTGACCGGAAGATCCTTCAGCTGACCTCACTTGTCCTTTGTGTGCTGCTCAGTAATTACATCTCTCAAATCCATATCTTTCTGGCTCTTACTTTCTGGTCTCCAAATTAATGTTCCTCTCTTGCACAGCCTTTTGTGTTAGCAAGTCCTAGTTAGCCTGCCTCATTCTTGTTTATAAGTTTCACAGCGATGATAGCCAGCCTTCTCGTGTATCCTTCGCTCGCTGTCCAGAGGGCCTTGTTCCTGCTGCTCCTCCTATTTATAGTTGCACCTGACTTCTGATTCATCAGAAATTTAGTTCTTCCTGGATATTTAGTTCACAGCGGTGTTTTTAGACTTGTCTGGCCTGCTCATTTAGTTAGCAAAGTGACACGTCATTAGGTGGGACCTGCCAGTGTGTCCTGCCTTCAAATGGTTACATCCTTTCTAGAGGGCTTCAGCAGACACTTTCTGCCTTTCAGCTACTTTTCCAAATCTAAACCACTATAAACTTGAGCAATTAGCACTGCTGCTGAGATGGCTTGCTCATCAGTCTTGCCCACACCTCTGGGTGCTTTGTATTCCAGCTGGGGGAATTTCCATATCTCTGTTCTTCCTGGAAACTTTGATTCTGTGTTTTATGGTCAGTAAATGCTCAAGGAATCTGCGAGTTAAAGGTGGCACATTGCAGAGGTGATACGACTGAGTCTAACCAACCCACAGTGTGCTGGGCAGTGCTGGTCCAAAGAGCAAGAGCCTGGAAAGCTCTGGATCCTGTGCTAAAGGACTGGATAAATTGCCTTGTCCTTTCTTCCTTGGCTTATCCAGTTAGGGCTGAGGAAAATGTCAGCGGACAGTGTGACAGATCGGTGGCTTTCATATCTGCAGGGTTACTTGCCCGCTCTGGCCCTCCCCATGGCACGATGTAGTCTTTGGCTTCTTTTGTGCATGGGAAGCTCTTTGCTGGCCGTGTGGTTTGCTGTGCCTCTGAACGCCTGGCTCTCTGACAGGCAATATCTGGGGATTTCCTCGTTAACTAGCTGACCTAATTACCTGCTGTTAGTGTCCTATCAGCTGCCCAAACTCCAGCGTGCTCAGTGCTGTACAAGATAAACAACTTTGTCTCCTGGACAGAGTGCTGACCGTGGGGAAGTGGGTTTGTTCTCCCTTACCGTGCACTCTACGCTCACTCTTGTCTGTAAAACCATTAAGTCCATTTATTTCCAGCAGAGGCCAAGGCTGTCTCGCAAAACTGGATATCTGTGCCTCCCCTGCCCAAACCCCTCGTTACTACAGCCCCGAGCTTGGTCGAAGCGTGATGTGGGCGTGCGGCAAGGCGTGCGGCGAGGCGTGCGGTGTGCGTATGTGCATTTCCCTCTGTTGGCGTTTGCAGGAATTGCCGTGGGTCGGGGATTGTAACCTGCATCCACGGCTTTGGGCGTGCGGGGTCAAGACTAAGGGTGCCAGGCAGGGCTGCTGGTCTTAGTTTCTTCTTCTTTTCTCTTCCCTCAGGTCAATGTGATGGCTGTGAGCATCTGCACCCGAGAGGCCTACCAGTCCATGAAAGAGAGAAACATCGATGATGGGCATATTATTAACATTAACAGGTACGCGAGAGGGGAATGTGGGATCAGCCACGTGTGCTTCCTCCTCCCCGCCTTGCAGAGAGGATTTGAGTGGGGGAGCTTTAACCTTGTAGTGGGCTGATGGTGCCCAAGGAGGGGTTTTCCAAGGATTCCGATGGTTGATTTTCAAACCACTTTTTTTAACCTCGGCCGGTCTAAACGCAAGAGAGACCAAACCAGGGAGAAAAGGATAATGCCAACCACTTGTGATGGTGCAAGGTTGAAGATTGAAACTTCTTGACCAACTCCAGAAAACAGCTGTGTCAGAGGAGCCTCTGGTGGTATGCGTTCCCCGAAGGAGAGGGGAATTCCTCACGTAGCCGCCATGTCAGCATCTCTTTCTGTGTTCATTACGGTGGTTTGAATATCCTGTTGGTTCCTTCTGGGGCTCTGCTTGCCTCCTCGCCTCTCAGCACTTTCCTTTCTGCTCTCTCCTCAGCATGAACGGCCACAGCGTTGTGCCACAGTCGGTGGTGCATTTTTACAGTGCCACCAAGTACGCAGTTACAGCCCTCACGGAGGGGCTGAGGCAAGAACTCAGAGAAGCAAAGACTCATATACGAGCTACAGTGAGTACTGTGGGCTCTCTTCCTCTCTCCTGCTTTTGTGGGTGATGGAGAGCTGGCAGGCTTTATGGGGCAGAGGTTTTGCCTTTGGAAAAATGGGCAAGGAAATGCAAAAATAGCGCTCAGCACACTGGGAACGTTCAAGTCCTGTAGCCAGCTGTCCCTGGCCACCTCTCTTTCCCAGGCAGAGAGAGACTGGGGGGCAGAAGGCACAGCAGCAATGAGCTGTGTCAGGGAATAAACTTTTTGGGTGCACAAAGTGGGCAGTTGCTCGTCCAGGAGCGAGGGGGGCTCATGACAGCAGAGGGAGGCAATCAGCTGGGCTGTTTGCTCTCACGTAGAGCTTGCATCTCAGAAGCCACGTGTCCAGAAGTTAATTTGTAGTGCAAGCTTTTCCATCATTTTCTCTGCTTCTCTGTCCCTTTGGGGCATGAAGAGGGAAGTACCCATCAGCAGTTCTCCAGAGGTACCTGCCACAACAGTCATTAAGGCAAAACCTGCTCTCTTAAACTATTCCCCTAGAAAAAGGGTGGGGAAGGAGAACAATGGAAAGGGGGCTGGGGTTTTATTTTGGCTTTTCCAGTGCTAAAAAGTTTTCTTTCTTTTTTTTTTTTTTTTTTTATTCTTTTACTGAAGGGGAATTACAAATCCTATTAGGATGTGCTCTGCTTTTTTCCAGTGTATATCTCCAGGACTTGTGGAAACGGGATTTGCTTTTAAACTTCATGATAATGACCCTGAGAGAGCTGCTGCAACCTATGAGAGCATTCGGGTAGGACACAGAGAAATGGAAACAGAGGGAAGTGGCTCTGATTATAGTTTAACAGTTTCTCTCTCTCCTGGCTAATAGCACAAGGAACTAGTTCTGCAGAACGCTCAGTGCTTTCCAGGATGTAATCAGCATCCCCAAAGTCGCAGCACTCGAACCTCAGCTTTTGCACTGATGTTTAGACGTTATGTAGATTTTCATTCAGGTTCGGTTTCCCACTCCCTGTATTTTTCCTTTTATTTTGATGTTCCTGTAAATAATATCAGTCAGCTTTGACATTGGGCAGGCTATGACTTCTTTATTGAAGAGAAGATATAACAAGCAAACATGCCTGCACAAGAAGAAAAGTGAGAGCGTGTTGTCTTGCAGGTGTCTAGCGCAGGATTTCTTGTGCTTCTCTGGTAATTTTTGATAAGGATGGCAATGCCTGACCTGGCAGAATTAGTGTGCCAATAGTAAGATTATTCACAGCAAATGGAGAATTATCAGCACCAGGCACGTCCTTTGTTAAATTTTTAATGGATTATTTTTTTCCTGCTTGCTTGCATCTTTTTGACACGCCCCAGTGACACTGTCGAAACTCATTATTGATGGTTAGGAAAGAAGCGATCTTGTGGTTAACTTCCTGAGGTACCCTTTGACTAAGAATCTCTTTCCTGTCTTTCCAGTGTCTCAAAGCTGAAGATATGGCTAACGCTGTCATATATGTCCTCAGTGCCCCACCTCATGTACAGGTAGGCTGTGGTTGGGTTGGAGGACTCTGCGGTGGGTGGCTGAAGGCGGAGAGGGTAACTGCTGCCCTGACGTTTGCTAACCAGCGTTGCAGCCGCTGTATCAGCCGTGTGCTTAGCGGAGCCTGGGCTGGGGATTAGCAGTGATCATGTTTGTTTACACTTCCCTTATGGCAGCTACGGGATTGCGCTGCTCGGGCTGTTCACAGCCCTGCAGATACAGCAAAGGCTGCTCTGACCCCAGAGAAGGACTGCGCAAGGCAG
The DNA here is from genome assembly GCF_035582795.1 of Mycteria americana. Classification (NCBI taxonomy): domain Eukaryota; kingdom Metazoa; phylum Chordata; class Aves; order Ciconiiformes; family Ciconiidae; genus Mycteria; species Mycteria americana. Next base: position 2,925,327 of record NC_134379.1, on the reverse strand, counting down.
TGGGAACAGCAGGGATATGGGCGTGCCTTGCCCCCTTTTTTTTTTTTTGGATGGTGCCATCTGAGATTTGCTGACAGTCTTGCAGCAGGGTCAGAGCCTACCAGTTGCCAAATAATGTGCTGGGCCTGATCCTGCCAAGTGCTGTGCACCTCCCCAAGGGTGGTGCGAGATGCTTGTGCTGCCAGAGGGACTTCCCCCCTGTGAAACAAGTGACCAGCTTTGAGCTGGAGCCAGGAGAAGGCAGGAGCCGTGTCAAAGTTTAGTAGATGCAACGTAAAAGTTCCTGTTGCAAAAGCAAACTTTGATCACGAGAGGTTTAGCAGCCCCTCGTGTGAACTCTGCTCCTTTGGAGCAAGACGTGGCTGTCTTGACATTGGATCAGTAGTGATAGCTGGCCTTCTTGTCTTAAGAGGATAAAAAGTCCTTTCCGTGGCGGATCAAGCAGTGCTTCTGCTTGACCCTCTGTGAGCAGGACCAAACTAAAGACTCGAACCATGAGAGTTTATAGTCAGTGTCATCTTGCACTCTTTTCTGTGCATGTTTGTGCTTTTATTCCTTCTGCTAAAGGCAGAGTGGTCACATTCACTTTTATTTCTTTCTACTATCTCAGTTAAGCAGGCTCATTTCTAGTCACAGGAACTTTCTTCATGTGCAGCTTGCCACTGTAATGGTGCAGCATGGAAGTGCCCAGTGCAGGATTTAAAATGGACTTCAGTGCTCCAGTAAAATCCTATGTTGGTCTCTTCTAGATTGGAGATATACAGATGAGGCCCACGGAGCAGATCTCATAGCAAATGAAGAGGACCGTGAGCAGCACCGTGTATCCACTCCACTTCGAACCCTCTGGCAATTTAGGGCTTCGTTGGCTGGCTAGCAACATTTTAATCAAGTACCAAGGATCAAGTTTGAAGAATTATTTTTCTCTCCCTCTCTCTGAGCTGGTGCTGGTGCTGAGCCAGTTTAAAGAAATAGTAGTGGGTCTTTTTCTCCCCCACTCCTTTCTGAAACTGCTTAAGAGTAAAATGTATTTGAAAATAATGCAGGGAAGTGGTTTGTGGAAGATTGTTGTCTCCAGGCTGGTTTATTCTTCCTTTTGCTTTCTTTTCAAGGTTTGTTTGATCTTATTTGCTGATGCTGTGTCTGGACATAGGTAAAGTGGCACAAGATGTTTGCCAGCTTCAGTGTGCTTAGGGTTTGAGATTTTCGGTGGATGTCGTACATGAATCCATTTAATTTTGGGGTTTATTTTCATCAGATTGATTACTGATGGTAGCGATGCATGTGATATCTTCTACTTCTTTCATACTGCACTGCCCTAAACCCAGTGTACAAGCTCACCCACCTCCCCAAACCCTCCTTTCCCATTCACATGAATCATGCCTGCCAAGTTTGAGGAAGTATAAATGTGTGTGCTTGCTATTTCTCTTTCTTTCTAGGTAGGTAGGTAAATAGTTGGAGGAAAGTACCTGTACTTCTGCAGGTTATAATGATCATCTAAGTGGCATAGTTACAGTAAGAGTGAGTTGTTTGGTATTTTTAATAAAACTAAATGTGTGCTGTCTTGTGATCACCTCTATCCTTGGTATCATCTCCCAGCACTCTTGATGTTTTTGTATGTGATATTTGCATGCATTGACACTTTTCTGGAAATACTGATGGGTCTTAGAAAGATGTATGGTGCTGTTTAAATGCTGGTGCTGATGAGTTGGAAATGTTGAAAGTCTGTTTATTTGCAGAGATACAAACTCGGAGAGAGAGAGTGAAATGAACCATGCCGAAGCTGTGCAAAATGCAAAGATACTAGTAGGGGCATTTGCCTACAAAGCAGCAGGTAAAAGGTCTGGTTCAGATCTCGTACTAGTTCTACGCTGGTGCAGCCCCATTGTTTTGCTCTGGATTTCTTGTAACTTGAGGGAGAAGAGAATCACCCTCAAAGCTGATACGTACAGAGCTGGAGACCGCTTGAGTTGTCTTAAGACTCTTGCAGCGTGGCAGAAACACGTCTGTGTGTAGTGCGACTTGCTGCAGAGCTGTGGAGCTGTTAACGTACATGTTGCCTTAAGATTGCAGACTGGCTCCTGCTGCGCTCTGGGCTTTCTGTAGTGTTTCAGAAGGCGAACCGTTGGTTTAGGTGGAGCAGGTATGGTCAGTTGATCGGAGCGGAGGATTGGGAGCCAGAGAAACTTGGGTTGGATTGTTTTGCTTACACCAGTATAGCTCTGTGGGAGTTCATCTGTGTTACACCACCATAAGGGAGACCAGAATTGGGCCACTACGTCATGAGTTTCAACTCCCTATAAAGCCTTGGGCAAGTCACTTTACCTCTCTGCCTCAGTTTCCCCATCTGTAAAATGGGGATAATAATACTTACCTACCTCACAGGGGTGTTGTGAGGACTCACAAACTTTTGTAAAGCACTTTGAATATGAGAAGCGCTATGTAAGTGCTGAGTGTTGATATGAAGTATTATTATTAATTAAATCTTGTGATACATAGAATTCCTTGTGCCAAAGGTGAGTAACTGTAGAAGGATACAAGGAGAAAACTGGTAAAACATTCCTTCGTAATGGCAAAACAAAGGCAATTTGCCCCTTTTTTTCCTCTTTATATATACATGCTCATGGTGTGTTCTGTCCATTCCTCATCTGTCACCAGTTTCTGCTGGCAAGTACACATAGCCTCGTCTCTGGATTTGGCATTTTAATTTACTGAGAGTGAAATTCATGCCCCGTGGTGCAGTCTCGCACCACTGTAATGCACTGCCCTCCTCCACCTTGCCGAGGCGGTGGCTTTGTGTGGGTTCTTTGCACAGAGCTGGGTTTCACCCGCGGCATTGGGTTAGATCGTGTCCCACAAGGAGCGGCTAGTCCAGGTCTGCACGCAGCCAGCAATCCTCACTGCAGCAGAGAGCCTGTGCCAGCTGGAAAAGCTCTGCAGTCTCCATGCCACCACGATGCTCAATTCGGAGGCACTTGGCTAAGGAAGGTTCAAGCACTACTGTGCTTTTTTTATAACGCCCCTGTGATGTTCAGCTGGACTTGATATGAAAACTCCTGGTGTTTTCCGTAGGGTTTTGTTTGCAGGAGCTTGTTGAAATTCAGCAGATGTGCTGTGCAGTGTGTGCCATCTTTTTAAGAGAAGATGGTTGAACTAGGAGTTGGAGGCCAAAAAAAAAAAAAAATTGAGAAATTAGGAACTTCTGAGCAGAAAAGAAATAAGCAGGGATGTGGGTAGCACTGGTGAAACATCTGAACTGGTGGCCGCAACTCTGTACAAAGTTAAGCAGATGTTGAAATGCACATGGCTGAGGAGGGACCTAACTTATCTTTCTGCTCTGTAAAAGGAGGCTTTGGAGAGAATTGCTTAAGATGTAAGGCCTTGAAAAAGGGCCAGTCTGGGTAGTTGCTCCCTGCAAATACAACCTGGCTGACCCGGAACCCTAGAATTTTGGGTTTTTTGTTCCCCCAAGAACATTTGTAACATTTGCAAGTCTGTAAAATAACCTTGAAATGATATCCAGTATATTTTTCCATTTCAAATGTGGTTTTAGGGGATAACTCCTGCTGCCTGTTAACTTCCCAGGTTGAGTGCGGCCTGTGGAGGGGTTTGGCGTAGGTTGTTTGGCCTCTCTGCCTCGTGTAACCTGGTGGCACCTTGAGCCATCTTCCTGGGATGAGATGGGATTGGCAGCACGACTCTGAGGCATTTAAAAACCCCAAACAGGAGGGTGAACTGTGTAATTTATCAGTAGGTTTCTAATTGTGAACTGTAAAATAAAGAATAAAAAGAGAGGCACACTGTGGTTCTTCTGTTGCGTATATGGTAGTTTTTGTGTTAAAACATAACATCCTTTTTACTGTTCACAGCTAAACCTTTCTTTTGTGAAGAGTTCAAACAGAAACATGTGCTTTTGGTTCTTCAGGAGAAAAACTGTAATTGCTTTCTAGAGCAGAATAGTATCCAGTTGTCTCACGGATAACCTGTGGAGGTTGGATTTGCCCATCCTTGTTCAAATGAAGCCGCACTCCACGGGGGTTCGCTGAAATCCCCAGGTAGGCTGCTGGGCACGGCTGGGTTTGGCTAAACTATGCAAGGGATGAGCCGCTGTTGCTACCCGGACTTGGATATTGAACTCTTTCAGTCTCTCGTGCTTCCCTCGAAGCAAGACAGATTATCGTCGTCGTTAACTGAAGGCATTTTTGTTCCCCAGTCCCCTTTCAGCTTGTCCAAGTGCAGAGGCACATTCCTGAGCTCAGGTTTGCTGTCGTTGAAATACAAGGTTTTTGCAAATGAGTATTGAATAGTTGAATTGGCTGCCATTGCTGGATTTGAGGCAGATATTTTGCATACCTTGTAAATAGGTAGAGAGCATTTGTAGAATTAAAACCATGTTTTTTTCCTATTCTTGTGCTTTTTTTCCTTGTCATATGTAGTATAGATCGTCAGTTATGTTAATGTGTTTGCTGGAGGTACAGCAGCTTTATCTGGCAGATTATCTGATCTCAGGGGACTAGCCTCAGCTCTCATTTTTTTAGGGGGGAGGAACCATGAGCACGGTTAGTTCTGGTAAGCAGCAGGAAAAACATGATTTTCCTTGAGATCTCTGAACCTGCAAAAACAATTTCATGATATTTTTGAGGCCTGATGTAACTTGTCAATGCTTCAGACTAACAGAATAGAAAAGGACTGAAACACTTTTGGTTCTCTCTGCAAAATCCTTTTAAAATAATATTGTCATGGTTTGTCCCCCGCGGCCCACGCAGGCGTGTTTGCCTGAGGGATAAACCCCTGGAAGCCCTAAACCTATTGCTGTGAATGACCTGGTTCCCTATTTGCCTGGCCCTTGTCTACCCATTTATGCAGTTAAAAGATGGATATAAAATCTCACGTAATTAGAAGAGCAGCATTTTGGTGTAAAGTTACAGGTTCAGAGCGAGTCGGGCCCCGTGGCAGCGCCCAGGGCTTTGCCCGCTGTTCTGGGAGCGCTTTCTGCCCGTGTTTAGAGAAGCACGTTGCAATTACTGTGCCTGGGCGGTAAATAGGCCAGGACGTCGGCCTCGGAACGTGCGCTTCCAGGCGATTAGATGCTGTTTGGACAGCTTCCATCGTCCGTGGGGTTTTACAGCCCGCCTGAGCACACGTGGCCTTTGGGAACAGGGTCAGAGAGAAATCCCCGCTCCCTGGGGTAACTGCAGTTCAAACACTCGGTTTTTAATATTAAAAATACCTGGGCTAGGCCAGGGCCAGGGCTTTCCAAAGCATCGGCGCTGTTGCTGCTGGACCTGGGTGGTGCCGGTTGTTTGGGCTGGGGTCTGTGGGATGCAGTCCTTGTGAGATGCCCTAATGAAGCGGTTAAAAGCTGTTTTCCGGTTACTTAAGGCCCTGTCAGCGGAGGCCGGGGGGGTCGGCTCCCCTCTGACTGGGGGCAGCACCGGCCCTTTGCAGGCCCTTTGCAGCCCTCGCCAACGCGGTGACCCGGCTCGGCCCAGGGGCGCGGGGACAAAGCCGCCCTCTTCCCTCACGCCTGCCGGGGCCCCCCGCGGGCTCTGGCTGGGAGCAGAGGCTCCGCTGCCCGGACCTGAGGCCGTGGCCGCCCGCTCCCTCCCCGGGGCGACGGTTCCGAGGGGCGGGAGTGAGGCGGGGCCCGGTCCGCCTGCGCCCCCGCCCACCGCCAGGCGGCGCTGCCTCGCGGGGCGGGGCATCCCCCCCTTCTCGCTGGTGCAGCCGCGTGCCCGCCCGGAAGCGGCGCGGCGCACGGGGACGGTAGGAGCGGGGCGGCGGCGGGGCCCACGCGTGTCCGCCGCGCCCGCTGTGCCGGGCAGTCCCTGCCACGGTGCCGGGCAGTCCCTCCCGCTGCGCCGGGGAGCCCCTCCAGCCCGCCCAGCGGGCGCCCCACACCTGTCCGTGCCCCTGCCGCCGGCCCGGTTTTGCGGCCGGGCTGTTTGTGGAGCTGAGCTCGGTGTTTTCCCCTCACCCAGGGCCCCGCGCTCCTCCCCCGTGCCCGTGGGGTGCTGCGGGGCCGCCTCCTGTCAGCTCAGCCGCGGCCCGGGGCCGTACCGCCTCCCGTGGGCAGGCCGCCGGTGCCTGCGCTGGCCTTTCCCGCGTGGAAAGGCCTTCGGGGCACCAATGGAGAACGCGCTCAAGTCCAGCGTCTGGAGGGCCGTGGGGCTGTCCCCCGCGAACTGCGGCCGTTGGTGGGGGGGGGTGAGGTACCGCTCCACGCGGGAGCAGTGGCCCCCGCCCTTCGCACCCCCCCTCAGCCGTGGGGGTGAGGAAGGGCCACCCCGAGGCAGGATCGGCGGCGGTCAGCGTCCCCCGCCAGCCCTCCCGGAGGTTTCTCGGGCTGAGTCCTGCTCCTCCCGTGGGGGCCTGGCTCCGCGGAGCCAGCCACGACCGTGGCACAAGTCGTACGAGAGAGGGGCCGGGCAGGCTGCGCTAGCCGACGCGGAGTTGTGGAGCTCGCGAGAGGGCGGCTTCGCAAAGGCGAGGAAGCGGCTGGAACGAAGGCCTCTGCCCATCCAGAGGACTCAGGGCTCAGAGGTCTTGTTTGGGATCGCGCCGTGTTCCCTGGCCCTCTCCCAGTCGAGAAGGGACCTGTTCAGGTTGTTCCTCAAGCAGAGCAGCGGCTCTCGGCGGCTTGTCATGAGCGAGTTTGTCCTTCAGGCCACGGCCCGGGGCGTCCCGGTGCACCACGTCAGAAGGCAAGAGCTGGATGCTCTTTGCAGAGGTCAGGTCCACCAGGGAGTTTGTTTGGAGGCCACTCCTCTCCGTTTCAAGAGTTTGGAGGAAGCTGAAAAGCCTGATTTGGGGGATGAAGAGAGTCCGAACCGACAGCTGATTTGGCTGGTGTTGGAGCACATCCAGGATCCCATGAACCTGGGGGCACTGCTGCGCTCTGCGTACTTCTTGGGGGTGGACAGAGTGGTGACAAGCCAGAGGAGCAGGTACGGGGTTGGTTATCTGCTCCTTCAGCTTTTCTCTTTCTTTTCCTGCTGGCTCCCAAAGAGGTTTCTAGCCTGCATTGCTCGACAGCTTCTTTAGAGGGCTTTCTAGGGCTGAGCTTAAGACCTGAATTTGGCTAGCTGCTGCTCTGCGTTGTGCTCTGCAGGGAGGCTGCAGGACGTGGTATTCCAGGCTGGTAAGGAACCTCCCTGGGTACTTTTTGTTTTAACCCATTTTGTGTTGCAGTTGTCCGTCTGTGCACAAAACTGCTGTAACCTATTTCCTGGGTTAATTTCTGAGCCCTCCTATTCTCCATAGGAAAACATATCCATATAGTGAGCGAGATCTTTAGTGGACTAGTTGGAATTGAGTTGCAGAGGCAAGAGAAGGAAATAGAGAAACTAAAATTCTCCTGGATTTCCTTTTTTGCTGTCATATGACACTTTTCCTTTCTTTTTTCCTTGCAGCTGCCCCTTGACTCCGACAGTGAGCAAAGCTAGCTCTGGAGCTATGGAAGTCTTCGATGTCTACAGCACAGATGATCTCCGGAGCTTTTTGAAGGTAGAACGATCCACGGTTCTTTTCCCTTTGCTTTCAAGAAACCTCAGATATTGCATTTGTTGAACAGAGAGGAGGTACAGGAAAAGGACTCAGTTATTTGCAGTGTCCTGCGCTCCTGCTCTGCATTCCTGTTTGCTGCCGGTGGTCTGTGCCGTCGGACCACCTCTGACAGGCACGCACCCCCAGTCCCGTGCTGTCGGGTGGGGTAACAGGTCTGAGTTGTGGGTCTTTGGAAGATGGCGATAGCGGGATAACACTGCGTCTATCTCCTGTACTCAGGCTGTGAGCTCGGTAAAGACAGGGTCTGCCTCCCTTTCTCTCCGTGGGGACCGGAGCTAGCGCTGCTGCCTGCAGCAGGTCTTGCCCGGCATGTGGTGGAGACAGCATCCCAGGGCCCAGGCACACGATGGCAGCATTGGGCAGCCTTTGGAGCAGGGGAGAGAGGAGAAACCAGGGCTGGTGGGAGCTGCTGGGAATCTTTTTATGCTGTACCTATGTGGTGAGGTGAAATAGGGCCCTTTGCAGAACGGCGTCGCAAAAGGAAGGGTAATGCATGTGGAAAAAAAAAATGATTTAAACTGAAACAAACCCAGGGAAGTTGCTTTGAATTGGCAGAGCGCGTCCATCCCCTGTGATAGCACCGTGTGACTGCCCCGACTCCTCGTGGAGGTCCCCTGTGCCCTGGCAGGGCTGGGGACCGGCTGAATGCTGTGTGCACGCGGAGCAGGGAGCTGCAGGCTCTCATCTGCCCTCCCCGGTTCGTGTGGGATCCCCCAGACCTGGGGGAGCAGTGAGGTTGAAGGGTTCAGTACGGGGTGGGAGGGCAGAGGCTGCGGACCCTTGGGGGAACAGAGGCACCCCATCTGTGCTCCCGGGGTCACCGCATGCCTGTGTCCCTTTGAGGAAGAGCTCATCATAGTCTGGTGTGACTGCGAGGAGGCCAAGCAGAGGTAAGCCTGGACTCTTTCCACTTGGTGCTAGAAAACCCTTGTCCAGGTGTACAGTAGGTCTGTGGTAGCCGGAGCTCTGGATGATGGTGAAATGAAAAATATATAAAATACATTGATATTTAATTGAAACAGCTGGAAGAATCACTTTTGTTACTGTAAAACTTGAATTATTAACATTTTGAGCCATTGCAGCAGTTCATTTAATTGGACCCAGATTCACTGGCCTAACCCTTGGCATTGCCTGGCTGGTGTAAATTTGATATAATGTAATGTAAAAAGTGCCAGTTTCACAGGAAATGAAGCTGGCAAGAAGCAGCAGCTCTTTTATTGTTAAAATGGATTTCCAAGACAAATAATTAAGGCTCTTTTCACTAGGGTGCAGGAGGGAAGGCTGGTTCTCTGGTTATGTGAGGCGCTGAGTGTTGAGTGCCCTGCCTTTTGTATGAGCTGATTTTTGGCATCTGAGTCTGAAAACGTGCACTTGTGTTTGAAAACGTTACCGTGGGCTTCTGGTGGCTGAGTCTGCACTTGAGAACTTCCACTGCATTGCTCTGTGGATTAGCCTTATGCTAATTTGTTTAACACTACTCTTTTTGTATGCTTTCCTGGCAAAAACCTTCCTAGAACTGTTGTATGGGCAAAAAAAAGCTTTTCAGTTGCTGTTTGTTTGCTTGCTGAGCTGGAATAAACACCAGAAGGAAAATTACTTTTTTTTTTAATTCTGGTTTTTTTCGGGTTGTTTTTTTTCTTAAATCAAGGTTTGTGTGCTGGTACTGGGAGGACTTTGGTGGTAAAAATTCAAGGGATGCCAAAAAAACTAGAAAAGCCAGTCAGCTTAATTGAAAACGTAAAAAAAAAAAAAAAAGTGTGTTTGTATATGTGACTTATTTTCTTTTTAAGCTTGAAAAGTAGGCAATTTTTTAACATTTGTTTCCTTTCCCTTTCTAGGCTAAAACTGCAGAAGGCTGGGAAGTCGTGGGAACGGTCAGCAAGCCTGAGGATGTGGAAAATGTTCCTGTCATCAGTTGCTTGGAATTTCGGTGGAATAAACCTGTTATTATAGTAATAGGTATTTCAGTTTACAGAGCTTTGGGCTTGGTGGAAGTGCATGTGTGAGGGAACGGTCAGGGTGATGTTTCACTCCGAAGCTAGTTGCATGTCTGTTACGTTACATCACGCTTCGGTCTGGAAAAGAAAAGCTGGGCAAGAAGTACTAGAATGATCTGGCTGCAAATGAAGTAGGGACCCAGAAGAAGAGGGGGAGCCGAGAAGCCTCCCAGTAGCAACTGCAAGAACAAACCAGTTTGTGTAGATGAACAGGGAGTTTAGTAGCTGCGGAGGGTCCAGATGGCAGTTTTCAGTGGCAGGACAGGTCTGGGTCAGTGTAGCCACAGCGTGTTGTTTTGCATTGTGGTCTGTGGCGCTTTTGATCCTGTCCTAGAGCCCTGAACCTGGATTTTCTGTGTTGGCAAACCACAACGCTGAGTGAGAGACCCAGGAGGTACGTGTTTGCTCTTGCTGTGCTGAGGCCGTAATGGCGAGCTGTGCCATGTCTTTGCTCTGTCATGTTTCCTCTTAAAAAAACCAGGAATATATCTCTGTGCCCAGGTCTGGAAAGAATCACGAGAGCTGTTGCTGGGGATGGTCTGAACACAAAGTTGGGCTTTGTGGCTCGGAGACCACTGTGGAAACCAGTCAGCGGCTGCTTTTGTACGCCTGGGAGAAGGCAGGAGCGGTTGGCCGCTGCGGTACCAGCAGGAGGAGCGGGTGTAACCTCCTCCCTGCCAGACCTGTGCGCTGTTTGAGCAACGGCTGCCACTTTCCTGGGCACCTAAACTGGGCGATTCCTACAGGCCCCTCTGCTTCTGCCCTCTTTTTGTGTAGTGGATACTTGCAAAGGATGCTGTCTTTTGTAGGCAGAGTTTGGGGTTGTGCAGCCTCCCAGAAGGTGAAGAGAAGGGGAGTAACGGCCTCATGGCAGCTAGAGAAAGAAATTCACCCAGGAGTGCTGCTCTAGGCACCCTTGTGTGGCCATGCTGTAGCCCCCCACTTTGTGTCACCTGGCACAAGAGCTGGTTTGAGCTTTTACACTTGGAAGTAGTGTCATGCTGGCGATGAGCCATCAAGGGGCTGTAATCCTGCCCCGTGCTGTGGTTTTCTTGGCTCAGAAGACATTCCTTTAATTAAAATGTTTATTGAACTCCTAGAAATACTGACAAGACAACGCCGCAAATCTGGCGTCTCTACAAGATGTGTGGAGCTGTATTATAAAGGGAGTAGGGAGGCTGGCAGTGCTGCTGATGGACCACAAAGAAATGCATCCCAGAAACAACGACAACACCAGGAGAAAGGAAGGGGGTGAAAGTGGCAGTGGTGTCGTTACCTTGAATTATGAGAGATTTCTCCAGGAAAAAGTCCAAATATCCTTTTGTCAAGGGAGATTGGAGGCTGATTGGTAGATGCGTGAGGAGAGCTCCCAGACCTTGCAGCAGTAATGATTTCAACTCTCTGCTGAGCACTAACTCTTCACTGAAAAGAAAATTGAACATTACAGTTGTCTGATGCTGAGGTTGTTTGAAGAAACGTCCTAGATCTGAATATGTAGCGTAGCTGCAGCTGCAGAGAGCAGCAGAGATAATTTAGCATGGTAGTGAGCTTCCTAGCATGGCACAGATTGTCTTGTAAGTTAAGCATTTGCAGACTTGAATTCACCCTCCTGGCATCCTCGCTGGCTTGGCAGAGAGTGATTTGGACAGTCCAGCTTAATGTTATCTGCACTGGAGTCATTGCCCAAGGTGACAGGCAGGCTGGCTGCCCTAAAGACTGGGAGCCTTGTGCGAACAGGAACAGATTGGGAGCGCTTAGATGTCTGAGCAAGAAGAGTTTCTGGGTAATTTGTTCTTCTTACACCTTCAATCTTTAGCTTGGGGTTTAAGACTGTTTGTGGAATTGGTTTTATCGAGATGCTCATTTTGCATATTTCTCTGAACTGTCGGCATGGCTGCTTCTGCCTGGATTTGAACTTCCTGCACTGGAAACTGCAGTTGTTACAGTCGTGTTAATTGTAAATGGGGCAAGAAACCTGTTTTACCATTTCAGCCAAGCTTCCATGTCTTAGCTTTGTCAGTGAGGGACAAAGCTGAGAGATGGAAGTCAAAGATCTGAAGTTGGAAGTGTTTTGTTCACCAGTATAAACTAGGATTTAATCTGATTCAGTCAATACTCTGTCCCTCGTGTCACACTGTGCAAGTCTTTTTGCCCTGAATTTATGGTTCCTAATTATTTTAAGCAGCCAGAGCCATAAAAAGCTTTGTAAAAGCTGGAAGCAAAATTGCTGCCTTTATTAGGAATCGTAAGACCCTTATCAGGGAGAGGAGGGGATTGCTGCAGGAGCCGTGGCACCTCTGGCAATAGCTGCTGTCCCAGTTGGAGAGTCCCTCGAGAGTGTGGTTTGAGAGGCTCAGGAGGCAAATATGACTGTAAGTTGTAAAAATTTTCTGTGTTGAATCAGGGAAAAGTAGGATAATATATATTTTTTTTTTTCTTGAAGCATCCGTAGAGAGCCACAGTCTAGCGATGAAGAGGCAGGCCGGGCTGTGGGAGGCCTGGCTTCGATTCCTTGCGTCACCCAGGCTTCCCCTGTGACCTTGGATAACTCAGCCAGGTCTTGTCTGCACTTCTGGCTTAAAGAAAGAAGGAAGAAAATAATGGTTAGGATGGGATTTTGGTTTTCTGAAGGTTCACTTACCCCAGCCAAAGGATGCTTTTGCCAGTGTGGCTTATTTCATGTGGGAAGGTGATGCAAGATGCATTACGCAAAGCATTCTTTTGCTTGCACAAAATGCATCTTGCCAGTTAGATCAGGCCAGCAAAACATGAGGCTGGGCCTCAGCTTCCAGTCTATGAAATGGGAATAACAGCACTCCCCTACCCTGTGCGGTCAGAGGGATGTCGCGCGTATCGATTCATAGGGACAGGGCGCAGGACCTGCTGGGGAGGTGCTGTAAGTGACACCGGGGAAGAATTTTGTGGTAACTCAGCCCAGCAAAGAGCTCATTTACCTTGTGGAGGAGTGAGTCTCCAGTGGCACAGGCAGTGCCTAGAGCAGTGTATGCTGTTAAAACTTCAGGTAAGTGTCTAAATTTAGGTGAGCTTGAGCGAGTCCTTGGTGACAGCACTGGTCGTGCAGGCAGAGGCACAGAAGCCCTTGGTAGGCAGCGTGTGCCCCGGCAGTGCCGTCCCAGGATGTCTGGTATGGTTGTTGAAGGGGAATGTTTGGCTTCCAGCATGCTGAGCCTGTTTTGTCAGAGGTTGAGCACGTCTTAGAAATGAGCTGGGTATTCTTGCAGCCGTGTAGCTGTCTATGTAGCTCTAAATAATGAATGTGGAAGAATTCTTTGGGGAGCCGAGCGGGCTGGGAGGTCTGTGGTCTTCTGCATTTTCACTTGTCTGTGCGCAGGATTGTTTAAAGCCTCTCCCTTTCCATTTCCCTTTGTGACAGTGTGAGTCAAACAACTACTAATGACCTGGGATAGATTTCAACTCTGTTTCACCAGTGTATCAGCCCAAACATATCAGGGCTGTTGGATGGTTTAACAACTAATCAATTGAAGCCTCTGGTTAAACTGTCTGCATTCACAAGTTGCACCCAGCTGGTGGTACTGTGTGCTGAAAAGGCTGAACCCGTCAGTATCAATAGGGATGTGGGATTTGCTGGACCAGATCAGGCCTGTGGCCTCTTGTCTGCCTTGTCCCTCCGGCAGCCGCCCGCGTACGTGGGCAGCCATCTGCTGGCACGGTGGCTGCTTGCGCAGGGGATCTTTGCACTCGGGCTACAAGGCTCTGTGCTTTACGCTGTGCACGCAGGCATGTTGCACAGGTATTCCTCAAAAACACTTCAGATGCTGGAGAACAGATCTGGGGAGACTGGAGCGGGGAAGGCAGGTAAGGTGCCTGTCTCACCTCTGGTAGTTCTTGGCTGCTGCTCCATGGGAGCTGGTGAGGTTGCTGGTGAGCTTAGGGGCAAGGGTGTAGTTGTAACAGAGCGTTAGCAAGAACTGTACTCTGGAGGGGGGAAAAGGGACATGGCAGCGGCTCCGAGCTGACCTGAGCAGTGTCTTTGTTCTGCAGGTAGTGAAGGTGACGGACTTTCCCTAGAGACGCAGCTCTTGTGCCATCGGATGCTGGCCATACCCCCTGGCAGAGCGCTTCACCCCGGGATCGAGTCGCTGAACGTCTCTGTTGCTACTGGTAAAAACAGTTCTGATGCACAAAGGCATCGTAGTCCAAATTTCTGTATTTAAAAATCAAACAAACATCCAGGCCCACAGAACGATTTTCTTGTGGTTTAAAAAAAGATCTTTTTTTTTTCAATTTATTTTTACTTTCCTACAGGTATTCTCCTGCACTCCATCTGCAGCCAAAAGCTGAGGCACGGTGATTGAATTTTTTTTTATTTGGCGGAGGAAGCTGCTTGGTGTTTCATGGCTGTACTGTGTTGCTGTGGATATGGAAGTGCTCTTTGCAGGGTCTTCACCATCGCTGCAAGTTACAGGGAGAGCCCCATTGACCTGAGCTGCATCTTGGCTGATGCGCAATACCACCAGAACCCTGCCTTAACGCTGAGGTCAGACACCTGCACCTACTAGGTAACACCTCCCGCTGGCACCTCAGAGGAGCGGCTGTAAGGAAGGGAGACAAAGCTAGGTTTTAAAAGCGGACAGCCAAATCCTTCAGTTCTTGCAGTAAAATATCCGGTGATGCCTGCGAGCTTTCTGCTTGTTGCACGGGGGACTTTGTACATCGCTTGTGCTGTGGAGAGAATTTGGGCTGTAGGTGAGAGACGGCGCTCGGCTGGTGCAGGCACTGAGAGCAGCCGTGCCCCGTGCCCACCCTGTGCCCCATGCGTGAGCCCACAGCCCCCTTAGCAGCCGAGAGGGTGCTGGTGAGAACCAGGTACGAGTTGGGACTACTCGGTAGCAATTTCTTCATGATGAGGCGGTTTCTCTGTTACATATTGCTGTTTGAATGTCTGAAAACACACTGTGTTGTATTTGGTTGTAAACCAGGTCTGCAGCTCTGCCAAAGGATGGACACGAGCTGTTAGAAAACAGCTGTAGCGGGGAGAAACGCAGCCCATTGAAATAAAGCCTCTGTAAGGACTGGTTGTAGACTCGAATCAATCCTTTTTGCGTCATGTATAAATGCAGAGTGTGATTAGTGGAACAGGGCACTTCCTTCAGGTGGGAAGGGGAATCAGGAGCTTGTTCTCTTCATCCAGGGAAGTTTCCTTTCCGTAGTGGACCTGATCCTACTGGATGCGGAGCTGCCCCAGCACCACCATCCCCGCTGACAGCCATGGGAGGGGGTGAGGGTGGCTTCATTTGCAAATATCCTGGTTGAAAACCAGGCTGGCTAAATTATTGAGAACCAAATGAATTTTATCACTTAGCACCTTAATTATTTTATTTAGCTACTGTGGCCCTTTGCATAGGATTCCTCATTAACACTTAATTTACAGTGCCCTTTAGGGATAATTTCAAACAATTCAGCTTAGTCTCCCCCCCTCCCCCCCTTCCAAATGAACAAGTAAATCACTCAGAGTGACTAATTAGGACTTTCCTTTGAGCTAAATGAAGTCTGTAAACCAGTCTGTGGATGTGGAGGTTTTTCAGACGCATCCCTGGGAGCGCCTGGCCGGCGGGTGCTGCGGTGCTGGGTGGCTGCAGGGCTGGGGATGCCCCGGGTGCCCGGGATGGGGGACAGGACACGGAGCTCTGCAGCTGCCCCGGCCACGGGGACTTTGCCCAGCCTGCGAGCCACGGGCAGACGCGGTGGCCGGTGCTGGGCTTTCAGATTGCCCAGTTCAGGCCTTATTTCCCTCCCCTGCTTGGAGATTTCTGTGCGGTGTCAGGGCCACGGCTGCCCCCGCGTGCTGCTGGGGGTCCTTGGGGAGCCCCACGAGAAGGTTTGTGCCCTCCTGGCTTGCAGGTGGATCCTGCACAGCTTTGCAACGAAAGCTTTTGCTTTTCAAAGGCGTCGAGTACTCGCTTCTGTGTCTGCGGTCGTGATGGAGAGGGTGCCCGGCGCGGTGGCACGTATCCTGAGCTGTGCGTGCCCTTTTTCCCTCTCCTGTGGAAAAGGAGGAAACCCAAATCCCCCCCAAACGACAGCTGTAGCGTGAGCAGGGCTTTGCTGCCTGGGTCCGAAGGCGAGCTGGCCACTGAACGACAGTGAGCCGGTGCATTGCTGGGGCGACAGCTCTCGGGCGGGTGTGTAGCACTTGCATTTTGTCAGCTGAATGTGTCTTTTATTTTAATGCTGAAATAAAAAGGCTCAGGGCCAGGCAGGCTGCAGGCCAGCCCCCCCCGGCGCTGCTCCGGCAGCCGTGGGTGCCCCAGCAGAGGGTGCCCGTGGCTCAGATTTGCTCGTTTTTCAGAAGAAAGATTCAGCGCTTGGGGCTGACCCAATCCTTCCTTTGGAGCAGCAGGGATGAGGATAAAGCCGTTTCTTTATTCTTGACCTATAGGTAAGTATATATATTTCCAATTTCACAGGAACTGCAGTTTCTCCTTTTTTCTTTTTTTTTTTTTTTTAATTTATTTGAGCAGTACTTTAATAGAGGAGGCACTTCACTGGCTTTGCGTGTGTTTGGGAAAGCCGGGCGCCGTCAGACTGTGCTTAGCCATGCTGGCTCACCCCCTCTAATGAGGAGGCAGGTGAGTAACGATGGAGCAGCTGCTTTACTTCTGGAAGGCTCCCAAAAAGCTTTGAAACCTCAGTTCCCCCCGGCAGCTCTGCCAACAGGCTGAGTGAGGTAGATGGAAGTTCCCGCAGTCGCTTGTCCATCAGTCCAGCAGCCATCGCGGCTCCCCTGCGAATTTCCCTGTACGGCCGCTGTATCCACGGAGCACCGTGATTTGGCACTGGAGTATCAGACAAGGCTTATTGGGAGTTGCACGAGGCTTGAATTTTAAGAGACAGGAATTTGTGTGCGTAACTAGGGCTGCGGCTCAGACTTTTTTTTGCTTGAGAGCTGCAATACAGGCTTTTGTGAGTGCCGTAAATCCCACTCCGGATGCCTCCGCTGTTTGCATTTAGCCCATTTCCCTCGGTGGTAAGTTTTGGCCCCGCTTTGTTTCGCTGGGATGCCCCTCTGCCGTCACCCAGCCGGCTTTTGGATGTATCTGCCGTGGCCGATGCTTCCTCCTTCTGCCCCAGCTCCATCCTGCTCCGGGCTGAGACCCACGAGGAGCACGGGGACCTCAGCCCACTCGCACCTTTGGAGATGGAGCTTTGTGCTGTGTGATTTGCCCCTGATCTAATAAATGCGATCCATTAACTGGATCATTGCCTGCTTCTCCAGTTAATTTCCTGGATATTTTTAAATGTTAAAATGTAGTTTTTATAGTCTTTCATTATTTTTAGCCTTAAGCTTGACTATAATCGTCCCTGTAATGTAACTGTAAAAAACTCCCGGCTTTATATCATAAAGGAGGACATTAATTGTCATTTTTTGTGTACATCAGCAAGATCAAAACATGCTTCCTGATTACTTCTGTTTGTACATACAGTCTCTTTGATATTTAGATACGAATAAAGTGTGTGTGTGTAATTTGAAAGTCAATTCTTCCCTCCCTGCTGCTTGTCATGGATTCCTTTCAGAGGCTTATTTACCAAATTGATTTTAAAATTTAGTAATTGCCCTTCCAAAATGATTTCTCAATAATCAAAGTGTCTCTAAGCACAGTGGCAAAATATTTGTCCTCCTTGGTTCAGAAGATGCGCTCCGTGCCTCGGCCTTTTTATCCTCAGACGAGGGCGAACACAAACCTTTTCATCCCCCAAAATCAACTCCAGGGAGAACGGGCTGCGAGAGAAGCTCAGCTCACGCCCCACGTTTCAGCTTTGTGCACAGCTTATCGACACAGCCAAAAAAATCCCGTTCCATCAAATCCGTCACTGGGTCCCAATGAGCTTTGCTGAGGCTGGAAGGGCTTTGGGACAGAGAAGACCACCTTTGTCTTTGCGAAGCTCGAGGCGGTACCGCGGCCCGAGGGACCAGCGCGGTCCTGGGGCCGATCCTGGCACCCGCTGGGCTGGGGCAGGAGCGGCCGGTGCTGGAAACGCCGCCCAAGGGGCACCTTCCTCGCCGGCGGCGGGGAATCCTCCGCTGCGCCGCAGCCCCGATCCCAGTTTGTAAATGTAATCAACCTTGAGGTCTTGTTACTTCCACAGGTGCAATTAACATTACCATCTGCTAATCCGTGATTAACGATGTTTACAAATATGCTACAACATGTTAAAATGTGCCGGCACTCTTTTTTTTTCTTTTTTTTTTTTCCCCTTTCCCCCCCCCACTCCCTGTTCCAGCGCGGGAGCTGTGCCGCCGGCAGCGGCGCGGGAGGATTTCCCGGCGGAGGGCTCCCCGTACCCCACTGTTAATTCACAGACATTTTGTTTTCATTATTTAAAAGTGCTGTTAAACTCCAAACCAGCTGTAGGAATGACAAGTTCAAATCAGAAGGTCAGTGCTGCTAAATGGGATTTAATTGCACGGGGGTTGAGGTACAAACTGATGAATCTGAATAATAAAACTTTGTGGGGAGCGACATATGGCACGGTTTAAAGTAAATTTTTATTGATCATCCCACAACTGATGTGTTAATGGGATGGCAGTCTTTGCTTTGGGTTTGATATTGATGTGGAGTTTTAATAATGTCACACAGGAATATTGCGGAGGGGTTTATAATTTAAAAAAAAAAAGAGTGCTTTCTATTAACTGCCTTTTTCTTCTTAACACAGAGAGGAATACATTATATCGCTACTGTATGTCCTCCAGATCTAGGTTACATGTAATTGCTCAGTAATTGGTAGAACCATGTAAAAGCCATGGTATTTGCCAGTAAACCCTCCTAACTTACCATGAAATTGAAGTGTGATATTTATTCTCTACAAAACTTGCTACCCAAATATCGTGTACGATCAGGTTTGGTCACCGCAGAGGCGTTTCTGCAGCGGCTGTGCCGTGCGTAACGCCCGCGCGGCTCGGATTTTGCACCGATATCGTCGTAACGACTGGGGGGGGGGTTCTGACCGGGAGGGTAAGGGGTTACTTTGCTTCAAGGGAAGATGCTTTAACCTCCCTTGGGCTTCAGCCTCAGGATTATTACGGTTATTTCGAGGCCCAACTCAAAATGATGGAGGTTTGGAGGGAGCTGAAGAAGTTCTCACTGTGTTTGCAGTGGGACTGGGAATAGTAATTACGCTCCCGATGTTTTTTGAAGCCTCCGGAGATAAGGTGTTTGTCGGTACACTGGGGGTACGCCCGCGGGTCGCCTGGATTTTAGCCTCTTGTTGAGTAGGATGTCCAAAACCGTTCCCATCTTGGCAATTTCCATGATTTAACCACGACTCTGGTTTAGACCCCTCCAGCCCCGCAGGCGTGCATGGGCTCACGTGCAAGGAGCCTCCGCTCGGGGCTTTTCCCTTCCGATGGAGGGTTTTTGCCTCCTCCGTGTGAAATGGCTGGGTGGATTCAGCGATCCCTCCTTATCACCTGCTGCATGGCTTTAAATACGAGCAGAAGTAATTGCCTTGCTTATGATCAATAGTTTTATACCCCTTAAGAATGTAACAATACGCCGTGAATTGATGCAAAGTTAAACCTGCCAATTTTTCTTTTTTTTTCGCTGGCCTGTTTTAGAAGCTGCGAACTCAGCAGCGTTTCCCCCGCGCTTGGGAAGCGGTAGCTCAGCTGTTTTCTCTGCAGATCCGAACATCGCATCCTGCGCGTCCCACGGATCCGGCCCCGACTCTGCCGGGTCCCCTTTCACGTCCGCTGGCACGGACGGCAGCTGTAGTGCCTGCAGTTGGCTATAAATGCCTTTTCTTAACATTTTTAAAGCTGCCTTTGGAAGGTTCACACAGCAGGTAAAAAGGCCGCCCGACCCCGTGGGTTCAGGGTCCTGGCGAGGTGTTACTGGCGAGGTTACTGGTCCTGTTACTGGTCCTGGCGAGGTGTTACTGGCGAGGTTACTGGTCCCGTTACTGGTCCTGGCGAGGTGTTACTGGCGAGGTTACTGGTCCCGTTACTGGTCCTGGCGAGGTGTTACTGGCGAGGTTACTGGTCCCGTTACTGGTCCTGGCGAGGTGTTACTGGCGAGGTTACTGGTCCCGTTACTGGTCCTGGCGAGGTGTTACTGGCGAGGTTACTGGTCCCGTTACTGGTCCTGGCGAGGTGTTACTGGCGAGGTTACTGGTCCCGTTACTGGTCCTGGCGAGGTGTTACTGGCGAGGTTACTGGTCCCGTTACTGGTCCTGGCGAGGTGTTACTGGCGAGGTTACTGGTCCCGTTACTGGTCCTGGCGAGGTGTTACTGGCGAGGTTACTGGTCCCGTTACTGGTCCTGGCGAGGTGTTACTGGCGAGGTTACTGGTCCTGTTACTGGTCCTGGCGAGGAAGCCTCCGAGCACCAAAGTGCCCACGGGAAAGCGGGCAGAGGGACAGGCTCAGCCCCGTGGAGCAGCTCGGGGTGACCAGCGCTGCCGAGGGCTCAGAGGGCCTCAGGTCAAAGCCTCCGTGCCTATATAAATCATTAGCACTATTTCAATGTTTAATTAATTAATGGGAGCAACCGCTGCCTGCTTCTCCTGCAGGAGGCGATGAATAGTCAAATGATGCTTTCTCTCCTCTTTCCGTCGCCCAAAACTGCAATCGTTTTTCCCCTTTTGAAAGCCGTTGCTGCAGATGTGCCTTTTCCTTCGTACTTTGGAGCCTCCCCAGGGTCGGGGTGCCGTACGCTGACACCCTTCTTCGCAGACTTGCCTGGGCACGCCGGCGCAGCCCCGGCCCCGCAGCAGCCCCTGGCTGCCACCTCACCTGCGGGTGCCGGTGCTTTGGGAGACGTCCCCTTTTCCTGCGTTGTGCTGGGCGGTCGGGTACCGGTGCGGGGCGGGAGAGAGAAAGGAGAGGGGAGCTGGAGGTGGGGACGGGAGCGAGGGCGTCCCGGGGTGAGAACAAGTAGCGGATGGTGGAGCGATGCTGCAGGCGGTGCGGGACGGAGGTTGTCTCACCAGTGCTGCAGCCGAGTGCCCTCGTGCATGCTTATATCAAGGTATGGGATAGTATCGTACATTAAATATACGTGACATAGTTACCCCTTTTCCATTTGGGATCGTTCCTGGCACGTGAGCTCCGTCCCACGAGCGGCAGCTGGGGTGGTTTTGCAACCCCGGACCAAGCTGCTCGCGCGGCCCCGTCCCGGTCCGCTGAGGACGGAGCGAGCCGGTGCCATAGAAGCGTCTTGAGCCGAGCCCGGGCGAGCCCCCGCTCCCCGGCGGCACCGCGGGTGGATCGGCAAGGGGGAGAATAGTTAAAAGCAAGGGGGATGCGAGAGCGATGTGCGAGGGCTCGCGTTACCCGGCAGAATAAATGAGGTGGTGGTGTCTGGCGGCGCCTTCGCAGCTTTGCCAACCCTCATTAGCACCTTTCAGCAAAGCGCAGCTTATTCAAACTATATCACAAGTCTTTTGCTGGAGATTGCATCTGTGCCTAATATGCATTTTTATATAAACAAGGGTACTAAATGGCCTTTCAGTTCCCTCTGTAATGTCTTTTTTAATGGAAGGTCCTGAATTAAGAACATATATATATGACTCGAAGAATTTTCTAAGTGATATTGAAAACCTATTGTAAAGTAGGATTTCTTCTTGCAAAATTATTTTAATGAGGTTCCAGTTTATTTTCTGGCTATATTTTACTTATTTAATCCTCCAGAGGGGTTTTTCAGAGGCAGCATCTCATTTTCAATGCAACTATTCTTAACATTAGGGAAAACTACCTTTCTGAAATGCATGAAGGAAAAAAAAAAAAAAAAAGAACCAGAGGAAGATGTACGAGATAAGAATAAACTTGAAAAGCTTTGAGGTGGTTTATGGCTTCTCTTGAAAGAATAACAGTTCATGTATTTTTGTTATGGTGTGGTTTAATGATGCTTGCAGAAAAAAGATAAGGTAGAAATGGAAATATAAAATTAAACCAGCAAAGTGAATGTGATTATTTTAGTTACTAGTATTACCTGGGGAAAACGCTCTCGGGGTTTTTTATCTAGACTAAATATTTGCTTTTCTGAAA
This sequence comes from Mycteria americana, assembly GCF_035582795.1. NCBI lineage: Eukaryota > Metazoa > Chordata > Aves > Ciconiiformes > Ciconiidae > Mycteria > Mycteria americana. The sequence goes on along the minus strand of NC_134379.1, from coordinate 2,903,740 downwards.
GGGAAGGCCCTCTGCATCTCCAGGCACGAGGGTGGGAAGTGAAATTTTCCTGTGGTCCAGCAGCGGCGGGAGGACGGTGGTGCCTCTGCCGGAGCCCCCACCGCCGGTGGCCCCTGCGGCGGCTTCGTCACGGCCCAGCGCGGGTCGTCCCGACCAGCTCTGAGCGCGCTCCTCTGGCCCTGGGGAGGAGAGCTGGCTTTGGACCGGACACTTTCCTGTTACTTTTAAGGAAATTGGGACTGTTTTTAAGGAATCCGGCCATTCCTGCTGTATTTGCTGCCCCTTGGGATGACCCCCTGCTTCCAGGGACGCCCGTCAGCATCTCCGGCCAAGGACCTGACAGCGCCTGCGCCTGCTCCCGGGGCTGCGCTTCGCACGGGGCTGTTTTTGCCAGGGTTGTGCCGGGTGCCACGACGGGGAGGTGACCCCGAGAGGGGCTTCACAGCCTCACCGCAGCGTCTGTGCCGCTGCGTCACCGCGGGCGCCCCGAGCGGGCGGAGAGTGCGAGGGGGAGGCACGGTGGGACGCGGTTCCCAGCGACCGTGTGGGGCTTTGTGCCTGCTCTGGAGGACCTTCCTCCCCCGGGATCGGGGCAGGGCTAATCCCCAGGGCGGTACGGTCTCGTCCCCTCCTGTCTCATCCCATCCCATCCGTCCCATCCCATCCCCTTCCACCTTCGCCGTGCCACGCCGTGCCGTTCCACCCCTCCCATCTCATTTCACCCCACTCATCCCATCCGTCCCATCCCATACCCTTCCACCTTCGCCATGCCACGCCGTGCCGTTCCACCCCTCCCATCTCATTTCACCCCACTCATCCCATCCCCGGCTGCGTGGGCAGACCTGGGGCCCCCGCCGTGGCAATGCGCTTAAAGGCCTTAATACCGCCCCGATCCAAGAGCTCTTGTCTTCCCTGGGCAGCTCTGCAGATTTCCAGTCGGAGCCGAGCCGGCGTGGGGTCCTGCTGGCCGTGCAGTCTGATGGGGACTGGACAGGGTCGGCCCAATCTCAAGTCAACTCAGGTGCGACAGGCACGGTCCCGGCTGAGCGCGGCCGCACGGCCCCGAGCATCCCGCTCCAGCCGCTGTTGGGTGAGCCCGGCCGCCGGGGCACGAGAGGTAAACTCGCCGATGAGTTAAGCCTGACATGTGGCCTTGAGCCTCACTGGGTAGTTAATTTTTCAATTTCTTTCACGGATCTGGAATAGCAAAGAGTTTGTTTATAATTACAGTACTTGAAGATTTATACTTTAATTCAAATAGCTGAAAAGAAGCAGTTTCTATGTAGGTTTCTTCACTATCAGAATCTAAAACAGATTATTATGTAAATTTTTTCGATCCTAAATTCATTATAATATTCAATTTCAGGAAATGCTCTTGACCATCTGCTGCTGCTCTAAGAAATGAGTGTTGGAGATTGTTTACTACCAGAAATATTGTAGGTATTTAGGGTAGATCACAGTGGAGTGTAAGGGCAATGTACCGATTTCTGAGGCTGGTTATATAAACCCGTAGCGCTGATGCCATGGGCTGAGCGAGTCGGAAAGTGAATCTGCAGCCGTGGCAGCTTCTGCTCTGCCAGCGTCCCGGCTCGTCCCGGCTCGTGGCACCGGTGCCACCCCCCCTCCCCATCCCCAGTGATGTCCCGTCGGTGAGCGGAGGGTACCGGTCCTTCTCTGCCTCCAGGGAGCCAGCATGGATTAATTCTTGGTCTTAATAAGAGGTGGTTGACATCCCTGGGATGAAAAGTGCCCTGAAAGTATCATTTGCTGTTTACTGTAACCTCCAAACTTGCCAAGAGAAGCCACGTGCTGATGCCAGCAAGCTTTTGCTCTTGATGGTTAGAGCAAGAGGGGCCAAAAAGAGGGGGCGAAGCCCTTGTCACCCGCATGTGGCAGGACTGGGCGCCCAGCAGAACCACTGAGCCGTGCTGAACCTTAATCTGGTTTTTTCCGGTGTATTTTACTACCAAAGCTTGCGTGTCATTAGCGGTGTCAGGTGCACCAGAGGAAGCCCAAGAGCGGCGATACGGACGTGCTGCAGGTCGGGCTCACGTCCCAAGGCGCTGCTCCTCCCCGGCTCCCAGCACTTGCCTTTGCTGCCATTATTCAGCCTCTGCAAGACGTTAAAAGATGTGGCTGCCCCCTCCTTGCTCCTACACGATCGCGTTTGGCTTTGTATGGAGGAAGAATGTATTAAATGTGGTTTCTTTTTCTTCCACCGCAGCCTTGCTCAACAAGTGCAGCACCCACGGGGCCGGCGGCGGCTGCCTATCGATCGGGGCTGGGGCCGGGGCCCTGCCTGCCCTTCCCAGCGACTGCGCCGGGTATTGACGGATCGAAGCGGCGAGCGGGGCTGAGGCTGGGAAGCAACGGCTGCTGGCAGGGAGCGGGAGGGGGCCGCGGCGGGGGTGTCCCCAGGGCTCGCGTTCCCGCTGGACCGGCAGCCAAGCATCACCCAAGCGTCCTCCCGGCACGGGGGATGTGGCTGCCCCGCCTCGCCACAGGGTTGGGCTGGGGACGCAGGATATGTGTTAATATTGAATTACGTACAGTATTTGGAAAGATGAACTGTTAACGCAGTGGAACAGACTTCAGAAAGGCACTCGTGTCCGCCTGGATGCAGTGTCGGAGTGCCTGCATGCCGGGGGATGCCTACGAGTGACAGCAGTAAGCGTGTTGTATAGCTCTAGCAGTTTCTATAGGAGCGTATGCAAAGGGCTTGCAGCCTGCCAGTCTAGTAACTTCAAAGCATCTCCTGAAGTTGTTTGTTTTTTTTTTTTTTTAGCTCACCCGGTTCCATTACAAGGCTGGCTGTACTATCAGCAGTGTGTAGGAAGACGGGTAATATTAGTGTGGGTCTCCCGGACAGGGACTGTTCAGCAGCTCTTGGATAAATATCAGAGTGTGGAGTACGACGGAGAGTTTTTCTTGTTCCTGTTGTTCTTCATTCATGTACAAACTATGAAACCAGCGCTTTCTTATCTGGAGCCCTTCCCAGGCTTCAGTATTCAAACCCTGGTGATCACTAATCGCCTTACTTCCCCCCCTTCAGGGAAATTTTAACTCTTGTCCTCTGCCGCTGAGTAGATCTTTAAGCCGGTAATAATGTGAGACAGAGGGAAATTAATGGCCTTGTCCTGCCCCTTCCTTGGCTGAAAACCGCTAAAGAATTAAAGTAAAGAATTAAAAAGGTATCAATTTGCATTCGAATGATTTCCTGCTGATGAGGAGTTCGTTTTTAACGGGGTGCGAGGGAAGGTGTACGCACCTTGTGCCCTCCCCCTGCCCTTTCTACCCTCGCCAAGCCCCCAGCAGCTCCCCTGTTTGCGGGGTCAGCCGTGGGGGACGGGGACCCCCGTAACCGCCCAAGTCCCCGTAACCGCCCGGGACGGGATCTCCGCAGCCGACAGCCGCTCCGGTGGCTTGTTCCCCCTTGAACGTCCTAATCCTCGTGGGTGGCACCCGCGGAGGGGATGAGGAGGGCGGGTGGCCTTCCTCCGCTGGCCGGGGACGCTGCGGCGGCACCGTGCGGGTGCTGCGCTGGGGGGCAAGTCCGGAGGGGGCAGGGGGGCCAGGGCTGCGGTGGCCTTTGTCTGCCCGTGCCAAACAGATGTGAACAAACCCGAGTTCGATTTCCGAGACCGCCTGGGGAATATTGCTAACTAATTATAGAAAACAGAAGATGCGCTCCCCTCCTCTTGCATTTTTTGATAAACATTGTCTCCTCTCAACAGCTGAGTATTTAATTAGTGTTGATTGTTGTTCGCGTGTTCAATAACCACTCATCAGGAGGGGGGTGTCCGCTGGGGCAGCGTGGCCTGGAGCACAGAGGAGCGGAGGGTGTTCATAATTAAGGATGCAATTTATTTGAGTAAGTCATGTGTACAGCGCCCTGTGTTTTAGGTTAATTTTCAAGGTTAAAGGGTAAAAAAAAAAACCAAAAAAAAAATAACCCACAGCTTTGGAGGATGAGGAGTGACGGTTGGCAACTCAACACTGAAAGCCGTGCAGGGGGTATATATATATATTTCTATATATGTGTGTGTATACACACATAACGAAGCCAAGCCTCTGCGTGTGTGTAGGTAGGTGGCTGCACACGTGCTCCCATCCTCCGCCCCTCAGCGCTTCCCATCCTCTTTCCCTCCAGACTGCGCCTGGTTCCCAAGTTTTGGCTGGAGAACGCCGCTGCGTGGAGTCGGCCTCTCCAGCTGTGGCAAGGTTCCTTAGGAACAGGTTTAATAAAAAAGAAAAAGCAGCTTTTTCTCGGTGCTGCTGGGCGTGGGGAGGGCTGAGGTTCACCGGCAGTCGGGGGTTATCAAACCAGGCCACGGGGTGTGGGAGGCACGTTCTTCAGCCTCGTGTTTGCCTGTATTGACCTAAGGAACAGCGACGTGCACCGGCATCCCCGCGTGCCGCCGGCAGCACGGTGGGCAGGGATTTGGCTTTGCTTTCCAAGCCCCGTTCGAGTCGCTCCCGTTTAGAGGAGGAGGACTAAAACCTCCGCCAGAAACACCTGCGGTTTTCAAGGCGCGCCCTGATGCTGTCTGGAGACGCGGGATGAATTGGCACAAGCGGTCTCTTGTCTCCTTTCCCGGTGACCACGCGCCCGTGTCGGGCTTGCACCGCTGTCGGGAGCAGGACGGTGAAATCTGGGGGGTGCCGGAGCACCCCTGCCAGCAGGGACACGGGGGTCCCTTCACGTGGTTTTTGGGACGTCGCTAGCGCGTGTGCCCCTCTGTATAGGGTCGGACTCTGGATCCCCCACGGCACGGGAGGGCTTTAGCCCCGGGGGGCCGAGCAGGGCCGGGGCAGCGGCAGGCGTGCGGCACAGCCTCGTTCCCTGCACGGCCCCTTTCCTGCTGACAGGACAGTTTGTCTGCACGGGTGGGGGGCAGCAGCTAAAATAGTAAATAAGCAAATGCCCGTCTCCTCCCTGCATGGTTTCCCCTTTATTTATTTATATGTTTATTTTGCCGTGCCTGCTGACAGCGGTGATGGAGCTGTCATGCTTTGTTGGCCACCGGCTCGTGATCCGGCACCTGTTCTCCGTGCTTTAATCTCTCCGCTCCACTCATATAGACAGTCTATACATAACCCCCAGCCAAACAAAACGTGAAGAAAAATCAAATCTAATTACATGCCATTGATTTCTTTCCAAATTTGCTTCTAATACACTTTTTGACTACTCCTTGATTTTTTTTTTTCTTTTTTTTTTCTGACTTTTCCTTTCTCCTCTCCTTCCCCCGTCCGCTCATGCAGCAGCAGCCTCCTCATGGGGAAGCGAGCGGCTGCAGTCCCCGTGCTGGACTCGCCGAGCCCGGAGCAGTTAGGAAATGCATAGCCTGCAGTGGTTTTTTTGCTCTTAATAGGCGGTAGGGATGATCTGTGCGCTGAGCCTCTTCCTAAGGGACAGGTAGGACCGTACAGCTTCCTTCATTGCTTTTCCCCTTCCCCTCCTCTTCTTTTTTGTAAGCCTAACCTTCGCTTTCAGTGCCAGCATTGCTGTGGCAAGGGCTGTGGGCAGTGCTGCTGGCCACCAGCATCTCCTCCAGCTCGCCGGGTGCTCAGGAGGCGGCAGCGGGTGCCCTACGGGCCACATCCAGGTGCCCTGGCCAGCACGGAGGGGCTAGGGCGGGCGGCGGGGGGCTTGTGCCGGTCCCAGCCTCCGCCACCGATGAGCGTGAGCAGAGGGCTGGCTGTGGAGCGGCTCCCGTGTGCCTGTGCCCGGCGGACGGCTGGGTCCCGGTACGCCAGCGTCACTCGGGGGGAGCCTGGCGAGCGTGAGACCCCGCGGGATGTGGGGGCTGGCACGCCGGCAGCGCGGGGCAGACTCCGATCTGCCCCGATCTGCTCCGATCTGAGTGCAAGGGCACTCCATAGTGCCCTTGCCTCAGGGCTCCCTTTGCAGCGTTGGTGCATCGGGCCATTGCTTTGGTTTCCTTCCCTTGCAATGGTGGCTCGGTGCAGGTCTGGCCCCGACCGGGCTGGGGGCTCGGCGTGGGGACGTGGCGGGGCCCGGCTGGGGCCGGGGAGCATTGGTTACGGCAGGAGAGAGGCTCCACGCTCGCACGGTGCTTTGAATTCTGCGGCGATGGCGGGGAACGGCTCACGATCAGCCGGGTCTCGCTCCCTCCAAGCTGCCACAGCGTGCAGGGAGCCCGGGCTGATACACCGGGTACGCAAACAGGCGCGCAGCCAGATGCAGGGTGCAGGCGGGTGATGTGGCTGGACGTCCCCAGCGCTGGTGACACCTTTGCTGGCTGGCAGGGGAGGCTGGAGGCATAGCGTCCTGCCGGTGAGCTCCGGGCAGCAGCTGAAGGGTTAAAGGCAGCGGGATGCAGAGGCGCAGGGCACTCGGACGGAGCTTTCTGTTGTACATCAATATATTGAATATCCTCTAATCTGGATCGGCGGGAACTGGGTGCGAGCCGTGCGGAGCAGCAGACGGGTCTTGTCCTAAGGGTGATGCAGGACGGGAGGGCTGAGCGGGGCTGCCCGTCCCCACGCTGCCCCGGGCAGGTTTGGCAGCGGGATGGAGGGAGGTGGAGAGTCTCCTCACCTTCATCATCTCCCTGGGCATAATCTGACCCACCGTTTGCAAATCAGACTCCTAAAAGTGTTATCAGCTATGAAAATTAAGGGAAAAAAAAAAAATCCAAAAGAGAAAAACCCAAGGATTGCCCCATCCCTTCCTTCTGTGGGGGTCTGGGCAGGGAAGAGACCCCACGGCCACATCCTGACCATGGCCACCAGTGCCACCTGTGCACGGTCCCAACGTCACCAGTGCCAGGGGGATGCAAACCCGCATCTGCGGCACCCCTGGAAATACCCGCTTGCAAGAGAGGGGCCAGATTTATAGCATAAGGAGATGTATTTAGGCCGAAGACAGTTCAGTTGTGTTAATTATGAAAATCTAAAGATAATCTATATTTAATGTCAATTTTTTTCCAAATTTACTAAAGAATGAGGAGAATATATGCACATGATGACATTTAAATGAAGAACAAGGTGCAATTAAACTCCAAAATGTACAGTAGACTAATTGGGAGAGGATGACAAATATAGTTATCATCAGCAACTAATTAGGGACCTGCTTTAGCTTTCCCTGCTTGATTAATCTCGACTAGGTGTTAATAAGTTACGCGGGCCCGGCCGTAAGTTGTGAACAGGCTGTTTGTTGCTCCGTCTGGCATGGCAGGGAGGTGGTTTATGTTTGTGGCCGCCCGGGAGGATACTTTGCGCTACGAAGGGATGTTCGTGTTAAGGGCGTTTGTTTTATCGGGGGGGGGGGGGGGGGGGATCGCGAGCGCGCCCCTTGCGCCGCTGGGTGCGGCGGTGGGTGCTGGGTGAGGCCACATTTCGGTGATGGAAACGTCCCCACCGCGGTCACCGGGCTGGGCACGGTCCCCCGGCGAGCTGAGGTTCGGTGCACCGAGGGAGGAGGACCGGCACCCGCACCCCGCCCCGCACGCCGGGAGCGGTGGCTCAGCTCTGTTGACACATGCCTTGTCTCCCAGATTTACACTCTTATCTTTTTGCATTGAAAGGTAAGAATAATAGTAAAATGTTAATGCCGCACTCTACATATAATACTGTACATAAACGGATGACATGACATGGGAGACAGATAAATCACCGCTGTGTTCAGACAATAATCTGCGGGAGACAGAATAACACATGAGTTCTCTGAGCGTAGGAATGTGCTGAGGAAAATGAGGTTTTACAGCCCAAACCCTCTCTGATTTTTACTAGTCCGTTTATTAGAGTTCAATTTTATGAAATTAGATATATTTTTAAATATGCTGTTCCCTGCTTGTAATGGACACTCAGCACTGTAAGAGCCCGGGAGTGCTCACAAGTAACTGACTCGCTGCAACTTGGTGCCCATTAAGACGCCAAACGCATTAGCTAGAGCTGCGCTAAAATGGGGAGGAAAATGCGTTTCTGCCTGGAAAACATCTGTGGGCACGTCCCTGGCACGGCTTTCCTTGCGGGGCCGCGGTTCGCCGGAGTTCCCTGGGGAAGCTGCAGCCCCTATAAAGCCCTGGCTTCCCCGCGGGAAGGCGGCGGGGGAAATTCCCACGGCTGCGGCTGTGCGGGGCCAGGACGGATGCGGTGCTACAACCGTCCTACAAGCATCTCGGGCTGTAGCTGCACTAGGAAATATGAAAAGCGATATTGTGTGCTGGTCCGGCTTATTGAACGCCATTCCCACGCGGAGAACATTTGGTGGGTGCCGTGCCGCAAGCCCCCGGCACCGAGCGGCTGGAGGGGACGGTGCTGCCACCCTTTAAACACGGCACTTCTGCAAAAACCGCCTCGAAAGGCCCGGGGGGTTTCTCCTGCGCGGTGCCCAGCGGGGTGCGGCGAGGAGATGCCACTAACAGATCGAAGGCTGTTTTTTCCCGAGAAACAATCCCGAGCAGTGGTGGGAGAGCAAAGCCATTACCGCGGAGGATGAACTTGGCTCAGTCGCCATGGAAACGCTGGCCAGGACCCGGCGCCGCTCGTGTGTGCACGAGTCCCGTTGACCTCACTTAGAATTATTACCTTTAGCCAAATAAAATAATTTGTGTTAATAAAGAGACCATTTTCTCTCGGCTTCCAAGCGAGCCTTCCCCAGAAGGCAGAGTGACTCCTTAATTACACTTTTACTGCAAGGTGATTAATGTTCAATATGTGATACTCCGTTTAAATAAGTCGCTTATTAACACCTTTAATATGTTTTAATTTTTTTTCTTTCCCTTTTCTCCCCCCTTCGCCCTCGCCTTGGCAGGCCGGGCTGGCGGCGGGAGGGGCTGCGCAGCGCTAGGTGGAGCTCTGATATTAGACACGGGTGCGCGTGGGCACCCACCGGGCACCACGCCTGCCCGGCACCCACGGGTGAGCCCTCGGGCCCTGCAGTCTCCCAGAAGGACACAATGACGGGAAGCAGGAGGGGAATCCCCGAGCGTCGAGGTCCGGCGGCTGCAAAAGTTAACCAGGGAGCACGCCGGGAAACCCGCTTTGCTTTTTCCTGCTGCAAGGCGGCTGTGGGGCGATGCGTAATGAGCGGGCGAGGGCTCAGCGTGCCCTTGGCGAAGGGCTGCGGCAGCCATGGGGCGCTGGGCGAGAGCTGCCGGGGCCGGGCTGGCACCCGCAGGGTGCAGGACACGGCCACGCTGGGTTTGGAAACTGCCATCACGGTCCAGCTCTGCCCATCTCCTCCGCGACCACTGGAGACGGCACGTCCCTCCCGTGAGAGGCACAGATGGAACAGGGGTGTCCTGAGAAACGAGCTGGGTCACGGCAGAGCGCTGAGCAAATGGGGGAAAAACCCCCTTTTTTGGTCATTCCTCCGTTAGTTATGGAGGGTCTGTTCTGGGGATGGGGGACAGACGCGGCTGCTGCTGCTGCGGTCCCTCCACCTGCCCAGGCCAGCGCCTGAGCGGAGGTGGGTGAGAAAAACATCCCGTGCACTCATCAGCTTTTTGCCTTCGGATACTTGGAGGAGGCCAAAGGGGACCCAGGCGCTTGCTGCCGGTGGCACCGTTTGGGCAGGGCCGCTCTCCTTCGGGACTGCGGGATGGCGGCACCGTCCCCGTCCCCGGGCACGTGGCAGGGGGCGGCTGTGTTGGAGGACGCCTCGGGTGTCCCCATCGGCTGGGTACGGATGGGGCCCTCCCCGCGCCCGGCGCCACGCAAAGCGCCGCTCCGAGCCTGGGAACCCTGATGTATATAATGCGTATGGCAGCTGAGGCCATCGGCAACGCTGCAGCCCTGTTCGGTGTAGTAGCGTTATTTAGCTGGCCTGGAGAGGTAGAACAGGAACCCCAATTATAGTAATTTGTTATGCCTCTTGAAGCAATATATACAGGAAAAATATATGTATGTATATACGTTAGCTGGGCTTTCAGAAATACAGGGGGTTCTCCTCTTTCGTTCTTAAACCAGCTGGTTTGAAAATGCGCAGCTTCTGGTTTCCTAAAGGAAACACCTGAGCCGGGAACGGTCCCCGCCAAGGGCAGCCAGGCTCATTGTATCTCCAGCTCAGGCCGTTTGCTCCTCTCTGCTCAGCTCTCGAGAGAGAAGAGAGAAATTTTGAGGCACCCCCTCCCCTTCTGCATGTCATTTTAAGGATCTTTTTCGTTCCTGCTCATTGTTTGGTTGGGTGCTCGGCTGGCGTTTAAAAAAAGAAAGACATTTCTGTTACTGTCTGAAATGGATTGTTTCTCATGATTGCAGCTGAATTTCTGAAGTTAAAAAGTAATTTTATTTTATATCAGATTTCTTTTTTTTTAGAACTATTTTTATTTGTGCAGCAACAGACGTTTATAAATACATGTTATTATTTGTCATATAAAAGAATGTATTAATGGTAGTAGTATATTCCAGATCGTTTTACCTTAACATGTGCGATTTTACAAGGTGCGCTTTAAACAAATCTCAACATAATTTGCAAAACCTCGGCTTTCCCACGGCCAAGTCTCACGTGCCATAATTTCCTTACCACGCGGCTGGGCGAAGCGTGAAGGCAGCTCCGGAGAGGAGCACGTCCCAGGCCGGGCGCTCCAGGGTGCCCACCGCCGTCCCGCAGCCTCGTCCCCGCTGCGAAGCAGCACGTCCGTTTTAATTCCCCAAACTGGGAACTCGCTGAAGCAAATAAACCTCTGGCATCGTCGCGGAGTTTGGAAATAACATGGGTGGTTTCTCCCTTTGCAGCCCCGCGCGCAGGCAGAGAAGGTGGCAGGAAAGGCCGGCAGACACGAACGCACGGGGGGAGCGGGGCTGCTCACCCAAAACAGCCTCTGCGCTGGAGGGAGGGGGCGAGGAGGTTTGGCTGGGCGAGGGACGCTGCGAGGGATGCTGCAAGGGATGCTGCAAGGGACACTGCGGGGGATGCTGCAAGGGACACTGTGAGGGACGCTGCGAGGGATGCTGCGAGGGACGCTGCGAGGGACGCTGCGAGGGATGCTGCGAGGGATGCTGCAAGGGATGCTGCAAGGGACACTGCGGGGGACGCCGCTGCAAGGGACGCTGCGAGGGACACCGCTGCAAGGGACGCTGCAAGGGATGCTGCGAGGGCCACTGCAAGGAACACTGCAAGGGACGCTCCAAGGGACGCTGCGAGGGACGCTGCGAGGGACACCGCGAGGGATGCTGCGAGGGATACTGCGGGGGACACTGCGAGGGACACCGCTGCAAGGGATGCTGCGAGGGACACTGTGAGGGATGCTGCGAGGGACACCGCTGCGAGGGACACCGCTGCGAGGGACGCTGCGAGGGACGCTGCGAGAGATGCCGGCTGCGCGAGGCCAGCGCTGCTCCCCTCCCATGCAGGTTCAGGCTTGCTGCTCAAGGCTTAGTTCCTCCTTCCTGCGCTCGTGTATGTCAGGACAGGCTGATGCCGTTGTCCCCGGCGGAGGTACCCCCCATACCCGTCACTCCAGTCCCAATTTCGCCTTGCAGCACGCTTTTTCCTTCTTTAATTTATTTTAAGCAGCAATCGCTGCTTGGCCTCGAGTCTTGTTCTGTGGGAACGGGAACAAGGCGGCCGAGGGAAGCTGGCGAGAGGGCAGAGCTTCGCTGGGCAGCATCCTGACACCCAGACGCATTTACAGCCATCGCCGTGTTTTGTTTCTCGAACGCCGCCGGGCTTTTCCGAGCTCTGGGCTCTCAGCGGGACGTTGGGCTCTGCCGCTGGTGCTGACGGCGTGCCCCGGCCCGTGCGGCTGCGTTTGCTCTCGGGACGTGCCGGAGGACCGGGGGTCTTCAACTCCTGGGTGAACCCAGGGGATGAGCGGCAATGACGGGAGAGCAGCACAGGGCTGACGGCGAGCAGTGACGGGCGGCCAGGGGCTCATGTGGGGAGATGTGAACCCGGGGAGGCGCGCGTGAAGCAGAGGGGAGCTAACGTGGGGGGACGGAGGAAAGCCCCGGCATCCCCACTGCAGCCAGCTGGGCTCATCTTTGGGCTCATCTTTGCCCAGCCATGGGGCCGAGGAAGCAAATGCATCCTGAATTATCCACGCTGGAGTTCAGGCCCCGCATCCCCATCTCCTCCGGGGCAGCCACGCTGTGCGCAGAGTTCCACCTGCCCAGCAAAACGCCGAATAAAAAACTTGCAGACTCTCTTGCTGGGAGAAACGCCTTCCTTGTCACTGCAGGGGAGGTGGGCCCCACGGGCTGCTTTTCGGCCGGTTGCAGCATCCCCCGCCCTTCCGCAGTCCCCCACATCCCTAAATCGCCATGACGGTCTCTTGGTAAAAGAGAATTTTTTTTCCCAGCACTTGCAGCGTATCTCACAGCCGTACGCTGCTGTATATTAGTGTATTATCCAAGAGCTGTTCGTCGTCTATCAGCAGCGTTTAAGGCTGCGAGATACCCCGGGGAGCCGCGTGCCTTGCGGGGATGTTCGTTGTGTCTGAGTGGGTGTCGTTTCCCCTGTGCTGGGGGCCTGATCCGGCCCACGGCCGCCCTCTCCACGGAGCTCAGGGGGAGACGGTGCCCGCTCCAGCAGCTAACGGCTCGCGCCGACCCGTCCGCCCCACCGCTGCCGTACGCAGAATCACCAGATTCCTTGCAAATGGCTATGAAAACCCGCAAGAGGAAAAAACCCTCGTTGAAACCCCCAAAAAGCGGAGAGCAGGACTGCGCCGCGGGCCGGTACCCACCGCGGCCGGAGGATGCTGCCGCACGCTGGAAGTTGGGGACCAGGCTGGTTGTTCAGCAACCTGATTGTAAAGGAGCTCAAAAGGATGCTGCCAAGGCAGGAGCCGAGTCCTGCTCCGGGCACCGTGGCTCCCCAAGGCTCTCGGGGTGGTTTTGCCCCCCACATTCGGGTCGCGGGGTCCCAGAGCTTCCCGCATCCCTGCAGGTGCGGGAGCAGGATCAGGCCCTGCGTTCGTGCTGCATTGTGTTACCGCGTGATCTATGGTGTCCGTCAGCCTTGCAGCCGTAATACCGAGAGCTCCCGTACACCTTTTTAAAGAACTCCATTTACTGCTACAATGAACACAGGCTGCTCGGCAGAAAAAAATGGAGACGAGGAGCCTTTTTATTTATATAGACAGCTAAAAAGGACAACCTCACGAGATATGGCATTTACCCGGTGGACAGGAGCTGCCTTCCTAGGTTGGGTTCTTTCTGCTTTCCGTCATCTAGTTTGGATCTCCGAATTTTTGCTTGGTCCCCCCCCCCCCGGTTCAAAGCCGGGGTGGGAAGGGATGCTGCTGGCAGCCCCGCTGCCAAACGTGCCAATTCTGGGTCAAACTGCCCAAAAGTGCAGCTCCACATGGGCGGGGGGGGGGCTGACTCCTTTTCCCCACCTTGTACCTGCTTCCTGCTGGAAATGGGGTTAATTATTCCTCTTATATGGAGAAATATTCAAGGGAACTTGTTAAAGCTGCTGCTGGGCAGGGATGTGTGTGCGTGTGCTGAGAACCACCGCAGAGTTAAATAAAATTGCAGAGAAACAAATGATTTCTAAATGAACTCGTCCCTTAATTCCACAGCGAGAGCTTCCGAGGAAGCGCTCAGGTGCTCCCAGTTACCAATCTGGGGGAGCTTTTCCTTGGGAACGTCAGTTCCCCCAACCAGGTTTCAGGCGAAGAGTGTTAAGATTATAAATACCTGAAATGCAGCTTCTCTCCTTGAGTGATTTTCTTTCCTACCCTCAGCTTGGAGCCTTCCGAAGGGAAACAGAGGTTTGCTCTTGTCTTTGCAGGGGTAGGGTCTGGTCCCCTTGCCGCTGATTTTTGTTTTACTGATTTCTCCTTTCCTTTTTGTCTTCTCTTCTTGCAAAGAGGCGTTTTACCGGGGACGTGAGCGGTGCCTCCGAGACCCCAGCTCCAGCCGCTCTCCTTTGTTTGCCCTGAATTCCTTCGCTTTATTAAAAGGTGCCAAGAACTGGGAGGAAATACACTGAAAAGCAGTTGATGTAATTTCTTAAAATTAGCAGTAGCCCCCTTTGGTTAAGGCTGGAGGGGACCCTGGCGATAATAACTCATTATGTGATGCTAACAATTCTACTAATAGAAAATGCCTGGTAAAACCCCGTAAGAGAGGTGATAGCTCTGGTTTTCTCTTGCTCTGTGTTTTTCCTGGGGTGGGGAATGTTTGCTGGCTTGGTTTTAGTAGTTTGGAAAAGGGAGGAACTTTGCTTAGGCTCAATCTGTGAAATGCTCAGGCTCTGGTAGAGGAATAGCTGCTTAGCTGGTATAAATTCTGAGACCTCTGTTAATCTCGGTGCTAAATTAGACATTTTCTTAATTGTTTGTCCTGTTAGCCAGCTCTCTGACAGAAAGGCATCAAACACCCCCCAGCCCCCTCCCCTGCACTTCACCGCTAGGTATTTGGGAGTTCATTAGTTCAGAGGGCTGAGCTATACATCATCCAGCATTTCTTAATAGTCATCTATTTCAGGACTAATTCCCATCGAAAATGAGCTTTTATTGCATTAAATAAAACTTCAGGTAATTCTGAGAATAATATTTCTCTAATGTTCAAGACCCAGGGAAAGTCTCCAGCCAAGTCGATGCTGTTTAATCATCGTGAAACTATAGATAAGGCAGCAGCGGCGTGTGCAGGTTTTTTTCCCCCCTCTCTCATTTTTATTTTCCAGCTTTGCACCTTTAGTATCATTTTTGCTTGCAGCTGGGTATCTTGCTCTGTAATTTCTTTCTGACCTAATGGCACTTGCTTTTACCGGGTGTTTAAGCCGAACAAGGTAAGCAGCAAATAAAGCGAGGTTCGTCTTCGCTGCGTGATGGCAATGAGCCGACGGTGCCCGACGCGGAGGAGATGGGCTGTAGCAGCCAGTTAGTGGCCCCGGCCCTTCGGGGATGCGTTTCTGATTACGCTTGGCCTTGCTTGCCTCCCGTCAGAGACGGTCAGCACGAGGTGCGGAAAGGAACGGGAAACCTCGGTGTTTGCACTTTTATTATGGGACCATCCCCTGTCTCGGGTTGGGGCACAGCGGTGGCATCCCTGGGCTGCTGGTGCTGGTTGAAGTCTTCCTGTGAGCAGCAAGGAAAGGGTTAATCGGGCCAGCGCAGCCTTTCCACAAGTAGAAGAACAAACTTCAGGGGTGCTAAGCTGGGACGCGCAGGAAACAGAGCGAACGAAGCTCTGACAGGCGACCCCGTCCTGTGCCACCAGCAGCGGGGACAATGCCATCGGGGACCGCGGTTTGGGGGAGAAAGCCCTCGCCTGGGGTGGGCGACAGCCCTTCTGTGCCGCAGCTGAGACACCAGCGCGCGTCCCCTCCCCAGTGCCGTCGGCAAACCCACGCTGTCCCCAAAACCCACCTCTCCTCCTCCGTGGTGACAGCAGGCAGCAAAGCCAAGCAGCGCCCGCGGGGACGGGCAGTGCCTCCCCTACGCGTTAAAAAACTCCTTTAAAACTTAACAGTGGCCAGTAATGAACCAGCAAAGGTTTATTGCCTATAAAGGATAAAATTAATGTAAGTTATCCTCATAAACTCTCCTGATTTGTGCCGGTCCTTTCTATTCTCGCCGTGCGCCTCTGCCAGCCTGTTCTAAATGGCTAATGGGCGGCTCGTAGGTCTCGGTGGAGCGGGTTAATTGGCAAGTACCAGCCCTGGTTTGGGTGGCACCTTCCAAGGGAGCCCAGGATGCTGCCGTGGCCTCTTCGTCGCGGGGCAAAGCAGGGGCGCAAATTACCCTTTTCTTTGGGAGGTTTCCTGGCTAGGATACAATCTTTGGTAAATCTATTTTTCTAATGACGGCAGGATCATAAGAAGGTGTTTTCCCCTGCCAGCCCCCGCTCTGCTCCTGTTCCACCCGCCGCTCGTGACCGACTGCGCTGAACTCCCCGCCACGCGGATAATTCGGGGCGGGGGGGGAAATTGCACCTCGGTTTCTCTTTCTCTAATACCGTAGCTAAAACCAAAATGAGAAATTCAGCAAAAAAAGCACAGAAGACAAATATATAGAGGCATGTACCTCTGACTGATAGTCCGCAGCATGTTTTTATGGTGGTTACTTATTTTCAGTAAATTGATGAGGCTTAAAGGGGAAGCTAAACCTTTAGCCGATATATAGGTGAAATAATATTAAATTCCCATATTAAAGATCATCATTAACCTGTTTGGTTTTTATTGGGCTAACAGTAAACACAACAAGCTGTGAACAGGGCGTTTAATTATTTCAATGAATATTCATAACATACAGGACCTTTAGAGTAAATAAAGAGAAGAAATTGTTTCACGGTGATTGGGAGCTTGATAAGCAAGGCCTCATCTTTAAATTAGTGAGGAAAATTAAATACACTGTAAACCCTCCGTTTTGCAGTTGCTGTATATATATATGTAAGAAATGAATACACCTCTTACTAAGCAACTTATTGGAGAGTCATTTGTTTTCAATGGACGCTAGGTACGTTGGGGATAACTTTGGTTTTAAATAGGAGAAGTTTTTGGAGCCTGATGCTGCGGCACAGTGCCTCGCGATGCAGACGGGGTCACCGATTTCTGTAAAACCACCGGGTTTTGGGGTTTTGGCTGAAGGCGTGCCTGGAGCCCCTCTTTTTCCCCGCTCCCCAAACCCTCTTTCCGCAGCAGCATCCTCGCTTGGTGCAATAACTCCAAAGGCGGTATTTAGGGAGTTGGTTAAATAAGACATCACATAGGGACGAAGTGGAGATCTGCACGACTGGGAGGCTGTAAGAGGTACCAAAGCACGGGCTGAACTCCTTTGTCCTACCTTATATATAAGGGCATGTGTATGTTTGCCAGTGCCGGAAGATATATGTTCTAAAGCTCTCCATACAGACAATAGGATTGGATGCCATAAAGGGACGTGTGACTTGTGAATTAAGAGACTTGGTAACTTGTAGAATGATGGTTTAAAATGACTTTATTTTATAGCTAGTTTCTGCCATCTGAGTGATGTTGCATGTATTGGTTGTATTTATAACTTAATAGCTTTTCTCAATTTTATTATACTTTTTATGATACTTGTGGCTTTATGGTACTTCATAATTTTTCTCAGATTCATTAAATCCAGTTGAGGGTGGAGCTAACGGCGGGGCAGGTAGCGCGGTCCCAGTGCCACGGAGCAGCCCGTCACCCCCCTGCAAAGCGCGGGAGGTGGCTCCGGGATGAGTTCGCGCCGTGCGAGGGGAGCCCGGGGCCGCAGGCGGAGGAGGGAAAGGAGGGAGCGGTGGGGATGGCTGACACCGACTGCTGCTGGCCGCAGGCAGCTCGTGGCCGGGCCGGGAGCTGCTGCCCGCTCGCCCTTATTCTGCTGGCGAAGACGGCCCGGTCCTGGTGGAGGAGCGGTCGCTGCCCTGCTTGCAGAGCACGTGGCGACGCTTCCCGATTCGCTCGCAGCTGTGCTTGGACAACCCTTCGCCAACGCAGCGTGCTGTGCCTGCGCCCAGGCTTGGGCTGGGCCGGGAGCTCAGCCTGGGACAGCAGCAAAGAAACGGCATCTGTCCAGGCTTCACAGCACGCCCGAACAGCCGGGCTCAGCCCGGTTCCCCAATATCCCCGGGGCCAAGCACGGGAGGGACCCTGGCCCATCGCAGCCGCCCCGCGGGGTCCCACCTGGGTGATCCCCGGAGTGCCGGGAGAGGACGCATGCGCCGGGCGGGCAAGGGGGCAGTCGGACGATGCTTCTTGTGCTCCTCAGTCTTCGTTTCACGAGCATCCCCTGCCCGTGGCAGCGTTAGGGTGATTTTTCTGAACCAGTTAAACTAGTAATTCCCTCCCATAACCGTGGGGCAGGGGGAGGGAAACCTTGTATTTAAAACGAAGGTGTATTTTGGCAGCTTGGGCTTTGGTATTGATGAAATTCTGTGGAATTTCTCCGTTTTCTGCATTGACCTTCACTGCAGCCTCTGCCGTGCTCTGTCTATCGTAACCTTTCTGGTTTGGTAGGCACCACGTACCAAAGATGACGTTTCTATGTTTTCAGGGCGTTAAACGGTTGGGTTTTGGTGTGAAATCCTCGCCCTGCAGTTTGGCTGACACCAGCCCCTCTTGGTGTGCGATGGCATCTCGCTGCGGTCACGGGGGACGTTCGTACGGAGAAAACCCCTCCGCAGCTTGTCGGCTTCGGCGTTTCCTTCTGTGCTTGAAACTTGCTCAAAATGATGCTAAATTTAAGCAAACCTGGGCATGACTCGGAGGAGCGCGAGGAGCCCCGTTGGAGTGGCCTGGGCTGGCCGCGGTTTCACACCGGTGTGACAAGAGGAAGGCGAAAGCTTGGGGCACCGGTCACCAGCCGGACCCTGGGCACGGGGGACGCGGGGTAACAGCTCGACGGCTTCTCGGGACGTTTGCAGCTCTCCCGCAATGGGTTTTTCAGTCTTAAACCAGGACTGAAATAGCATCTTGTAATTCTGTGGGGTTTTTTTTTTTCCTATTTCTTTTTTAAAAAACAAAGACAACCAACCTCAGGAACCCCCAAACATTACCATTTTTAAACAAAAATGTCATTTTTGTTAGCACTGAAATAGAGGGCAAGCTGCAGAAAAGCCGCGGGCCTCTGAGGGCAAGTGCCACAAATTCGTGGTGCCCAACAAGCCTGGGCTGTAATTGTGTCTGAAATAGCCCTCGAGGAGGAGAGATGCTTCTCTTCAGAGGCAAATCAGGTCACTTTAATGCATTCCCCGTGGAGTGGGAGATGCCGGGATTATTTCTTTTGTACAGTTTAAAACAATTTAATTCCAAATCCCACTTTCCGGAAAATGGGAAAAGATGGAGCTGACTTCTCGAAGCAGGCCTGTGTCCCCGCGGGAGGCCGGTGGCAGTTTGGGAGGGGGACATTGGACCCCCTCACCCTGCCTCCCTCTACCTATTTATGATCCCAAGAGATAGCGTGCTACCCAACTCTGCGGCAGCCTTCATTACAAGCTCGTGGTCTGCAGGAGCGCAATGCATTTATAATTTTTATTGTTATATCTTTTAATTTTATTTTGCTTTCCTTGCTGTCTGGGAGAAGGGAAGATAGGAGTCCATATTTATTACAGAGCAAACGATCTACCTCTGCGAATGTATGTATCAGTTAATTTAATCTCACCAGTTTTATTTAAACTGTTTTTCCTTCCTTTCTTTACTTCCCTCCTCCTATCTCCCCCCTTTTCCTCCTCCTCTTGGTGCAAGGTGATCAGTTTGTTTAAAAAAAAAAAAAAAAAAAGCCGCAAAGTAAAACTATCCCGTGCCTTTTATAATCTGTATTGAAAAGGCTTTTTCTGGTTGCTACGGAATCGCTCTGCCTTTCACTGCTTACGCCTGTGTGCCTCCCGTGGCCCCCGTCTGATTGACATTTACAAATTACCAAGCTGAGAGTGTTCAATCTTTGACCCGTGTGTTTCTATTCAGCAATGAGTGAGATTTGCAAGCATTTTGTCATATAATTACTGCAAATCCCTTGAAAATTTCCACAACAACGCCTAGATGAATGGTAATTTGTGCAGACAGCCGCTGATGCCTTTACAATACACTAAGATGCAAAACAGTCTAATTTTTTTTTTTTTTACCCTAAGATTTCTGGGGGGAAAAATGTTCTGCATGTGAGCGTGTTGTAAAATATTTGGATTGTTAGATTTATTTGCTTACACAGCCTATATTTGTGCTGATTTTATTGTATTGACTGTATGCATTTTTTTCCTCCCATTCTACAGTTTTATTGTGCGTTGGTCATATGCATACATCACCCGCATTGTTCTCCGGGAAATTTATTCCACCTTTCAGCATGCTCTTGATAGGACTTATTGCATTACTAGTTAAGTGCTGAGATTTGCTACTACAAAGATTTGAAACAGCCCCTTGTAATGTTTATTTGCCAGACGTGGCTGAGATCATATGTTTTCATAACACTTGGAGTACATCTGCATTTCAGCAGCTGGCAGGGTCGGTCCGCTCAGGGTTTGCTCTTGCAGGATGGGCCGGGTACCTCTCCAAATCCGGTAGCCAAGGGGGAGAGCATCAAAGACCCAGAAGGAGGCGGATGGCCAACACCTGTTGAAATAATCATATTTATTCATGGCTTGCCTATATATATATCAGTGCGATCGCACGCGTCTCCACGTACACCTACGCACGGGGGGCAAGCGCATCCAGCCGTCAACGTTTCACAAATAGCGGCAAAACCGCGTGAACGCTCCCCGGAGCTGCGACCTTCCCTGCCTGTGGGATGCAGGACGTCCCCGGGGAAGAGCCGCCGGGCAAGGCCGGGGCCACCGACGGGCACAGAGCCAGCGCCTGCGAGCTTCCAGCCCGTGCAAAGGCCGTGCCGCGGGGTGCCGGGGAGGGGTGTGCTGGCCAGCCCTTGCCAGGGAGAGGAGACTACAGTCGTGTCTAACCTGGAATGAAGGATTTAGACCCTGGCTGTGGGAATTCTGGATTTGCGATCCGTACTTTAAAATAAGCTATCTTTGCCAATAATGTTTTGATGGAGTTTAAGTATTTGCCTTTTAAGCAATGCTTTCAATTCATCCAAATCACCTTTTCAGAACTTCCCTACGCTGATGTACCTATATATTTATATTCATATACATACACATGCTGCTGGTGCCACGGCAGCAGGAGCCTTCACAGGCTTCAGCTCTCACAGGGACCTGTGCTCGCTGCCCAGCACGAGAATGGCGATAGATGTTCTGTTGTCGTTTGTCAAAACCAAAACAGCCCGGCAAGAATCGTAATAACCAAATTGTGTTTTGGTATTGCTTTTGCTTTCTGCCTTCTAACGCTGGCTGGGTTTCTGGCCCGGCTGGCACTGGGCAAGGGCAGAAACCCCCGGGTTTTGTGGCTTGTTTAAGGCTGGGGTGGTTGTGCCCGTTGTTGGTGCCATCACCCGGCCGGTTTTTCGGGAGCGTGCCCAACTAGACGCGTTTGCAGGGGAGGTGAGCAGAAACACGAGAGGGCTGATGGCGGATGAATCCGGTCGGGGGCTCGGGGGGGTCTTGAGAACCATTGCCGGAGCAGGAGGTTTCCGAAACGTGCAGGAGCACCCCTGGGCAGAAGGGCGCTCGGGGTGAGGCTGGTTTGGGCGCTGGAGCCGGGCCGGCACGCGGCAGTGCCGGGGAGCGGTGGCGGCAGCGCGGGGTGGCTCGTCCTCCCGCAGCCAGCGCTCACGGAGAGCGTTCTGATGCCTGCAAGGAAAAACCCCTTACGAGTCCCACATATTATTATTTATTATTACTGTAGTGTTCTTGCCGAGTCAGCCTTGACTGCACTGCAGTATTTTCCCTTTGCTGAGGAATTTCCTCTCTTGTCTTTGCGAGTGATTATCCCGACCCACAGCGAGCAGCAGTAAAGCACAGATTTTAAGCTCTGGGATCTGTAAATGCATGGCTGCTTGTGCAAAACCAGGTTTGCGTGTGTAGCTGCCGGGTCTGGAGGTATTTTCTTTGGCCGCTTTTAAACGCCGTGTCCCAGTGAACTGTGAGCAGGCTCACCCTTGGCTTCTGGCAGCCCAGCAATGGGGGGAAAAAGGGTGGGATGGGAAGAGGCTGGTGCGATATAACTCGCAAAGTATTGTCCGTCTCGAGCTGTTTTGCAAGAGCGCGGCGAGCGACGTGCGCCGCGTCACCGTGACGGATCGGAGGAAGAGTTCAGCGACTGCAGCGTCTGAACAAACCGCTCTTGTCATTAGGTTGGAAATGTAATCTCTGCAAAAGAAGAGGCTATGGTAGACTTAGCAAGGTCTGTTCACGTTATGGGAATTTAATGCACCTGGTAGAAACTAACTGCAGGTCATCAGTTTTTATTGGCACAGTGCAGACATGCAGTGTGATGAACTGATCTGGCAAAACATTAACAAAGATAAAAAAAAAAAAATCCTAGATCGGGTTTTGTAGTGGGTATCATTGAAATCAGAGCAAATACTACTCTTCAGATACTTGTCTGTTCATCCCCTGTAATTTCTGCTGCTGTGCTGCTGATGTAGATGGTCTTTTATACAGAGTTCGCAGATAAATTTTTGTCTGACACATATCTAGAACTTATATAGTCACCTGCTAATTTAAACCAATTTGCCCTAGGTGATGGGTGAATACACTTGAAAATTAAATGGGTCTGATTTAAGCATCCCTTCTCTGAAGCCAAAGATTATATAATTAAATTAAAAGAAAATGTGTTTTATAATAAACTGTATTTCCTCTTGGCAAAATCCAATTTTGAAACAAGATTGTAATATCATATCTAAAAATGTTTTCCCATGGGTATTACCAGTCTATTTCATTTAATTGTTTTCACCCATCATATTATGAGCTTTCAAAGTAGCGAAATGAGTGTGGTTTTTACAAAGAACAAGGGAGGAAATGGCAGGGAGAGGGAAGGCTGGCTCCCTTCCCAGGAGGACCTCCTGGAAGACCAGGGGTGGCCACCTCCCCGCCTGCCCCGGGCTTGTGGCCACCTCCCCGCCTGCCCCGGGCTTTCGGCCCCTCTCACGGGCCGGCGCAGGCGGTGCCGTGGCCGGCGCAGACAGGCTGTTTGCTCAGGTCGGAGCCCGATGGCCGCGAGGCTCTCCAGACAAACCTGGGTTTCGGGGACCTGCGACTGGCCCTTGGCGTCTCGGCTTTTCCTTCTCCGGTGAAGGTCTGGTGTGGGAAGAAACTCAATGAGCTGTACGGTAAAGATTTTGCACTTAAGCAGAAAATATTTAACACGTTGGGTCTGAGCTGCTGGGAGCACTCCTTCCCCAGCGTGGCCGTTCGCGTCAATGCGCAGAGGTTTGGTAACGCCGGGGGTTTCCCTGGGTGTTCCCCAGCACGTGGATGAGCAGGATCAGGCCCGCAGGGTGAGAGGGACCTGTTGTAGGACCGGCAGCAATTTGGGGTGGGATGCCCGTGGGTACCGCAGCTATCCTGCCGTCCCACCAAGTGCTCAAACCCTGGCTGGGGCGAAACGCCACGTAAATGTAGGGTACGCTCCAAGTGAAATAGGAGCCGATTCCACCCTTAATTAATATGCTCATTGTCTTCTATATACATTTGTCTGTTCATCTATTGTTCCAGCATGCCGACGGCACAGGCAAGGGGGACGGGCATCGCTTTGTCTTGCACGTCTAACTGACACAGCCAGCGATAATCCGAAGCCGAGGCGATGGCAGTTTCGACGCGTCCAACTCTGCACTGATTTGGCAAACTTTGGCAAAATGCTTCAACAAAACAGTACGAAACACTCGAGGTGCCCGTGCAGCCTCTGCCGCCCTGCTCCTGGCGAACCCCACCGGCGCTGCCTTTGGCTCTGCGGAGGGGCTGGGAGGTGCCGAGAGATGGGGCCAGAGAGCAGCATCTGGGTGTCTCCATTCCTCGCGGGTCCCCGATGGACCCATTTATTTCCTAGATGGGAATGGGCCTATTTATTATAACCAGCAATACGTTAATCACGGGCAGAGGACTCGGAAACGGGCCCAGCGATGATAAGCAAAAGTGTCTCTGTGTGCGAGCTCGGCACAAATCCGGCCCCGCTCTCGCTGTGAAGGCAAGCGCCCTTCCACTGCGAGAACGCTCGCAGGTGTCCTCACCTCCCTCATCCCATCTCTTTTTTTTTTTCTTTAGAAAACCCTGATTCTGTTTTTACATTTAGCTCTTTTTGGGGGGTGCTCGACAGCATGGGGCGTTTCTCGTGGGGGGGCATCCCGGGGTGCCCCGAGGTGGGCAGGTTCAGTAGCAGCCGTGGGGTTTGCTTGGCAGCTTTGAACATCCCCGTCACTTAGGCAGGACCACGAGGTACAATCGCCCTTTTCTTCTGCATCTTCTCCCCACCAAACAAATTGGCTTTTCCGCTGGAAAAACTTCCCAGGACTCATTGGCTTTTCAATGCTGGTGGTTACACAGCCCCCCCAAAGCTCAGAGACCGCATCAAATCGGCGCCGGCTGCTCGGTGATGTCCCGGGTGCCCACCGTCATCTGGAGCCCCCCAAAATCAAAGCCACATCCAGGAGCACGGAGGGAGCTGCGCTGAGCGGCACGGGGCTTCCTGGAGTCTGCGGCGCTCGGCAGCCTCATTAAATCCTTCAGAGCCTTTATCAGGGACAAAACCGTCGACTTTCTGGGAAAACGTTGATTAAAGCAACAGCGAGCAGGAGTTGAAAGGCTAATATTATCAGTTTTAGCTCGCTGGGATGGTGTTTGCCTGAGGTAAAACAATCGTGCAGCGGAGAGCAGTGATAAGTGATGCTGTGCCTGAGCCAGCCGGGCTGTATGAGGACGTGGCGCGGGGACCCGGGGGCATCGGGCTGCGGAGGGGGAAGGACGAGGGTATTTAGACGGGAAGCGTTTTCTGCAGGCGTTCGACTGCTGTCAGCCATTTTAGGTTTCTGAATCCTATTTCCCTGGTGCTTCCAAGAGAAGCTTTTGGGGGAGTCCC
Source organism: Mycteria americana (assembly GCF_035582795.1). Taxonomy (NCBI): domain Eukaryota; kingdom Metazoa; phylum Chordata; class Aves; order Ciconiiformes; family Ciconiidae; genus Mycteria; species Mycteria americana. Next base: position 2,879,415 of record NC_134379.1, on the reverse strand, counting down.
CAGCTAAAACTCAAATTTGCATTTAAATGGAGATTTTTTTTTTTTAATGAGCAGGATGCATGGGAGACTAAGACTATTAGGTTTCCTTGTGGGAGAGTGCAGAATTCTCTCACCTTTTACATCCCACCCCTTTCCCAACCCCTTTAATGCACACTTTAAATTAGACTTTAAAAAAAGGAATGGTGCGTCTTTAAGGAGAATATAATCATAAACAAATAAGTCTCGTTGCCCTTGCAGCAGAACTAATCTTCCCTCAGCTGAGCTGCGATATAGATCAGTAACAAGAGCCACGCGCAGGGGGTTCCTTTGAAATGCATAATACCTCCTCGTATAAATTGGAGTTGGTGTGATGGAGCTGTGAGATGACATATTGTGGCATGACCCCTCTCTACTGATTGTGGGTGAACCCTGCAAAGGTAAATCTAACACGGCGCACACATCAGACAATTTCATTTTCATCACCCAGGGACAAAAACATAGCAACAGAATCTTTTCAAATGATAATCTGCATGCTGGGCGGAATATTTTCCCTTCCTGCCTTTTTTTTTTATTTGCATGTTCAATTCATGATGTAGGTGAAAGGAATTATAAATTGCTTCCAAAGTTCATTCATTCCCTTCTTCTCATTCTTCCCTTTCTTTTCCTCCTTCTCCTTTTGCTTTTGTTCTCTCTCCCTCTCTCTCTTCCTCCCTTTCTCCTGCCTTTGTCTCCTTCTCTTTTGCTTTTTTCTCTTCTTTTTCTTCTTTTTTATTCTTTTTTCATTTTCTCTTTTTCCCTCTTCTTTATCTTTTTTCCTTTTAAAAATCTTTCCTTCTCTCTCTTTTTCTCCCCCCCTTTTTCCCCTCCCCCCCCCTTTTTTCCCCCCCCTCTTCTTTCTCTTTTTTTTCCTTTCTCCACCTAAAAGTTTGGCTCTGTGTGTGTAACTGATTCATTCTGCTCATCCCCTCAGGGACATTCCAGTAATAATGATTTATAGGAGTGCAAAAATCTATGCTCTTGCTGTTACCAACTAATATCCCTCCTACCCTCCAAAAAGGGAGTTTTCTTGTAGAAGATCTCTCTGTACGAAACCTTCTCCCGTGTTTCTCTCCGCTCCCCACATCGCCTTCCTGCGTTTTTCCGTTCAAGTATTAGGAGTAATCAGCTGGTTTGCATCATGCCAACCAGGAATATATAGTCCTGCAACACCATATCTCATCTAGAACTAGTTACAATTGACTAAAATGATGCTAGAGCTGTTCTTTGTTCTTGTCTCCAGCGGTTTTGTGGTAGGCTCTCTTCTTTTGAGGCTCGGAATGGTTTAGAAAAATCCCCTTTAATGTGATATCTCTAATTTACCATAAACCATTTTCCCTCACAAACCAAGGTGTGTTTGCAAACCGCACGCGGCTACCAGGTGAAATGTGAATTGTCAGTCCCCACGCGAGAAGCACAGCCGATGGTCTGCGTAAACCCCGTGGCTTCGTAGCGGCAGTGGCTCCGCTGCCGGGGCTGAGCCGTGCCGGGGCTGAGCCGTGCCGGGGTGCACCTCGCCGGGGCCGCGGCAGCTCCGGCGCTCGGCATCCCCAGAGGCATTGCCTCCGGCAGGCACAGCCCGCCGCGCTCCTGTGGCAAATCATCGTGTTCGATATCAAAACAGCCAAATAAATTACACCGAGAGGTATGTCCCAGGACTCTGCTCTGAAGGCAGAGGAGAGCTGAAAAGCCAGGCTTGGAAGTGACCCGCAAAGCCCTGGCGAAGAGGTGCCAGTCCTGGCACAGAGTCCTCTTGTCCGGCCATTTTTACTGCTATTATTTTTATTAATTAATTGCTCTGTTCATCAACGTTCTGGCAGTGCTTTGGGCTGGCTCTCTGGACACGGCTGCGATGCTCCGGGCCCTCCTCTCCTCCATGCAGTGACCGTAAGGTGTTGGGGACGTTTCTGCGGGGACCGTTGACGTCTCTCGTCTTCGCCCCGTGGGATAATTGCTGGCACGGGCGGAGCAGTTTTGGGGGTGGCACAGGGTGGGCAGAGCAGAGGCTGCCCCCGGGTGTCCGTCTGCCTTCCCGCGCTGTCCGTCCCCATCTGCCTGGCTGCAGGGCAGGGACCTGGGTGCTCGGTACCCTCGCAGGCACGGCATGGCTTTGGGACAGCCCCATTACTTGTCCGTGCCTCAGTTTCCCCATCGCTATAGTATACCCCTGCGATATCTTCAATTTAATTTACGAAGCGATGTGAAGAGCTTAGTGATCTCGGAAGCCGCAAGCTCTTACCCCCTTGAGGAGGAGTTTTGCAGGCGCAGGGAGGCACCAACCCCCCTTGGAAAGGAAAAACGGACAGAGCACGTAGATTTTTCGGTGCACTTCACATAACCACGCTCACAATTAAATAACCCCACCCCAGCCGGCACCGACAGAGCACGGGGCGCAGCGGGAAGGCTTAAATCTGCCCACAGATTAGGGCCATCATGGGCCGTAATCCCGTCACTGCCTCCTTGTCCCTGATGCCGAGTGACACAGCTATTGTACACGTAAGGCAGTGACACAGAGATGAGTTTGTCGGTTCCACCTAGCGTGATTGCCATTTTCTCCTCACAGAGGAGAGGAATGAAATTGAAGGAGAAAAGGTCAGAAAGCCCTGGTCATCCTCTCCCCTTCTCCCAAATCACTTGTTCCTCTGGATGGAAACGAGAAATGACAGGTTCCCGTGCCACTTGGGATGCAGGCAGCCCGGAGTAAAACACAAAGGTAAAGCTGGTTGGAGCAGGGCTGGATAGCAACGAATGTAGCCTGTTAATAATGCATTTCGGAGGCACGGGATCCTGGTTATTGTTCGTGGCATCTGCTAACACCAAAGTGACAGTGACAAGTTCTTTGATTAGAAAGAGGTCCCCACCACCTCCTCCCTGCCGGCCCTGCCGCAGGGTTTGTGGAAAACACCACCCTCTGCCTAAAATCCCTGCTGAATGCTGCTGCGGGGGGGCGGTCGGGGGGTTCAGTTGGGGAAATGGCTTTTTTTTGTCTTCTGTTTCCACTTTGCTGCAGAAACATCTCTGCTCAGGTCCCGGAGAATCTCAGCCTGAGAGCACTTTTTGCCGTTTTTTGGTTTTCTCTTTCTTTTCTTTATTCCTCACAAATTTTTCAAAGGAGGAACCGTAACGATACCATCCGTCCTCCTCATAATTTCAGCACAATCGGCACGCACCTTTTAAACCTCAGGGCATGGGTTAACAATCGAAAGCAAATGCAATTGGTGGCAGCATCCCTGAGTAGCCATCGACCCTACTTTGGGCAACCTCCGCTGCCCAGGTGGCCGGGGCTGGGAGCCGTGCAAGGGAGGCGGTGAGCACCGCTGGGTCGTGTTTTCTCAGTGGGAGAATTAATTTTGGTGGTGTTTGTGTCACTGGTGATTATTTGCTTTAATTGTTGGATAATTGTTGTTCTGTCTACGTATATCTTGAGAAGACTGTGCAAGAGGAGTGCTGGTGCAGGCGATGGAAACTCCTGGGAAACGAGTAGCTGCACCCACAGCGGAGGATGCTTGGGAGGTGTGGGTCGAGGCAGCATTCGTGTCCTCCAGCCTAAAAACCATCCTGCCCAGTTCTTCGTATTGACTCCTCGAAAGTTATCCCTTGTGTAAAGAGCACCTTTCCAAAGTGCTTTCCATGAGAAGCGTCTCCAGTTTGGTCTGTTTTGCACTGTGAAGTGTTTTTTTCTATTTTTACGCGAACATGAAAATCCTCATTTGATCCTACTAAAAAATATTCTTTTACAACCAAGCGCTTTTATTTGGGTTTCAGGGAGAAAGCGCTGCCCTGAGAAGACCGGAGGGCTTCACCGTCGGCAGGAACCCGCACCGGCAGCCCGAATCCCGCAGCGACGCTGACGTGAGCCCATGTCCGTAGGGATGCTGCGGAGCACGTGTGTGCGGAGGGATGCAGGGTGCGGAGCCCCGTCACGAGCGCTGGCAGGGCAAGGGGGGCGATCGGGTGTTTCGTGGGCAGCCCTGGCGCAGGGAGCACCGGGGCTGCTTTGCAGGTGCTGAGCCGCTTTGCTACTGGACTTCCAGGGTGCAAAATGGAAATAGTAATGCTCAGAGCGCTGGTACATGCAGGCTTCTTCGTAAGATCCTGCCTGTACCGTGGGTAGAGGGGCTGGCTGGAAACCCCAGCCCAAAGCAGGCTGTTCCTTGTTTAAGGCTGGAGAGCAAATGCAGAGCTCTTCAGCCGGGGAAAGGCAACCTGAAGTGGAAGAGGTGAGACCCACCATTTGTCACAGATCCGTGGGACCTTGTAGCAGAACAGGATGGGGAAGGAGGAGATGACAGGTAGGGAAGCTGAGAAGAAGTGGCTGTAGGATTGTCTCTGTTCAGGCAAGCGAGACAACCCAGCTCTGTAACGCCTCGCCCTGCTGCAAAGCTACCCACACAATTATCTTCTTTTCATCGTATTTTTTACTTATAACTTTCCCCCAAGTCCCCCTGGGATGTCTTTAATGGGCTGCATGGGATTTGTTTGCTTGCTTTCTGTTTGTTGAAGAAAGAAACTTTTTCACAGAAAACACAGGGGAAAAAAATCATACCTTTTTCTGGTGGAAAAATAAGTGCCAGTTTTGTTCATCTCTATTTCTGTGTAAATGGGTTTGTTAAAAAGAGAGACTGTGCCCGGGGTGTGCAGAATCCTACCTGTCTCATAGACAAAAAACGTCATGACTGACAGCATGAATTTAATGATTTACTGCATTCCAAGTCGGAAAGGAAAATGCAGAAATAAGAGCAACACGCACTGTCCAGGTGGAAACTGTTTTAGCACGGTTGTGCTTAGAACTGAAATCAGCAGACATCTGGGCTGGAAGGACCTCGGTTCACAGGCGGCAAGCTGAGCTAAAATACCCACAGATATAAGTAATAAACCCTGTGTTATGTTTAGAAGCGCAGCATAAAAAGTTATCAGCAACAAACCAAGAGACAGGCTCCCTCTCCTTGGTGGTGGTGTCCAGCCCTCCTCGGGGGTACCTGAGCCCAGGCAGGTTTGGGGTTTGCTTTGCTTTTGGGGTTTGGGGTTTGCTCAGCCGTGGGCAGGCAGAGGCTGTCGGCTTGAGCGGGTTTGCAGAGGAGGCTGATGCCAGGCTCTGGGAGAGGCCATGGGATGGTTCCGCTCTGAGTTCAGTTGCTCTTGCTGAATACTTGATTTCTGCCCTTTCTTCCAAGATCACTAGATGTGGCAGCTGGAGGAGTCTTCTGTAGGTGTTTCTACCTGCTCTTAAATAAAATGAAAGAAGAGACAACAGCAAATATAATTCAGATTGGATGTAAGAAAAACACTTTTTTAATGATGGTGACCAAGCACTGGAAGAGGCATCCGGAGGTGTGAGGGAATCTCCATCCTTGGAGAGTTTTAAAATTCATCTGAAGAAGGCCTTGAGCAGCTAGATCATCCTTGAAGCCGGTGACTTTCCGCAGAGGCACAGTGAAGCTCTTCCTTACTTTCCTCGTCTGCCGCTCCCTCACCTGTCTGTGCAGGAGATCAGGCCTGGGAAGGTGATTTACAGCCGCATAATTTGGCAGAGAGCACTGCTAACGCCCAACTGTGCCGAAGCCACCTCGGCTGCAACGCGGATTTGGGGCTCTTGTGCCGGCAGCCTCGCCGGTCGGGCAGGATCTGCCACCCAGCACCTCCACGCGCTCGCCATCCACCCCGCACATCGGCGGCACGGTCCTTCCCTTGCTGGCAAGGATGAATGAAGCCCATGGCCAAAGCTCTGTGCTTGGAGCTAAGCGTGTGCTCAGGCGTGTTTTTCTCTTTGGGAACAAGATGCCTTCTAGATGCCTTTAAATGCCCAGACTTGTTGGTGCTGGTTTCTTGACCAAAGCCAGACTAAACCAGAGAAGAGGAACTGAAGACCTGCGGCTGCCCACAGTCCAAACCCAGCAGCAAACGTGCCTGAGCTATCAGAGAGGTCTCCGTGGCAAGTCTGCTCCACAGGCAGGAACTTCTCCAGCCGCTGAGCCCTCCTCTCCCTGGGTGCTGCTATTTCCACGCTAAGCTGTACAGTTATAGATTTTAAGATAAGGTGCTTTTGTTTCCCAGTTCCGAGTTACCATTTGAAACTGATATGACAGGCCTAAGGCTAGTATAGAAATTTGTTACAAGTTCCCATTTCGCAAACGTGTCGCCAGTCAAATAGCCTTCCTCCGCCTGAGCCTATTTACTCTCTCGGGGATCTATTTTTAAAAGTTATTAGCAGATTACTGGTTTTCTATCAACCTCAGGCACCAATCTCCCAAAGATACCATTGTACTTTAATAAGGTGCATTTGATAATCCTCAGATAAAGGCACTGGAAGTGGGAGGGGGGCAGAGAGGGAGAAATTCTTGCATCTAAGGGACACAGGCTAGAAAGGGGTTAAACATACTCATGTTTCTAAATGGCTGAACTACTGTATGTTGTAGTTTTCAACTGCAAATCATCTTTAATAGCAGACATCACGGGATGGCTCATTACATTAAGCTATTTTTCATGCTATCTCCTGTAATATCCTTTAATCCAATGCGTTTCAAATCACCTCAGGCTAAAATAAGAGACATAGCGATGTAATAGCCTAGTGTATTAGTGGGTTAATTGCCCTGTTGTACTCTCTAGTAGATATCTCTGGAATGAGTTCTATATTAATTGTAAATTGCTTAATACATTTAACTCCTTGAGCAGCTTGGTCTTCTGCTATGTCTTTAATGAACAAGAAAAGTTTTGAGTTGTAAATAGTTGTTTTCTCTCGGCCGGCACCACAGGGAGCCTGGCCCTTCCCTGGAGAGCACCAAGCACGCACGTCATCCTCTCGGCACTTAGGAAGAGTCGGCCCAGAGCACAAAAGGGAAATTACTGCTTTTTCCTGGAAGCTGCAAAGTTCTGCTCAAGCCCTGCAGCCTGCAAAGCCACCGAGCAGAGCCTCGCTCGGAGGGTGGTCAGCGGCCAGCTTCTAGATCGGGCTCGGCAGAGGCAGCGGTGCTGGGACTGCGTAGACGCAGTACATTACACTGTGGCTATCCCCAAACTGGACGAACAGAGATGCTGCGAAGGGGGGGGGAAAAAAAGGGGGAAAGTTTAAATAATACATAAGATTTCAGGCTCTCGTCTTGCCAGTGCCGTGGCCAGGAAGGGAAGACGAATGAAATGCTCTGCAGCTCTATCAGAGGATGCAGCAGCGGGTCACTGACACATATGGCTCTCAAAGTATTGCCCATAATGTGCAGTAGCTAGTTTTCTAAAATTACCTTTGCAGCACCAGGCAGACACGTCCACAGATTTGCAGTTACTTTTCTGAAGATTGGAACATAAGTGTCACCGGGCTACTGGAGGGTAATGTCACTAATTTCTTTGGATTGCTCCCAGTTTGTGTCGGGGGGTGGAAGAAGGAGCAGGCACAGCGGAGGTTGGAGGGGGTTGTGTAATTTGCAGGTGAGACATTCTTTATTCATTTCTTCTGGGACATTCTGGTTTCTAAAAATCCTGGCAAAAATGCTACTGTCAATTTAAAGGCAAAGCACAGAGGAGGAATGCTGAAAGACTCCTTGCTTTGAAAATTTAGAAGCAGCTCTTTCCTGAAGTGCCACCTATTGCTTAAAACCGGCGGCACTGCAGCAGTGGTGGTAAGGATACCGCAGGTCAGTGGTTTGAATTTAACCTACGTGACTAAAAGTCCCGTCCACCTGATCCACCTGACCTGAACTGTGCAGCTCAGCCTGTTCCCCGGTGCAATGTGGCCACGCCGCAGCACGCTGACGGTGTTACGGATCTCTTGTCGAAGTCTTACATCTAAGATAAATATAATACTCATAAAGATGCAATTCAGGAAGCCTTTTATATCACACTTAACTTTAAACATATGCTCAAGTTCCAGTACTTTTAACAGACTAGCATTTTAATGCTCCTTTCAGCTGAAGTGTTTAACAGAAGAGATGCTTTGCTTTTGGGTTTGTAGGGGGGGCTCAGACAGGTCTTTTCCCACCGCTGGCCTCCATGCGCGCACCAGGTATCTGATGGAGAGCCCCAGCAGGGAGGCAAAGGGCTGTGCACGTGCGATTCCTGCGTTGGGATGGGAAACGGAGAGTGCAACGCAGGCTTTCACCCCGCAAGCTTTCCGGAAGTTTTCCTGACTGTACTTCCACACAGACCTCAGAGGTGGGGATGCTGCGTGGCTCCGTCTTCCGCAAGGAGAGATCTGACGTCGCTCGCCACCATCGCATCTGGCAGCTCAGAGATTTAAATTTGGATTTTCTGAGCTACCCTGCGCTGTCTCTGACTCCTGCGCGCATGCACACATGCAGAGTTATGATTATTATTAATACTTGTATAATTCACATAACTTCATATATGATTACTGCATACTGAAACACCCCAGTAGAAATTTCCATTGCTAATTAGAGAATGCTAATACTAAACTCATAGATGGAGATTTGTTTGGAAATTAAGCCCCAGTAATGCTATTTGTCCTTTGCAGTGAAGCCGTGGAAGAGGGGGACGATGAAGCGGGCTCCGTACGCTCAGCCGGGGGAAAGCTGGCAGCGGGCAAGGAGAATGGACTCTTGCTCAGATGAAGTCACCTAGAAATTACCCTGGGAATCAGCACCTCCTTCCGTCACCTTTGTTACGCACGTAGGAAAGCCGAAAGGCTGCCTCATTCCAGTGCCATCGAGGCAATTATTTTTGCTGTAAGGTAACTGTACTGGCTTCAGTGGAATTACTTCTGATTTATACCTTGGGAAGTGAGAGAGGAGCCAGACACCCCGGGAAATTCTGCTCTAGCATTGCCTGTACCCATTAACAATTCCTCGCGTTTACATGAATAGTTAGTTTGGGCTACAAGAAATGTCATCCCTCTGCTTTAAAACATAAAGCAAAGGTATTTGTGAGACAATCTGAATGAAAATTTTGTAACTTGTAGAGGAAAATTTCTGTGAAACTAGGGAGCCAGTTGTTGTTTGAAGGAAAGACACAAAGTGCTTAGACTGCTGGAAAAAAAAATCCATCAAGTAATTCTCTATCTATAAAATAGGTGGTAATGCAATCTGAGCTTAATTTTGATGGCACACTGTACTTCATAACAGTGACAACACCTTAAAAAATGTAATGAAAGGGCCTGATTTATTACTGAAATAATCCATTTAGCACTCCAATAAATAAAGGTAGAAAATACAACCAATGTTTCGGCAGAAGGGGAAAAAAAAAAAAGGGAGGAAAAATTGCAATGCATAGCAGTTTTCTGTAAATGCATCCAGAGACTGTGGCCACATGTTTTGGGGCTGATCATTTTTCTGAAGACAAATATAAATTCAAAGTTAGATTTGAGATTTAGGCCTGATGTCCACCCTCCACTTTTAAAACAGCAGCGCTGTGACTCGGTAACACAAGGACTGGTTCTGACTGACAGGGGGGAGGAGAAAACGCTAACTTACTGCCTTACAAATATTTGATTTTGAATATGCTCTCGTAGCCGTTATTAAGTGCAAAGCAAACATATTTTCCCCTCATGCCAAATTTGTTTTAATAACATGACGTTACTTCTGCAAATGTCAGCTCCAGCCTCTCTCTCTCCATTTCAGTGGCACTTGGCCCACAGCGAAGACTGGCGGGTTTTATACTCCCTCTACATCACTTCTATTAATCTGTTTAATACGCTACAGGACCTGGCAGTGGCAACGACAGTAAAAGCAATAAAATCCTCACGTGGCAGATGTTTGTATTCGGGGACAGTGTCATGCTGGAGAGAGGAGCTGCCAGTTCTCCACGGGTGAAGAAAAACTTTCCAACACAGAAACAGTCATCCAGCAGAATGAGTTGACTGAGGAGGGTGCTGGCCCCTGACACCAAAAGTTTTAAGGCCATGTTGGACCCAGCTGTGAGGAAGGATGCAGGAAGGATGCGAGCGCGGCTCTGCAGGGTCTGCTGCTTTCAAGGAGGAATGGCATTAGCGGGGACCGCCGCGGTAAAGGGGTTCTCCTGCGCGTCCCCAGCATCGTGGACAACATAAAGCCATGGCTCAGTAGCATCCTCCTCCTTACTACGCTAGGGGCCAGACCGAGAGCCGTTGGCTGAACCTCAGCACGCATAAGAACACGTTGTGTCCCCATCTCCCAGCCCGGGTCTCTTGGTGTTTGCATCAGCCAGTGCTGCGTGCCGTTTCTGCGACCATGAAAACGAATGGGAAGTCCCACGGATGAAAAAATTAGGGGAGAAAAAGCAGCAAACTGCAGACGTGTGGCCCTTTCGGGGGGGATATTTTGCCGTGTGGCCTGGGAACGTCCTCCGTTGGTGGCTTCATCCCTTGCGCCCGCGTCTCGGGTGGCCGAGGCTGGAGGAATGGCTCCGGCGCCTGCGTCCCGCTGTGCCCTGCCCGGCCCTAATTGGCCTGTTTGTTTTGCAATAAGTGATTCCTGCCTGTCTTGGGGTGGATTGTTTTTCACACCATTAAATGAAGTTCTGCTGTATTGATCCCTGTTTTTCCAATTTGAAGCCTGAAAAGTGATGAAGACATTTTCTTGTTTTCTCATGTACTTTTCCCTCAGTTCATTTAGGTGACCTGTCTTTAGTTCCTTGCTCTGCTCGCTGTAATTGCTTCTTCAGAGTAATGTTACACTGTAAGTGCGGTACTGCAGCCGGGGTATGGTTTTATGGAAGGATGAAGGAAGGCGAGGTTGAAGTCATCAACCAATATTAACTGTGGAAGGTTTGTCACAAATGACATCTCAATAGCAGTGTCTCGGTGTCTCCTGCTGGAGCCTCAGTAAAATAGTGCAGAGGATGAGGGCAGGAGCATGGGACAGCTTTGTCTCTTCAGGCTGCTTAATATTTTGCTTAAGAGATGGAAACATTGTGGAACATTATTTTTCTTTGGGTACAGATATTGTCGTTTGTGTCCTCTTTACCTTTGTGAAAAATCTAAATACTTGAATGTTTGCATTCCATTTTGCCAGGGATCTATTTTTGTTTAGCACTAACGCAAGAGGTAGATTTTTTTCCAGAAGAGATCAATAGAGCGGGTGCTGAACTTAAGTTTAAGTGGCAAGTTTAATTAAGGAGGGAGCAATGGTTGCTCCAATGCAGCCTCACTTGCAATTAATTAAAGTATGAGGACTAAACCGAGCCCATACACACAGAGAAGTCTTCCGGTGCCTTCAGTAGGCTCCAGACTTGCAGACTGTGCTGATGGAAACCAGCAGAAGTGCAGCGAAGCCTGGGGAAACCATGGGAGGCGGGGATTGTTGCCTGCGTCCCCGAGCTGTCCCACCGAGCCTGGCGCAGTCTGGGACGCCCCGACTGCTCAGAGTGGAAAGATGGTACTACTCTGCTGGCTTGCTCACTACGTACATAGGGACCGAATTTAAAGTTTGACTTACTGTTTCATAGCAGCGTCTTGGGTACCTCTGCACCCACGCAGGCTGCCTCCCGGCAGGCTCGAGTCGCTCTGAAGCGAGGCAGGTATTCCCAAGACTTGACAATGCTCCAGAAGATTTTTACTCCCGGGCTTTTCTGGTATTTTTGCTCCCCAGTTCACAGGGAGACACATAAACCATCCTTGTTTTAAGGAACTTGCTGTTGCTTTCATTTCTCATGGAAGTGGATTCTGGTGGCTTTGCAATAAATGGCGGAGCGTAGCACTTCGGTTTGCTTTTCATTACAGGAAGGGAGTGAAGCAAGTGCTAATAAAGAGGCAGAATCGGCAACTCCCGTGCAGGGCTGGGGGAATGTGTCCCAGCACCGAGATGCTTCCCGAGGGAGCTCAGCCCTCCCTCCTTCCTCCCCTGCTGTGATATTGCTTATTAAAGCAGCGGGGGGGCCCAGAGGCCAACACGGCTCAGGTAAGCTCAGGTATCAGCAGGATGAATTTGTTCCCTGATTCTGGAAATAATCCTGTCAAGAGCAAGAGGTCTGGAGGAGGGTCTGGAGTCTGCAGGCGTCTGGGGTGCGGGAAGGCAGCTGTGCACGGGGGCCTTTGCAGGATCAGGGCACCAGGGGCTGATCTCAGTGCACACTTATTAGGAAGATGATTAATCTATTTATTTTGCATTACTGCTATCGTTATTATGCGCATAAGCCTGAATTATGTCAGAACTTTACCGCACAAATTGCGTTTGCTTGCTGCGAGCACAAAATAAAGAGGGAAATTCTTTCCTTTGAATATCTTCTGATCTAAACAGGTGGGAAGTGCTGAGAGAAGGGGCTTTGGGGGGCAGGAGCTGTCTTTTGTGCTCTTGGCATCTACGATCGTGAGGTCCCTGCTCCTAACTGGCCTTCCAAAGTGTTATCACAATACCAAGTAATATATAATATAGACAAGAGATAAGGAAAGGGATACAGTAGAAAAATAAACTTGTGCCAATGTATTTTTCCAAGAATAGCAAAAAAATCCAATGTGCGGTTTGAGCACATGGTGCCATGTAGACATCTGGGGGCAAATCTTGGAAATAATGTCCACTGGATCTGAACGGCATGATACATTTCAAAAGGGTAACTGCACCAGGCAGAGTAAACAGCAGAAAATACACGAACAAGGAGGGTTTAATAATTTCTTTCTTTCCCCTCCAAATGTAAAATCCTTGGGAAAAGGCTAAAAATTAGGAAAGGGGGTAATTTGCAGAAATGGGTGATCTGTTCATCACTTAAGCGATAGGAGAGGATTTCTTTTTTAAGAATTTTTTATTGTAAACTACCTTATGACAATTGGTGATAAAAGAGCTGAGCCTTTCAAAAATCCATTTTAATAAAACACCGTATGACCTCATAGATATGCATAGGATTTAGAAATAACATGGATTTTAATGAAGGTACTTGAAAAGTATGGTGCCATATTGCAATTTTATGGAAGATCTTAGATTAATGAAATTAAACGTGAACTGCATTGTTTAGATGATGAACTTAAGGTCATATCTGCAGCATTTGAAAGAGAAACCTTGAGTGGAGGGTGTAGAATCATTGATTTAGACCCTGGTAGACAGCTGAATAGCAAGCATTGAAGCATGAAGGTAAATTCCCATATTTCATTGTTAGAAGGTTAGCTGGTGGCTGCCAGCTTTTCAGTGATAATCACCAACCAATTCCACCCTGTTTCAAAAAAGATTTTGCCTTTGTGTGCTAAGACACTTTTAAAAACCATTACTGTTCAAAGCAGGGGCACACTGTTTAAAGAGAAGCTATTTCTGCAAAATACGGGATGGCAATGAGTTGATGCTGTCCTTGGATAGTGATGCTATTAAGTTCATTAGGATCATCATCCATTTAAAATGCTTATAAGGAGAACTGAGACTGTTTGCTGGAGACGCCAGAGGCACCTCCTACTGCAAGTCACAACTACATGTCATCAGTAATTAGCTCTTTTGCTTCCTTAAGATTTTTTCTAAGACAATGGCCCTTTCAGGTTTAAGTACTGTTTTCCTCCCCAGACACACAGCACACACACACACGCAGAGGGAATAAATGCATGCACGTGCCCATGTGTTAAACTAATAGACGTGAATTTGTACAACAGGAAAATTGCAAGGAATGAAATGCTCAGGCCTTAAGAATAAGTGATAATAGAATGATACTGCCAATTACTGCTCGAGAACAGTGTTGTCACAGGGAACAGCTCATGGAGATGGAAGGATGAGGGGCGGAGAAAAGATTCCCTTTTGACAGTTTGCCGTTAAAGGGAATTTGTCAAGGATGTTAAAATTAGATCTAACCGGGCCAGATCCTCAGATGACATAAATCAGCCTGTAGACTTCAAACCATGATCTGGCCATGTACTCCTCTTTGTTCTTTCTTCATCTTTATTATCTGCATCATAACACTGCCTGAAAGCTGCAATCATGCTTTAAGCTCCATTGTCTTAGTGCTGTACGAATGCAGTGAGAGAAGGTATTTCCATGCTTTCATCTGCTCGGCACAGCCTTTTATTGCTTAAAACATCCACGTGTTTTACAAAACCTACTAAGCAAGCGTGGGAGATGGGGACCTTGTCTAGACTAGGATTGAGGCGGCAATGTTAATATCGGTTAGACAATCTGTATGGACTGACCTGTTTTCAGTGTGGGTAAGATGAGCTGCTTTCCACGATGGCAAAGTGATCGAGTTGCCTTTAATGAGTGCTGTTGCATATCAGAGTGAGAACACTGAAATGGGAATCCATCACCCTGCATCCAGCCCTGCTGATTAGAAATATAGTAATACTTCAAGGGAACATTTAGCTTCTGGAGTGGCCTGCTAGGCTGCCGGGGTCTAGCTGGGTACCAGAGAGGGCAAACCTGAAAAAGACGCGCTCAGATGGGAAAAGATCCCGTACTTCCATGTAAGTGCTCTTCCAGCCCAAATTTTTGGCAGAGCTAAGCCCTGCCACATCATAAAAACTGTCTGAAAGCTGCCAGTAAGGAAATTAGAGAAGAAATAATGTTAGATAATGGTCATAAATGCATTATGATCACTCCTTTCGTTAGAAACTTCCTTGTTTTCTCCCTGGTGTACACCACAAACAGCTTGCACATGATTTTTTTTTGTGGGGGGGAGGAGAGGCAAAGGGAATAAAGTCTTTTTGACATTATTGGCTATTTTGACATTAGCCATTAGACATTTCAAAAGGCAGTTGGGAGAGCGAGAGACATGATAATCATTAAAATAAATGGAAGCTGTGTGTCTAAATCCTCTGGTCATCCTTGAAAATCTTGTCCCTAATATTTATCTTGCAGTCATTTCCAAATGGGGCATTGCATATCCCATCTCTAGCGTGTATCTAAGTGCAACTGGACAGTAAAACCAGGATCACGCAGGGGCCAAGCCCAGCTCCATGCCATATACTGCTTAATGTTCTGAGTAAGGAGAGAGCTTCATGGTACAGAGCATGTTCTGGGAAACTCTCTATGGAAAAAAGGCCAAGTCCCACAGAAGTTAAGGGAACGTGGGTCCCCTCTCCCGTCTCCAGAGGTTTCTGGTACGTGCAGCTCTTGGCATGAGGCAGACTAGCCCTGCTTGTGTCCAGTTCTGTCAAGCTGATTTGCTGAGCTTTTAATAGATTCATAACTTTTCATCCTGTTGTAAATCTTGCAACAAATATTTTTTAATTTTTAAAAGAAACTATTGGCATTGGCCACTTCAGAAATGCTGACCCATTAAGTCTAAACAGGGAAGTTAGGGCATGTTAAATATCCATTGATTATAAAACCCATATTAATTGATGTTTAGCAGCTCCACTAATGGAGAGGAGCTCATTACATAGCAGTTAACCCTCAACGCATATATATTAAATAATCAATTAGTATTTATTTAACATACAATAACCTCCCTATTAGAGCTAAATTAAAGAGCTCTTTATGGAAGCCTTGCAGAAAGCACTGCACTGTGTTAACCTGAAGCCAGGAATTTGCATTAATATCCTGAATCTTTGTTACCTCTGGTGCCCCCAAGATGATTTTAACATATTAAGTGAAAGACCAGAGGGCTTGTGTTTGTTACAGTCACTTGGCCCTACTAAGAGGGACTCGGCCCCTGAGGGTTGAAATGAAAAAAGTGTAGCTCAGGTAAGTATCTGTTAAACAGAGCTGTAGCAAAAATAAACAAAGTTCTCCCGGTTCTCCTGCAGCACAACGTGTTCTGTAGGCAGATCCCGCTCCCGAGAAAGGCCAAGCTGAGAGGAAAGACAGGAAGAAGAGAAGGTCTGAATTGCTCCTTCAAAGACAGATGGAAAAGGTTGCACTGCTTTTCCCAGACCGCAGAGCGGGCGCAGGGACCTTTGCCGTGGGGCAGGATAACCTTTCAGTGCGTGCACGTGCCACCATGCTATGCCATCAGGGACACCCAGAGGCCGAGAAAGCGTCCAGGGTCACTTGCTCCACTGCAGACGGACCATGAAATGTAAGTTTACCACATCTGACTGTTCTGGCCACTGGGTTTGTTCTTTCTCCCATCCCCAAGTCTTCAGTCCGGTAAGACTGCGCTGACACCAAATTCAGGGGGGTGTAAGCTGTGCGCTGCGGTGACTGCCAGGCATGAGCAAAGGCTGGGGAGATGCTGGATGGATTACAGCTGAACCAAAGATAAGCCTCATTTATCCTCCTGCGCCTGTCCAGTGCAGAATGCACTCCACTGATACGATTACAGCCTGTAAAAATGCAGTTTTAACACTGTGCTACCTTTTATGAGCAGAATCTTCAATTAAACCTCTTCCTAAACGATAGGAATTGAGGCACGTAACAGCAAAAGGTGAGTCAGGTTTCTCCAGGATAAACACAGTGCCAAAAGAGCACGCAGGCGTGAACTGAATGCTATAGGGCTGGGGGGGGGGGGGGGAGAAATGAGAAACGCTTTGGCAGTGTGTCTTGGGGCTGTGCAACTCTCGTGTGGGCCTGATTCAGCTCACGCTCCCTCCGTGCGGGGAGAAAGGCCCTGGGAGCTCCTCGGCAGAGGAGAGAGCACCGGGGAGGGTGCTCAGCGTGGAGAAGTTGGTGAGCTGCTGCTCGTGTGGTCCCAGTGAGGTGCAGAGACCTGGCAAGTGATGGGTGAGAGGGAAACAGAGGGACTCACACACAAGTGAAAGAACTTTGACGTAGAAGTAAAAGTATTTTCAAATGTAAAAAGAAAGGAGAATGAGGAGAAAGATGGGCAGGCAGCAAGCCAATACAGAAAGCAAAGAAGTGGCACAGTTGGGTAATAGAAATAGGGCAAACCGGGGAGCTCAGAAAAGGAATAGCCGAACTAAATTGCTTAAAATGAGTCTCTCCTGTGTTATGTTCTGAGCTGCCATTTATATCTGTGTGGCATATTGAATATTAGCAAATGGATTTACTCCCATCTCCCTCCGGTGCAGAGGGGTGACAAGGAGGAGTATAGCAGGGAGCTATTCTGTTTTCCTTGGAGCCTAGGTGAGTTTTATATTGGGGTCTAACAGGCCCAGAACCTATTCGGAGCTGAATTATATCACCCCCGCCCTATGCAATAATCTGTTTTCTGGTGGGAGAAAGCTGGGCAATCAAGCAGCTTCTCCAGAAGTCAATTTTGGTTCTCAAAATGGAGCCAGCTCAAGAAATTGTCATTGATCCACTTCTGAACTTGGAGCAAATTTCCATAAAGATAATCAAATCCTCTCAGCTGCAGAAGTTTGTAGTGCCCCATGTTTCACTGGGTGGGACGGGCAGGCTGGGAGAACGGGAGCTGAGCAGCACTTTGGTTTCAGGTTCCTGCTCTTCACCGTACGAATTCTGGAGGGAGTTAGGTGAGGGAGGGGATGGGAGATGATGCCTTGGCCACCCTCTTTGTAACATCTTGGTAAAAATGAGCAAAAGAAAGCAAGTTGTTTGGTCTGATCTTCAGCGGGTGGAAACTGGAGCAGCCCTTTGTAGGGCTTAAAAAAGCTCGATTAATTTAGGCTCCTGAGAAAGTACCTGGGAACGTGGCTTGGTTGAAAACCCCCTAGAAACTCGGAGGAGCTCTGACGCTGGGGGAGCTGGGTTCAGCCTGGAGCAGGTAATGACAGCGCGATCCCAGAGGTGTGAAGAAGCAAACGTAAGGAAGAGCAGGGCCCCTCCGGAGCAGCCCTGACGGTATGGGCGTTTTATACATGTGTGAAATTTATACATGCCCCCCCAACCCCTGATGGCCCCCTCCAGAGGGAGAGGGAGAGTCCCAGGCTCTCCCGGCCGCAGAGGCTGGCAGAGTGGCAAAGGGAGGCAAGGAGATCCGGGGGTAACAGAGACGGGGCAGAAACAGGCAAATAACCGTGGGTTTGAAACATCAGCAGGCAGAGTTTACTGAAGGGATAAGCAAAATAAAACTGGAGGAGAATGACAATGCTGTTTGAAGGGTAATAATGAAGCTGATAGAAAAATTGCTTGTACCATTTTGGATCTCACGGAAGACCCGAATGTAATTTTACTGAGAAAATGTGATTGTGTTTCAGGCCAGCTCTGCTTTTCAGCTCTGCTGTGGAGTATAATGCAAGCACATGTCAACGCCTGCCCCTCTTGAAACTCGGGGAGGACTTTGCTGTTTGCTGTTCATTACGGTAGAAAGAGACCTTTGTGGTCTTTTCCCTCCAAGGACAGCACCAGTCGTTTGAGCAAGTGATGGTCACCTGTATTCACAGGTATATGATGTATTTTTAGCACCTGCAATAAATTACTTCTTTTTTCCTTACAGCTTCTGGAAACATTCCCAGTCCCTGGCCTATTCATCAGGATTGTTGTATTTCTGCTGCTGAAAAGAGGGAAGTACCTTTTTCTCTTACTATTTATTAGCATGTAGCATAGTGTGAGGGACTGCGCCAGGGAGGGGAACCCCGTTGTGAGCGGCACTGGGTAAACACAGCAGAAATGACAGTGACAGTCCTCATCACAGAGTGTTAGCAATTCAAACAGCCATGTCAGTCAAAGAATTTGAGAGAAGGGATGTAACACAAGCAGAAGGAAGAATGTGACAGCTTGCAAACACTGAGTTGCATGATTTTTCATAGGTGTGTTCGTTCTTTAAGCATCTTGAAGGAAATGCAAATTAATTTTGTCCTGGACAAGTCTATGTGCAAGCTAGGTCTACTGCAGCTTTATGTTGGACATGTAGAAATGTCTCTCTTTCTCTTGTAGAAAGAGATAACCAAAGGGCCTTTTGAAAATTCGAGGAAATTACCCAAAGCCTGCTTTTGCCTAAGAGCACAGGGATATATCATTGAGCCCGAGGGAAGGGCAGTCTTGTGCTAATCAATTAATAGTAAGCAGAATAAAATAGTAAAACAGAAGCAGTGGAGCAAAACCAAAAACCTCACCAAACAAAACCTGATGATTTTCCAAGGTACAATTTTGGGGTAGTTGGAATGTATTGACGTTTCCTAAAACAACCAATTGAATCCCTCTGCACTGCAAAGGTAACATCAAACTTAAATTTAGGAAATTAAGCTAAACATTTCCTATTACCCTGAAATTTTGCCTTAGAGAAATGATAACACAGAAGGAATTTCCTTGGGAAAGAAAAGAGTAAAAGATGCTGCAGAATTATTTTAGTTAAACTGACTGCAATGCTAAAAATGAATTCCGGGGCAGGACAATAAAGAAACTCATACAAGAATATTAATTCTGCTTCCAGTCATCCAAGGAGTTCAGTCACTGAAGTCAGGAGCAAATTCATAGTCTGTCTGGTTTCCACAGGCTTTGGGGAGGCCTTGCCAATGCTGTTCTTTCCTGCTAGATTTGCCTGTGACTCTTCAATGTCATTAGTGGAAATAATTTCCTCTGTGGAGAAGCAGCCACCTCTCCCCTGCTGCTCTGTCTCTGCTGTGGATTGCTCCACCGTACATCCTATCTTCCCTCAATCCTCGCAGGCAGCACCGAGGGCTGTGCCTGCAGGGTGTTGTTCAGTCTTTTGCCCAATTATCCAGGCACAAAACGCCCATCCTAAGTTAATCACGAATGCC
This sequence comes from Mycteria americana, assembly GCF_035582795.1. Taxonomy (NCBI): domain Eukaryota; kingdom Metazoa; phylum Chordata; class Aves; order Ciconiiformes; family Ciconiidae; genus Mycteria; species Mycteria americana. The sequence goes on along the minus strand of NC_134379.1, from coordinate 2,860,013 downwards.
AGACTTCTCCCGGTGAAAACACTCTCTGAGGACTCACCTCTGCCACGGTGCCTTCAAGGAACTAACCCGCTAATTACGGGAGAGGAGTGCTTGGATTTATATCATACATGACATTAAAAGCAGAAAGGGAGATCCCAGGGCTGAGACCCCAGGTACTCGTCCCATCGCTTTGCTGTGCCGCTTGACCCCTTCCTTGTCTGTCTGGTTCCCCAGGGAGAGCTGCTCCCCGCCACGGGCAGCCGGTATTCCCTCGGTGAGGGGCTCTCCAAGCCCTCTCTGAAAACCCAAATCTAAACACAAGTGCGTCGAACGTTATAAAGTATGGCTGCAAAGAATAAGTAATTCCTATCTGTAACACATTATAAAGTCCTCAGCTAGCAGGCACCAGGGCAAAGTAAAATGGTTATTTTAGCCGTATCATCTCTTACGATCGCTTGCTCTCCATCTCTGTGGAGAGGTGGTTGGCAGCGCGCAGCCCCGCTGATTTAAGCTCGCCAGGCTCCCGTGTTGGCTCTCTTGCTGAAGTGCCTGAGCTGCCTTACAGGACTTGGCCATAAACTGTGCAGCCCAAGGAAGATGTTGCTTGTTTTCTGAAGGACAGGATGAAATCACCCCGTGTACGTCCTCTATCTATTGCCTCTCTGGGCAGAGAAAACATAAATGCCTTCCCCACCATTTTATTTATTGGCTTTTCTCTGTTTCCTGGGAAAAGCCTTTTTTTTTTTTTTTTTTTTAATAGTACTTTTGTGTGTGTGTGTGTGTGTGTGAGTCTGTGTGGGGTAGGCGTGTGTGTGTGTTTAGGAGGTTAAAAAAAATTTCTTGCTGTCAGCAAGTGATGTTACAAACCTGCTCTGACAAGGCTGGTTGTATATTTACAGTTGGTGAGAGCGAAGGCTTCATCAATCTTCACGCTTTGAAAGGGACAGGCCCGCTCCCATGAGCACCTGCTCCGGGAGAACAGCTGAACTGTGACTTTCCAGGGAGCTAGCTGTAAATTTTAGCCATTCCCCCCGCAGCCCACGCATGCTTGAGCTCTTTAACCTTCCCAGGCTGGCAGGAGTCCCAGCAATCAGTTTAGTGCAAAGACTGGGGTTCTTTTTAATTAACCTTTTGTTTCCCGCTGCAGGTGTTTCAAAGTTTCTTAATGTTAAAAAGGAAGAGGAAAAAAATTGTTTGCGGAGGTGCATCCACGCTCTTCCACTTTTGCTATGCTTGGTGATCAAACGGGATCAGCCTTTCTTGTGTTTCCCCTCCACAGCTGCCTCTTGGATGTACGTCTACAACAGCATCTGCCGGGAGCGTGCAGCACGGGTTCCCTTTAGGCGTCTGCAGAAAGTGTTCCTGCGAGTGCACTTTAGTTTCGTCCTGCAAGGTCACGTTTCCTTCCTTCGTGAGGCACCTGCTTTTCCAACCCGCTCCTCTTCCTCCAGGCAACTTTCTTCAGACACTTGACTCCCTCGGCGCGTTGATGTTCTGTTTAATTAGTTTGGCCTCTCGCACCCAGCCCGCCCAGCCAGGGGAAGTTTGATTATAGACTCGCTGAATGCTTCTGCAGCCTCCGGTCTTCCCAGAGTGCTCGCTCAGTGAAAGGAAAAAACCCAGCCCTTCCTACAACTCCAGACAGGCCAACCTGTGTTAGCCATCTTTAACGGTACGCTGGGCAAGGGCAGCGAGGAGACAGAGTTTAGAAAATGTAGCGGGAAAGCACGGGGAGAGGATTTAGATGGATCACGCCTGGGAGGTGTAGCAGTATTTTTGTGTGTAAAAGCACTTGGTTTACTTCAGGTAGGCTGTCCAGTTAATAAAATAAGCTGTATTACTTTGGGAGGGAAATATTCCTGCGCTGTAGGAAAAGGGAAGTATTGTCCTATTTGATCAATAAAATAATTAGAACAAGAACCTGTTGTATCTCTAAGAAAATTCATATGTGGAAATTTATCACAAGGAAAAAATACATTTAAGCCCCACTTAAAACAATAAAATATATCTTTGAGGGAAAGTTTCAGACTTTTCTGTATAAGAGGAATAATGGTTTCTATAATTTAATAGGTGCTAAATTTGGTGAGGAGTGCCAGCAAATCCATTTCACATAATGATATTTTATCTCCCTTGAAATGGTCATTTTCATGAATGTCTTTTTATTGGTTCCTTTGTCCCATGAAGTGTCCAAGGTGGTGCTGCTCCTCCTCAAAAGCTGAGCACATACAGAGGCAGGGATGAGTAGAGAAACCTATTAATAACAGGTGACACAAAAAATGGGCAGGAACTGCATGACAGTTAAATGTGCTCCCTATAAATAAAGAGCATTTCTACTTTGACCCTCAGGGCTGTGGCTTTTCAGCGCTTACTTTTGTAGGAGTTAAGGTGGTCACAGCTATTAAAAACTAGAGATGAGCTGAGAACAACTTCAGGTGAGGATAAGAGGAAAAAGAGGGTTTCCAAAGAAGATCTCACTGGAAGTTCCAGCTAGAAAAAAACCTGAAATTGCCCTCGAGTGAGGGATTTTGTTTACATAGGTGAGGGCAATTTGCTTCTTGGTAAAGGAGTGATTTATTCTCTTAGGTACCTAATTGCAAATTCACAGACCCAAACCTTTTTCTCACGTAGCTCTACTGAGATGGACGGGAGCATTAGTTACAAAGGTTCACAGATTTTTAGAACCCTCATAGTGTACATTGTATATAAGCTAAAACTCATGGTTATGGTTTCATTCTGGTTGGTACTTTATGCTGACTAGAGGTAGCAACCACAACCTGCGACTGCTAGCACAAAAAATAAACTGAGTTTCAGGAAAGGGAACAGAGTAATTTTTCTTGGGAAAAACAAGCAGAAAGTTGGAAGAAAATCAGAATAAAATGGAAGGAAGTGGAAAATATATAAGAGTAGGTATCAAAAAGGCAATATATGATATTATAGTGTGATAAATACACTTGGTATAAAATGACCAGTGACAGTCAAGGTCTTTGCTGCCTTCCCTCTCATGTGCCGTATACCTGTAGAATCAAAATTGTCTGTGTTTTGCCACCCTTTGAATTCTCCCACCTTACGTGGCTGGTTGCCTACCTGGGAGCTCCTGCAGCCCTGCCTCTGTGGAGGACCAAGGATGTGCCAACATTTGGCCCCAGAATTGCAAATTCAGAATGAAGCAAGGAGCAAAAGAAGTGACAAGATGAGCCGCTGTGGGAAATGAAGGGAAGACTCTGAAAATGGTTATAATAAATAATAAGAAATGTTGCATGGGCCAAAGGAATAATAGATCAGCAATGGAAAGACTCTAAAAGCTGCTAAGAGTTATTGATAGACATTGTGTAAGAAAAAAAAATAAAAAAAAAAATCCCTGACAGTTTTGCCTTCATGTTCACAAAGGCGGGCGGCAGGGCAGATGCCAGAATGAAAGATAAATTTCCTTTGCGTAAAGAAGAAATATTGAAGGAAACCGAGCAGAGGTGATGGAGAAATTAAGAGTGTTAAAAGACCCTGAAAGCTTGTGGTCCATGTCAAACCCCTTTCAGGATTTTGAGCTGAGTCAGCAAAAAGCAGGAAAAATCTGTTGAGGGAAATGAGTACTTCTTTGAAGACCAGTAATGGAGATGCTCCTGCAAGTGTCAAGTCCGGAGGTCCGAGGAAGCTTTCCAGAAATGAAAGCCAGTGGTACAGAGGAAGGTACTTTGCATGGCTGGGAGGCCAATGTGTATTTTAATCTGGGGTTGCAGTAGAGAAATAGTTAGGAGAAGTTATGAGTTTAATTAAGGAAAACCATCAAGGATTAAAAAATTGGAAGCTGTGCCAATAAAGGGAAAAGAAAACTGACAGTGGCTTTCCGAGGAATTAATGCAAATCATAGGCCAGGGAAAGCCAAAAGATATAACTTCTGCGGTGGCAGGAAAGGTTGGATATAACATAGTTGAGAAGCCTAATCTGGAGTAAAAAAAGTGATGAGTGTGGGACATGCAAGTGCCTGGTTGAGCACTGGGCTGGTGGGTCCTTGCAACTGAGCTACTTGTGAGGATGCACTGGCTTGTACGGCCCCGGCTGTGAGCTGGGAGAAGGTCTGATGCTGAAGGAACTTCAGGACACAAGATAAAGCGATTACTGAGGTGAATTGAACTGAAGGAAGCACAATTCAGGGACAAGAGGAAAGGAACGAATACTACAAGGGTTTGAGGGTGCCTGGCCTGGCTGGGGAACCAGCGAGCACAAGTTCAACCCAAGCACTGATCGGGCAATTTTCTGTGTTTCTGCAACAAGTTTCAATGTAAGATTTCTGATTCACGCACTCTTAATTAATTAAAACCCCAAGCATCCCTGAAGTAGGTAAGTGCAAGCTAAACAGCTACCATCAAACATGGTACATCAGACTTTCCAACGGTTAACCAGAAGGGAACTGCTCTTCAAAAACTTGAATATGTGTGTGGGGGGGAAATAGCATAATTTTGATTCTCTCCAGCGGTCTGATGCCCATTTATTTGGTATACAAACAGCTTTAAAGCACTCCTTATCATCTTGCCTAGAGGAAGCAGATAGCGGGGACTACAGAAAGGACTTTGCCTACTAAATCTTACGTCTTTGTTTTAGGAAAACTGCCTGTTCTTCTGCAGCAGAACAAAACGGGAGCCTGGATCCGTATTTGCAACCAGCCTCAACAAGAGCTGCGTGTCTTGCTGCTCACCTGTGCCGAGCTGCTACTGTGCCCCATACCTGGCCCTTCTTAGCTCTGCTTTGTAGATTCATTAAAGCTTTTGAGGATGCATCCACTCCAAAAGTCCCAGGAGTGCTTCAGGAAGCGACAGGGACAGGAGGGGGTGAGCAGCCGCCGGAGGGGTGCTGGCCTGGGGCGGACGTGGGGGCCTTCCTCTGAGCTCCAGAGGGCTTCTGGGCAGAGCTGAGGGCAGTAAATAAAAGGGAAAGAGAACCAAAGGAGAGTTTTTCCAGCGCTGCTCCACAGCGAGTCTTCTGCGCCTGTGAGGGAGCGTGCCCCAACTGCCCCAGACAACCACGTTTGGTGAGGAGACAGCTGCCCCCAGCTGTGCTGCCTGTTAGACCCCCCCATATCCAGGACTGATTAATTTGTGCCTCACATAGAAGGCAAGGAGGAAAAGAAGAAGCAGCATCTCCCTGCGGAGGCCAGCGTGCGCCCCACTGTTGGCTGGGACAGGCAGGACGGCTGCCTCCCTGCGCCCCACCGCAGACCGCTCCTCGGCGGGACCGGCGAGGCCTCACAGAAGGCGCAGCACCTGCGACGGGGGCGGCTCAACTTGGCCCGGCTTCTGTGTGCATCTTCCTCAGGTAAAGTCCTGGGCGGAGGGGAATTGGGGGGGGGATCGCCACTCTGTGCCCAGCTGGGAAACGGGCCCCGTTTGGCGGTGTAGGACGGGCACGGCCTGGGCACGGCGGCTCCCGGCTGCGAGGAGCCGAGGCCGCTCTTGGGCGGGAAAGCGGCGGGTGGGTGGGGAGGGCAGGGCGGCCGCGGCCTCTCCCCTGGCGTGCAGGGAGCCGCCGGCAGCGCCTCAGCCGAGCGCGCCGGCTGGTGCTTGAGCCGCCGCCCGCCACTAGAGGCTGCTCCACACCTCATTAAATAAACACGCAAACAACGGTTCATGAAGGATCCCGTGCGAACGGGGCCCCGAGCGGGGCGGCGCGTCCCTCCCTGCCCCTCGGAGCTGGCGGCGGGTCGGGGCGAAGGGGCAGCGGGGATGGAGGTCGGGACGCCCGCCGCCTTGGGGCTCTCTCCCACAGGCACGCTGGCCTCCGGAGGGTCGCTCCAGACGGAGGGATCCCGAGCGGGAGATTATTTTGCCCTCCCTTTTCCCATGTACTGGACAGGAGCGGGGACATCTGTAAGAACTTATGCCCCCAAATAAGTCTATTTATCTATAGCCAGGGTTCTGCTTTGGGATCCCAGCAATCCCTGGTGGCTTTGCCAGGCAGAGTCTTGCAAGAAACGATGCCCCGGCTTCCTCGCAAGCGTCTCCTCTCAAGAGAGAGATTGGCAAGAGATTTTATTTGCGAGTTGAATTCCTTTGTCTCAGAGGAACTGGCGCATGTGTTGTTTGTTGATCAGGCTGTACCCCAGAAATTCATTCCCTTTTCACTTTGGTTTGGGGGGAAAAAAAAACAAAACACCAACAAACCAACCCAGCGATGATACATTCATGTAAATAGCAGCCCTGGTGCTGTAGCGATCGCTTTGCCGGGCTGAATGCTATCAGCAAGTGTTGGTGTGCTCTTGTAACTTACACCAAGAAAGCTGCGGTTGTTATTAATCTCAGTTCTGCTGTGAGCTGCCGCTTTCACAAAACAATATACAACTTCATTCAAGCATGCTATTGTTGTTGTCTGCCTGGCACTTTAGGCTGCTGTGTGAGGGAAGGTTTTATAGGCTCAACATTTACAGTAAGTAAATATCAGCATTTTCACCAGCCTCCTTCCTCCTCTCCCTAAAGCTCAGACTTTATTTCCGCTCCCCCCGCCCTCTTTTGCCACCAACTTGATCTTATTAGTCTGCAAAATTATAGCCTTGTCGTAAACCTGGCATTCTGAACTAAGGAGAGTCCCTACCAGCAACGCTCACATTTTCATTTTGTATTTTTCATCAGTGACGCTGGTCCAGGGTTGTTTTTATTATTATTACTTTTTTTTAACACTGCTCTGAAAGGATAAAGCTGGAAAGCCCTATCCATTTCCTGGAAAAGCCAGTTTCTGTCTGTCAGCATCTGTCATGCCGTGTACACTATTATTTAAAAACAACTATAGCAATGGACAGACTAGACTGTATAAGGGATTTCTCTCACTCTAATTCCCATATTCACTGGCCCACAGTATTTCTTGTTTGGCCTCCTAATGCTGCTGAGAAGTGCACAGGAAGGCTAAAGAAGAAATAAACATTAAAGAAGTGCTGGTATCGTCTTTTTGCAGACAGACAGGGAGATATAACTGCATCCACACTGCGTGGCTCAGGGCTTGAGGTTGCATCTGGTCACCACTCCCGGCCCTGAGCACGCTGCTTCCATCTCGGGGAGATGCTAACTCCAGTTTCCAGCCAGCTTTTCTCCCTGAGAAGCTCATGTACAAGGTGGGCCTCACTTGCTCGTTGGCTCTGCAAGCACTTCACGCAGTAAACGCTGCTCTGCAAATTCAAAACCACAAATGAGTGAAGATGATACAGATGTAGCGTGGAGGTTTCAGACTTACTTGCAAATTAACATCATTTCTCAGAGGCAGGTGTGATTGTATCTTTGTGGGTAGCTAGGAGGGGAATAGAGGCACAGATACATTACGCAGTCTTCTCCTTACACTTTAATGGGGGGGAAGAACCGACATATCAAATGTGAGAAATCAAAACTTAGCTGTTCAGTTAGGGAGACTGTAGAGGGGCCATCGCCTGGGTCTGTGGGGGGGAAGAGGATTTTCTGGGAAAAAAAGGCACTGGTAGCTTTCGTGTCTGTTCTAGGCAGTCCTAGCATTAGGCAGCATTGCTGCTCTGCCTTTTAGTAATTTTATGGACCTGATATTTTAAGGCACCAAAGGGAATGATGATGTTCATTCAACATGTGAGATTATAAAATGGTGAAGTGTTTGTTTGCATGGCCTGGATTGGTAATGCCTACTTTAGAGAGCTTGCTGTTTTATTACCCACTTTCTGGTGGAGAATACCGGAAACAGAGAAACAGCAGAATTGTTATTATTTATTTTGTTGCAGTTAGGTTTTTATGAAGATAGGTGTATAGATGGATATATAGATATGCCTGAGCAACTGCAAATATAGGACAAAAATACGGGATTTGCTTGCCAAAGCTGAATTCCTGCCCGTCTTTGAGTCCTTTCCTGGGACGCTGTTTGCTGAAGAACACCGGTGATTTGCTTTAACGGAGTATAAAAAGCATGCACTGGTACAAGGAAGACTTGTGGGCAGAGATGAATAGATGGACCATGTAGGCAATGTGAGTTTTCTTTCGACAGTGCATCATTGCAGTCATTGTGCAAGCTGGATTTTTTGCACCTGTAACGAGGTGGGTAGATATTCACTGGGGCATTTGGGAATGGAAGTCTCCCAGGCTGGGTTATGTGATAGTAGCAATACATGCATGTGTATACATATTTTTGCACCTGATTGTGCCTACGGTTATGAGTAGAAGTACCCAAGCACTTACAGGAAAAAAAAACCCCACACTGCTGATTTACATATATACTGTATGTTTCCTATAAAGCAAGGTGACTGGGCAATGTGATGTTTTGCTACCAGTGGGTGTCCATTTCCGTTAGCTGTGTATTGTTTGAGGGAGTAAGTTAAATTCTGCCTCTGGGTACACGCATGTACGTCTAGGTACATGCGTTTGATATGAAAATTGAGAAATCTGAGCTGATGAGATGTTGCAGGTGTGCAGCTGGGGGCAGAATTGAGCCCATGGTTAGTACAGCCATACAGGCATCCCTCCCTCCCTCCCTTCCTTCCTTCTTTCCTTCCTTCCCTGGATGCTGTTTCTGCATTGTGAAGTATTCCCCTTGTCTTCCTTTTCTCTTTTCTGGAAAGACCTCCTGTAGTATTTGCTGTGTTTATAGCTTTTTATGGGACTTGCAACTCTGGAGTTTCATTGCTGCTCCATAATCAATGTTAATTCTCTTCGTTTTATGGTTTTAAAAATGTATATGGTCTACTCTTACAAACTCTGTAAAATGCCATTAGTGTGTCTTGGGATGATCATATTTTGTTTACAGATGCCTTGCCATTGTAAGCCTCTGTCTTTCTATGGTACAGTTACCAGAAAATGGATTAAAAATTAAATGAACATATTGCCTTGATTGTTTGTTTTTAATGAAAGCTGTTTTCCAATTAGCTCCTTATTTGATCAAAGATTGCATCTGAGTTAATTGTGTGGTTTTGCCCAGTTTATGGTTCTTTCTCTGAGAGAACTGGGTCAAGATTTGTTTACATTGTGACCCACGTAAACTCCATGGTAAACCACGCTCACACCCCTTTCCCAGGGCCAAAGCAGCGCATGGAGATATGCCTGTAAACTAAACTAAATGCACAACTGTAGGCATGTAGTTATCTGACGTCAGCATGTCTCACTTTTTCACGAGAATTTTCATCCCCAGCTCCAACTGACATTCAGTCTTTGGGTTACACAGACGAATTTTATAGCCTTTGGTAGAGGCAAGAGACAAATTGCGCGTGCTATTCGTTTATATCCCTAACGATGTGTGTGTGATGGAGAAGCTCTGCTTTGGACTATCTCAGTTTGAAAGGTCTTGCAGCCATTTTTTAAGTGCACTTGCACCTTGTTTTGCAGTGCTTGCGCCAGGCTTCAGACTCTTCCTCTTCCAACCTTCTCCAATGTTCATTTCTTCCATCACGGGCTCCCTTCTCACCACACAGCTTTGAAAAGGCGAGAACAATTTGTGAGGCACGGCTTTGCCCACGACACTCATTGCTGCCAAAAGTAGTTATGAGCCCTGCATTTGATATCCTCCCACTTGGTGCTAGCGGGGCCGTTCTTACCAGGGTCACCGTCCACCTGCCGTGACTCTTAGAGACCATCGTTTTGTGTCCATGTGATGGCTGTCTTGAACAGAAGTTGTTCAAGACCTCTTTCTTTCTATGCTGTCCCATCGTATGGATTGACTTTAGAATCAGTCTTTCCATCAACAACTCTGTAGATATTATTCACAGCCTGGTGATCTTTGCTAGAAGAGTTCGGCTATCTGTTGGGATAGACATAGCCACAGAGAAATTGGTACAGAGGTTTGATGACCTATGTTAAGCAGGAAAAAGAGATCAATGCAGCAATTGTATTTGTGGCACACTGTCAGTAACCAGCTTCCTAATCAGTTATGTGAAAATATCACAATGCAGTTTCCAGAAATCAGTCCTTTTTGGCTGTTTATCAGAGGATGGTGCTCTGTTCTCTCCATGGAATGTGTGGATGGGAACTCCAATGTCTGGAGATGACCTGAAATATATAAGCCTTTTATCAGACATATTGCATTTAATGCTGCTTTTCTCCTTTTAAGTAAAATGTTCCAAAGCAACTGGCTGATTTTTCAGTGTTGTAAGTTACTCTTTTGGCTCTCTGGTGGGAAAATCTACAAATATTATGATAATGATGTTCCTGGTGACTGTGACAGTGTTGAGTGACCCATCACAGTCAGGTTTGTGTGGCTGTTGTGAAAATGACATTCAATTAATTTGGTTAGCAACATGAAAATTGATTATTGCCCATGAAAATGATAATTGGGAAATCAGTTATTGATTAACATGAGACCAAGATTCCAACTGTCTCAGCATAGTTGCAACTTGTGTGAAAAAAACCCACTTTTCGTGACTCCGCCGTTTCAGCTGAGAGGTATGTTCCCTTCCTTTAGTGCATTGTTCCAGAGTGGATCCTCACCCATCTTCTCATGGGCTAGAGAAACTGGTCTGGATAGTAAATATGAAATCTGTGCTGACGTCTTTATGCCAACACCTATTTCTTCATTTCTTCTTTGTGCTGTTGCTATCTAGACATCATATCTGACACCCTAGGGCTTCCCTCCTGGCTTGATGGTAGGTAACAACGGAACAATTAATCCAAGAACACCTTGTTCTCTACCTACGTGGATGGGAAGGTAGGAAACTGTTTCTCATTCTGGGTCTCTTGAATGGAAATAAGCACCGCTTTACTGCCACTCTCTCAGCAGTCGAATGTCAAAAATACTGCTATTTTCTTACGTTTACTATTAAAAGCAAATGTAATACATATTTTTATAATTAGTATCAGCATTATTATTGTGCTTACACTAAGAAGCCCAGCTATTGACTTAGCCCTACCTATGTAGGGGCTGTACAAAACACATAGTTAAAAGGAAGTCTTGGTTGTGATGAACAGAATTCGTTACTTGAATATGAGTGGAGATTCTGTAATTCTGATTGCAGATGATCCCAAGTAATTAATCGACAGCCGTGATGTTGCTCCAAATTGACACCACAACAGCAGAGATGAATCTGGCCCAAAGTGTCTCTCTGGCGTGTTCCTTTAGCAAATTAATATTACGTTTCATCCCCATCCCTTCCGTGGAGTGCCTTTGCTGCTGTATCTCGCAGCACTCTGCAGGGACGCAGCGAGGATATTTTGCAGAGACAATGTCTAGCTTTGCATTCATGTCTCCTAGGAGAGAGTACCTGTGATGCCTTTTTGGCCTATATTTCATATTGTTCTCTGCGAATAACAGGATCTGATGATTGAAATCTACTACCTGGGATCTGAAATGAATTGTTTGCTTTCTCATGAAACGTTACGCTTCTCTGTTTCCTTCCCCTTTGCACACATGCATATGCGTGCATTCACACAGACACACCGGGGCTTCATCATACAGCAAATTGCTTATACACATGTAAGCAAATATCTTCTCAAATCATCTCTTATCACCAAGTGGGGTGTGGTGCTTGTTGTTCAAGGGGTTGAGGTTGCCTTTCAATCTGCCAGGGCCAGCCTGACACCAAAAATAAACAGCATAAGCCTGGAACGGTTGTCACAAGGGGCAGAGAGAACTTGTCAGGCAGGAGTGTGTGAGCCGGCAAGATGATAATGTGGCATGACACTTCTGAAATGAGACACCGGTTGCCATGGTGAGGAGTCAGGAGGGACTATCTCTCCAGAGGCTGAAATAAAACATGCTTTAAATGATGTTTGATTAGAATTTAGATCATGTAACTGAGTGGCTGGACCTTTTTTTTTTTTTTTTTTCCCTTTTTTCCCCCTCCCTTTACTTGTTGTCGTTGTCGTCTTTGGCTGCTGGCAGAGTTCACTTTGGAAGAAAGGGCTCTGGGTCCGGAGCAGCCCCGGCTGTAACCCCCCTTGCTCCACCACTTCCAGCGTGCTGAGAGGTTACTTAGTTCCATGCCCAGTCAATTATGCTCCTTGCTAACTCTGCTTGCATTTTCCACTTGAGTCCATCATAGTTTAAACCAGTTAAAAATGATTCCCTCTGTTCTGAAAAACAGTTAATCAATAACACCCCGAGATTATTTCTTGTCTTTGTTTGCTTTCCCTGACCAGTCTACTCAGGGTATCCGTCATCTTTTTAATATATATTAAAAATGCAGCCCATGAAGGCTTATGCACAATATCCTTCTTGGACTCTTCGTATTAAAGGAGGATGTGAATGCGGGTGTGTGTTTATGTGACAGTCCAAGTGGTAAAATGAACCTGAAACAGAAAGAATTTGAGAGAATAATGCAAAACAATTGTCCTTGTGGCCTTGTAAATGGAATGGGATATTTAAAAGTAATTTTAGCTTTCTTTGCAGTTTTAATGCAGCACACAACCAAATGTATTTTTCATGTCTTTCCCAGCAGAAATGGACAATGAAAGAGCTGGTTCTGGGGTACAGAACTTTCTAACTCTGTGGTGCTTTTTGGTATATCCAGACACTTAAAAATCTTGAAGCAGGTATCCAATGTCTGGATAAATCTGCTGGAAACAATAGTCAGCCAATTCCAGTGCTGCCTGGATGCGGCCAAAAGCACTCAGCAAAGAAGGGCAAATGCACCAAGTTCTGCTAATTTCAAGATCACTTGAGGGCCAGCTATTTATTGATGTAAATCAGCTAGCTTAGCTGGTGCTGATGCACACAGAGTACCAGGGCCTAAGATTTGCTAGGTGTCATCTCTGATCGGTTGTGAGTGGAAGGTGTTCAAATACAAGGGATTCTTTTTTTTTTTTTTTGGTTTCTGGAGCGAACTGAGTTTGATGACTCACTATTGGAAGTCGTTGTTAAGTCCGCGTTGGATAAGTCAATGCAGGTGTTATTGGCAATTTTTTGACTGAGAGGCAGAAAGTCAAACGCTTATGGAGGCTCTACTATAGCCTACACTGGGTGGAGATACTTTGTACAGTGGTAAAATTCCTGTGGAACTGCGAAGAGGGGTATGTGTGTGTGTAGCTAATAATGATATTCTTACATACACACTGCAAATGAGCTTCCCCTTTATCAGCACATTTAAATTGTGGTCATTTGCTTTGGTAATTGAAATAGTTACACCAGGCCAGTGAACGTGTGACTACAAGTACGTTTTTCTCGGCTATTAAAATCTCTATGCAAGACCATGCTGATTAGAGTTTCTATTGTGTGTATTTAGAGGGAAAAAAAGACTATATAGTGGCTATGCATGAGACAGAGTGTATTCTAGGAGTCAGAGGATGCCCTGTAATTTATGAGAGACAAAGAGGTACATTAGATATTGTTAGAATACATAATAATCCTCTGGCAATAATTTATTCGGCTTGCAAGGTTAGGATCTCCATAATTCTTGGTTGCACTCTAATGAAGACTGCTGATGCTTATTATATATTTTTGTGTACATTAGCGGTACCTGTGAATATATGGATACTGTACTTGCCTCCTGCTACCCCACTACTCATGGAGCTGCCAGTGGGACTATATTGCGTGGACCATTTGTCTAAATAGTCCAGGAAAGTGCATCAGCTGTATTGGCTTCTTGTCAGCAGTCCTCTGTAACTTTGTGCCCATAAAATCCTCTTCTGTGGATTTAGCCTGCTTTTCTCACACTGTTAGGTCACCCCTGGCTCCGGGATGACACAAGCATCATCAGGAAGTCGTGGTCTTCAGCAGTACATGCTGTCCATCTGCAAATACAGACAAATGAGATAGGTGTTCCCCCAGAAATTTTAAACTGGGTGCTCAAACCTGATTAATTTGTTGATGGGATGGGTTGGGGTGGTCTGGACTGAGAGGGAAAAAAGGAGGAAGGAGAGAAATCAAAACTTTCTTTCCCCCAGAACTCAGTGACTTTCCATAAAACTTTTGTTCCAAAATCAGTTTATGATTCCACCCATAAAGTCATTTCCAAGTGATGTATTACCATCTGACAGTCCACTCCAGGATTTTTGGTGACACTACATGGGTCTTTTGAGCTTTATGTTCAAATTTAATGGTGATCACTGCAGCCAAATGGATGAAAAATATCCATTTCTTCACCACTGTTTCTTGTATTGGCCTCAGGGATTAGAAAAGTAGGTCTTTTATTTAGTTACACTGTCAGCAGCAATTTTGATGTGAGTTCAATTGCTCAGTTTGGAGTTCAAATGTTCCAGTCTGAATACAGCTGCATGGGGCTGTAAAGCATTTTGAAAACTGCCCTGCTGCTTGCCCCATGTCTGCATGGAAAACTGCCCAGGAACTGTGATGGTCATTGCTGGGTCTAAATACCAAGCATGTGATGGAAGTAAAGCCAGAGAAGAAAGGGAGAGTCCTTTTTGACAGAACAACAGAGAGAACTGAGAGTGCGTGGGTGAGAACCTTGCTGAAGGCAGCATGGACCTTCGATGGGTGGGTGGGCCATACATCAAGCATGTGCCTTTATGTTGTGGAACAACAGCGTGGAGGCAGAATATGGTAGGGTGGTGGGAAGAAGTAGGGAGCACATATCAGATGAAGCAATGGGCCGTATCATGTTCAGAGTCTTGCCCTACAGTAAAAATTCTTGGTTCCTATAGTCCAGAAGGGAGAAAAGTGTTCATATTCACAAGGCAATGGAAATAAAGAGGGAGAGAGAACTTGAGGTAAGGAGCTCAGTGCTAAGAGAGCTGGATGAATTGGTAGAGTGACGCCAACATCGGAGTAATGAGGGGAAAAACATAGTTTTGAATGGGGAAGCCTCAGCCTCTCAGTCTGTTTATGCATAGTTTTCTTCTGTTAGAGACTTGCACTCCTGGCAGCCTCATCTTGCAACCAAGATGTTTTCCTGCTTAGCTGATTGCAGTATGTGTTCTGTTCACATCATCCTTAAGAATCAGTGGTAAGAAAGGGGTTAAAATTATTTAACTATAGGGCTTTTTTGTGCATATTAATTAGGTATTGCTCTATTTTATCGCTATAGTGCACTTTGTACAGCAGTTTTAAAAACGCTTTAAGTAATGTTTGCTATGCTTCCTGCAGTCTAATCTGCCAAATAATTTAGGTTATCCATGCCATGGAATTTACTTAACACTGACGTAGAAATTAGCCCTGAAGTGCTGGAAGATCCCAGAGCTGCTGATTGTGGTTGTCTGATAAGAACATAGGCTTATAATGATTTTATACAATGTTTTCATCTAATGGTTCATCTGGTTTTGAAGGCAGTCAGCATTTTGATCACAGAGACACACATTATGTCCTCACCACCAATAAAGAGTCATGAGAAAAGCCACTCTTGCAGGCTACTTGGTTTGCAAGGCTATAATATTAAACGGCAGATTCTTGTAGCAATGCTGGGTCTCTGGGCTTGATTCAGGCAAGATGACTCACTATGGTAGTGGCACTACTTAAATAGCTAAAAGTTGTTTCCTTCCCCTTCCTGATTTGGGACTGTAATAGCTGTGGAGTTCAGTGAAATGGCTTCTGTCAATACAGGGGTTGATTTGCCTCTAACCTGGTACCTGGCTGATGCTGAAGACAAAGCTCTTTTTCACCATGGTGCTGCAGGTACTCAGGAGACAAGAGCTGCGGCCATTTATGATCCTTTTGCAGCTCTGGAGGAGGCAGGTGCTTATTCTGGAGGTGTTTGCAGATACAGGGATCACGGAGACTTCTCTGTGGATTCCAGCAAGGCCAGGATTTGACCCTTGGTCCGGAGTGATCTGATCAGCCTTTTCTGCCCTGCTCTTTCAGTGACTACAAGAGCCTGGTCTCAGGTGGTAAGTCACTGTGGCTTCTCTGAAGTTGAGAGAGTTATGTCAGTTCAATCCACCTGTAGATCTTAGTCTCCCGTTTCAGGGCAATATTTCTTTCCATTAATTCTAGCTTTATCTGTTTTTTTATTGAATCCACAGTGAGGTCACTACAGAACTATAAACCTTGATAACATGTCTCTTGGAGAGTGCTTGATATCTGCATATGGCTGTCTAGAATTTACTCTGCCTATTGAACCTGAATGCATCTAATCAACTTCTGGGTACAGCATTCTACAGGATAATTAACAAAAAGCAAAGAAGAAATGATCTGGAAATTATTATATAGCTTCTTGTAGTACCTTCTGTGGAAACAGGTTTTTTTTTTTTTCTTGAACTGAGCATTAAAACCTACAAGATTCTTCCACGGGGAATTTTCCAAGTTTTCTTTTTCCTGTCATATTTCCACACTCTCTTGTCTTCCTTTCCTTTGGCCAAAGCACATGCCGCTTCGCCACAACATTTGCATGTGCTATTGTAGCACACAGCTCTTCTGATCCCACATCAGGTGTCAAATCTTTAATATGATTTCCTACATGTTTGACTAATCAATGCAGAACATCATCATGAAAGATAATTTTAGCCTCTGGCACTTCAGGGACAGGATAATGAGGCCTGGTGTTTTCCATTTTTTATTCTTCCACAAGAATCTACATTTTTTAGTCCCAGCTAATTGATTTAAGTTCATGGAGGAAGGTTTTTTTCCCTTTCCCTTCCAGTATCTTGGATATTAATGGATTCTAGTGAGCTAGCAGAGCTGTGTGATCAGTATGTTTAGAGATTCAATATACTGCCGTTCTGACCTTTCAGAAGCCAGGGGAAAAACATTAGGCCCAGCATGTTGATCCCACATGAACACTGAAATCTCAGGCAGGCTGGAGCTGCTTGAGCTGGCTGGAGATGGGGACTTTCTGCAAGGAGGGAGGTTTGTTCTCAAATCATTTGCCAAACAGGAGGGAACTTAGTCTCGCAACCCAGTGAGAAGTGGGGAGATTTATGGCCTCGCTTAGGCAGTGGTGGGAGGCGGAGGGATGGAAGCCGAGGCTTTCAGAAGAGATCAGGCACCCAGGCATTGCTCTGAAAACCCTGGTCAGAGAGCATGGCATCAGGGCGTGAGTGATAAACCATGGACACAGGCCAGATCTCTCAGCTCCTGCTCCCCTGATTTCCTCAGAGGATGAATATCATCATTATCCCCTTCCTTTTCAGCAGGCTGCGAAGCCTTGCTTTTTTTGGAGGAAAGCTGGGCAGGCTCCTCACTGATCATCTGTGGGGTTGAAGGAATGGGACAAAGCCCATTCCAGCAGTAGCTGAACTCCATCCATCTCGGCAAAAATGTATGTTAGTCTAAATATCTTTCCCTGAGACAGTGTGAACTAGCAAGTAAAAAACTGTTTTACTTACTGAGGCACCACTGATAGCATGATAGCACTGACAGAACGTTTCCCAGTCACTGATATTGTCCCTGCTGGCCACTGATCCACTAGGTCCACTGGACAAGACCTAAAAGACCTATAGTCCTGCTGCAGCATGTACCTGAGGCTCTAAAAAGTGTGAGCTAGACATGTTTTTATGAATAATTCGTATATTTCTTCTGTATTTTACCACCATTAACTAGAGTTATTCTTGTATTATTATTTTTTTTAGGGATGGCAGCAGCTTATGACAGATTTGTTTAGGGTTAGCCCTATTCATAAATTAAGTGGCAGCTAAAATTTAATTTTTCTTATAAGAAAAGCCTATAGCTCCTTAAATTGCTCATTTAACATCACTGAAAAGTAATACTCCACTTTAGAATGGACATCGTATTAACTTTAAAAGGCCTATTTAAAGTGACGGTTGTCAGTGAGTGAAAGCCAGATATGGTAATTTCGAGTTACAAATCAGAGTGAGGAAACTGTAGAATGGACAACCTTGTTAACACAAGCGCGACGGAGGAAGCACCGGGGTCAGAGTGCCAGCATGGAAAGGAATAAAGACACAGCACCAAAAATATGTCCTATAATTAGGGCAGCTGTAAGAGTCAAGGTTGAAGATTCTTCACCATGACATGTCTGATATAGAAAAAGTGATAGCCAAGAGTAATCACTTACAGGCACCGAGCCTTAAAGGAGCAGCACTGCACTTACCCTGGCTGGGGCAGGGAAGCCTGTAAGACAAAGAACGGGGGGGCATGGGGTGACTCTGAAGCAGAGCATGTGGGGAAGGGGGTAGGGAGGAGTTGGAAATTTCAAGGGTCAACACTCAAAGGGACCGAAAACTAGAAAAAAATTGCTCACTCAGCAGAGAGGTTTTCTGATCACGGTGTGGAACAGTGGTTTCTCAGAGAGCGGGATGGGTTACCCTGTATGCTGGTGGGGGTATCCCGGGTTTCGATCAGAGTGAGCGGGCACAGAATCACTCCTGGGGGGGCAGCGAGGGAGGAAGGTGACAGGAGGAGGCTGAAACAGCGTGTGTTTGTATGTAACAGGACAGACATAGGCACGCATATGTACACTGGGCAGCAGGAGGACAGAAGCTGGGGAAGGGAGAATTCGGTGGGCACACAACCGCACAGTCAAACAGCACAGAGAGGATCCAACCTCCAAGCAACGAGCATCAGGGGGGCACACATCCAGTTGGATGAGCAGCAGAAGGTGGGATGCATGATTGCTTCCTCCAGCTCGGCCTTCCCCAGGGCCAGGCGTCCATGGAGGGGAGGGACAGAAAACATCTGGGGTCTGGCTCAGACTCTCAAGGTCAGCCTGCAGAGATCTGCCCCTTTGTTTGGGTTTGGTAGGTAGTAAAACAGGGGCAGGACCGATCTGCAGCACGCTCCACGCTTCCTATGGGAGTCTTCATGGACCTAGGGTGCATACACAAAGGAGTGCGGAGCCTTCCTCGGCATCCTGGCACTGCGGACCTGGAGAAGCTGGTGTGAGCTGACCTGTGGCGGCTGGTTGACAAATGCTCTCTTCTCCTGTCTGCAATGCTCCGAGGGAAATCCCTTGCCAGCTAGGTCAGAGTGGGGCAGGGGGGCAAGGAGACATTTCTGTTAGTGGGGAACATCTCCTTAGAACAATTCCAGCTTCCTGGGAATCCTGTGGGATCTGGGGAAACCTTCCAGGCTTTTGTGACCCTCTTCAGCAATGGCTGCATAAAAGCCCCAGGAGGGTGTCGCAGGAGAAGCCTTCTCCTCTTCTGCTGCCTTCTGCTGTATTTCCTTGGGGAACAATCCAGTCCAGGCAGTTAATGTGGAGTGACATGGGCACATGCTTTTCTCCCTCAATCCCCATCTCCTCCATGGGATCCACTTGAAAGGATAAAGGAAATTTAGGCTTAACAAGTGCCTTACCCCCCCAAACACTCTTCTTTCTCTACATTAAAGTGTATTCCACAATAACTGGTGTAATGTAATGTAACCCACCTGCAGCTGAGCTTCCCTGTCCTGCATTTGAGAGCGCTCTGGCTGGAGCAGGCGCCCGCGGTCGCTGGGAGCTGGGCAGTGCTCGCTCTCCAACTCCACATTTCTGGACAACCCACAACACCTCTCCGGACAAGCCCGTTCCTCGCCTAGGCTGAATCATTTCTTACAATATTTAAAGGTTTATAAGTAACAACGATGAGCCCTTAAGAGAGGGACTGTTTGACCTTGCTTTGGGCTACTGTGTCCCCTCCCATTGCTATCACAGATTTGGTTACCTGATATCAATTTTTGCCTACCTGCTTGTAGAGCCAAACCTTTCTTCAAGGGCAGGAGGATCAGCCTGCCCCTTTGGACATCTTCAGCATCCATCGTTTGGTTGGCAGAGCGCTCACTGTGGGTTTCAAAGGCTGAAGTGAAGAAGCACCGCTCCTTTGCACAAAAACCCCGAGAAGAGAGTCACTGTGGCATCGGACAAGGAGTTTTCTGGCAGATCAAGGGCTATGAGTCGTTCAGCTTCCCATGCAGCCCCTTTGTCAGCCAGTTTATTTTGCCTTTGTCTTTGTCGACCTGTACTTGGGGACGCTAATTCGATTTTCCATTGAGAGGTGCGGATATCTATATTATTTTCCTAAAACTCCAGAGAATATTATAAATTTCTTTTTATTGCTTCCAGCCATGTTATTTAAAGTAATTAACCTTAATTTATAAATTTTTATATCAAACTGCCTTTTAACTTTTAGAACTGGCAGGAGAAGTCCATTTCCCAGGGCTCCTAATAGTTCTCCATTTAATCAAAATTCATCCATCAGATTCCAGTGTTAAATCATCTTTTAATTGGGAGTTACATTCTGGTTAATAGTTTTATAATTCGCCGCCTCTAATAGTTTTTACCACAGGGATCTACTCCATTTTTTCTCACTCTATTATTCCTGGTGTTCAGCAGGGACATTTTAAAAACGTTCACTTCCCCTGCCTGTTCTTTGTGATCTCATTAATTCTTGATAGCAAGTTCCCTTTCTCCTCATTACTGGAGCATAACTACCTTTATCACTAGGTGAAACCTTACTCATTTCTACAAGTGCTCTCCAATTTTTTTTTTTCCTTCTTTTTCTTAAAAAAAATAACAATCTGCAATTTATTTCCGCAAATAAGATTATATGTACTGTGTATGGTCTGGACACTTGACATTACTGAGATTTCAGACTGGAGATTTTTGGGGCAAGAACTTTATCTAACTTTGTGTTTGCCCAGTGTTTCTCACAGCGGGGCCCTGACATTAGTTGGGTTTTCTAGGAGATATATCCGATCAAAAATATAAATTCCTAATACTGGTGACATCAGAGAACAATCCAGGAGTCATAAAAAGGAATTGATTGACGGGAAGGGCAGATCTTCGTGGAGGGGCTCACTCGATGCGAACCCGCATGCCTTTTGCATAGTATGTGCTGTTAACTGCTGCCGACGTTCACCAGCACGGACAGGAGCAGAATCAGGCCTCGGCTCTTCTTAATACCAAGTGCTGGCTTACTTGCAGATAAACTCTGCAGTGTAGCAGTTAATTGTCAGACACGCCGCATGCAAATGGCCTCGCTCGATGCAGCTAAGCAGTTAGGGCAGTGTTACATTAGCTTGGTATCCTCCCAAAACAATAAAAAGAGCCCAAGGAGAAGTAAATAACGTTGTATATGAGGTAGTAAAGCCAAGCTTGTCGTTTTTCAAAAAATGCCTAGAATTAGCGTAAAATTAAATTTGAAACCTTAATCCTCCAAGGGCTGATTCTCAATTTGCAGATCCACAAAACCTCTGCAAATTACCCTACCAATCCTACTGACAGTCTTATAGGAAAATGTTATATTGACTACCCAAAGTCAGCCTCTGCAAAGAAGAGTACATTGTAAAGCGCCATTGGTAAGAGTAAGGAAAAACAATCTCCCAGGTTTTATATCTTAGTCCCTTGAAGAGTCCTGTAGAATAATTTCATATATAACTTCCTGTAAGAAAAATAGGATGGACAAGTGTAAACAGAATTATTATACAATTATAGTGGTCCTCGGAATAACTATAACGCTGTCCACAGTAATTTTTATGTCTCCATAAACTACTAGCGCTGCAGTATTCTTTTAGCCCTTCTTTCGCCCCACGCGGTAATGTAATAACTTTTCCTACTTAACGTATGCATCAGTGCGGTAATTTGATATGACAATGATTACGAAATACTCCAGCAGTTTTAATTGACTAGTGTTGAGATCATATCAGCAGAAACAGACAAGATCTTATCTCATGTATGACTTCCATCCCGCCTGACTGTTACAATATTTATGTTAATAAGGATCGCAGGCATTAGCCAAGTATTAAGTCCTCAGCTGTGGTGACTACATTTAGAAGCAAACAATAATTTCACAGACTGCTGGCCACTCTTTCCTTTGAGTGCAGTAGTGATAAATAAATAAATAAAGATTTAGCTTTTCGCTAGGTACAAAACGTATCGAAGGAGTTTTTATGTCTGGAACCTAGATTTCAGGATTTCTTATGAGAAATATTACAGTAATTCAGCAGTTAAAAAGTCACCAAAGCTTGATACTGTATCTGAAGAAATTACCATAGAAATCTAAACCAGTATTATGCTCTTGTATGCATAGCAGGCATACTATTACCTCCTCTTTTGTTGCTGCTGCAAACATTTACTTGGAGAGACCTTATTGTCAATGAATTTTTGACAGAGGTCAAAGTATTTCTGAGTGAAACTGAAAGAGGTCTGGGACTTATATCAAACAGCTGACAGCATCAACAATAGTGCATCCTGCATGCTGGAAAAATTAATTAAAATTGTTTGTGAGATGTTTTGAGCCGGCAGAAGCCTTGTATGCTTTTGGTAATGAGCATGCCGGTCTTGTCTGTGGGCGGAGGAAGCATTGCTGTTGGCGATAGATCTGTTGACTGGAGATCTTTGGGGTTTTTTTGGTGGGGGTATTTGGCAAAAACACGACTGAGTGTTGCGATGAGTCGATGTGCAACTCAGGTAGGGGATCCCCCATGGATTTTGTTTCACTCTGCCAGCAGTGACACGAGTGCCAGGTACAGACGGGTCCCTGTGGCTGCTCTGAAGCTTTGTGCGGCCACGTGGCAGTTGTGGTGTTAGGAAGTAACTTCTCAGAGGTGCGTGGTCAATGACGACAAGTTTTTCCTCCCTCTGCCAAGTTCCTGCCACGAAAGGGGTTTGTTACAGCCTTCCCATACTGAAAAGTGCCGGTGGTCTCTGCGAAGGGTGGCCGTGGGGTGCGTGCAGTGTGCATCGCAGCGTACTTATGTCTGCAATCGTTCTAAACCACCGCCAGACAATTAAGGTTCAGTTTACCAAGAGGTCTGAGAAGTAAATGTACAGCTTTCACTGCCATCTTTAGATGGCAGCCCAAAGGGAGAAAATCCAGCACTTTATAACAAAATATCTGTGAATCAAGCTGTATTTTTTTACATCTTTTTAAAAAGGTTCAAGAGTGCAAGTTCCCTGAAACATTTGTTAATTTTATAATATTATCAATTCTTCCCAGCTTTAAAATACTCCGACAGGAAGTTGGTCATCCAAAAAACCATGCGGAAATGTGGTTGCTCTATCGCATCACTCTGTTATGTGCCCATTCTGGTGGGACTTCATGGGATCTTCGTGTGTGCTTACCTGCTGTCCTGCAGAGAAATGAAGACCTCAGAACACAGAAATCAAAGCACATATAATTGTTCATTTTTTTATTTTGACTGATGTGCACTCAGGGCTGGGTCCTTGCAGTACTTAACCTCCTCCTACTTCTGGGTCATTTTAGTAATGGGGGAGAGTACTTTCTCCTTTTAGGTAGTAATGCTGAAACCTCTCAAAGGCTTTACAAACTCTTCTGAAAAAATGCTGCAAGATTTAATGAGATGTAGTAACTTTTTTATAGATTTTTTGAACTTTCCTGTAAAACTGTTGTAATCTTAGAGAAGGAGCTTTATCCACCTCCATGTATGCACATGTGTGTAGGAATATAAAAACCACTTGTTCTTAATTTGAGTGTTGCAGGATTATTTCAATGGGACGTGACTGATTTTTTAAGGCGTTTTGTTGGTTTCTGGCTTTTCTATGCAGTTTTTCATTAAAGACTTTTTTTTTTTTTTGCAAGTTATATTTTATGTATCTCATAGAGATGGGAATTCACGGGGATTTATCTAATCATGTGTCACTGAGGACCTCGGACTCATACTGCAACGTCCTGGTTGTTGGTCACTTGCAATCACAAGCCTCCCAGGAGTCTCTGGAAGCGTTGCTCTCTCTTTTACACCTACAGACGGGGAGACCAGGGATAAAGTTTCAATGTTCTGCATTTTTTTCCCTGTAAAACACTGACTGCTACAGTATTACAGTCTTTGTCTTCACCTGAAGCGGTCAGTGCTGGGAGATGTGCGTCTTGGCAGACTGTCCCCACAAAACAGCTCAATGTATCCTACCTTATCCTGTACTTCCCTCACCTGAATAAACCCACTATGAAATCAGTGCTTCAAAGCTTTTCTAGACCTGGGCCAGCAGACTAAGCACCTTGCAGACTCATGCCCCAAATTCAGATAAATCCCATCAGTGATGCAAATTAAAGATTGGTTGGACATTAAACCCAGTGCCTTTCATTTTGTGAATATATATATACACACACTTTTAATATTTGGCCACTTAAAATATTCATCAAGTATTTTCATTCTGTTACTCTTCACTAATGCATTTTTAAACGCATTTCTCTCAAATCAGCCCAGTCTCTTCTTTCATGAATCCTTATCTCTGTCCTATGGGCATCTATATCCCTGCCCTAATGTTCCGCTGTACAAGTACTGAGCTGTTCATAACCCTAATCATACAAAAACAGATGATTCATTACTGAAGTGGATGAAAGGAGGCATTAAATATTGGCATAAAGGAGAAAAGATAAACTGGTACTGGAAGGTTCATCTCTATTAGCTAAAGTGTTTGGGGACACCACAGAAATAAACCTAGGGTTATAAATATTGCCCTTGATTAGGAACCTGCAATGAAATCCGGGAGAATGAACTTCTGCACCCCATTTAAGGCAGCGGTCTGTCTGCGTGGCTCTCGCTGTGGGATCAGGGCTGATTAGAGGTGGAACGTGCAGCAGCTGTCCTGGGTACAATGTGTAAGGATTTGGGCTCAATGTTACACTGTTGTTAACTGTGGGCATTCCCAGTCATTAAATAACTCAGGAAACACTGAAAGCTAAAAAAATCTTGTGGGCTCTTTTGAACTGCAGTGCGAACCTTAGGGATCTTCATCTCTTGGCTCCTGTCAGGTAGGAGGATTAAGAATTTTTTTTTTTTTTAAAGGCAAAAGGCAGCTGAATTCACTGGACTTCAGGAGCTGAGGGCACAAGGAGAGGATCAGATCTTGTAAAACTTCTGATTAAACAAAAAAAAAGAGGGAAGCAACCCTGCTCTGAAGAATTGTACTCCTGTAGAAGAACATCAGTGATTGGGAAGGTAATAAATACCAGCACTGTTTACCATGCTGGTCTCAGATATGATCTAGGAGACAATGTTTAGGTGGCCAGTAGCAAGTTATCCTTTGATGTGTCAGCCCCAGCCCTGAAGATGGGCCTTTAATGAGAGGCCAGCAGGTGCTGGGTGGGCGGGCAGGGAGGCCAGGCTGCTCCCCCAAAGCAAACCTGCCTGCCCTTGCCATCACGGGGGCCTGCAGCTGCGGGTGGTTAGCAAGACCCTGGGGAAATAAGTGAGGAGTTTATTTCTGTGAGTGGTGAGGGTGGGTGGTGCCTGTGCCAGGTGGCTGTGGGTTAGTGGGGTGTTATCTGCTTAGTGCGTGCCTTGGAAAGGGCATGTAGAGCTGCTGCTTTGGCTCTGAGGCTTTGGTGTGAGGCTGGTGTGTGCGGCTCCTCTGGAGGGGAAGGTAAGGTGTGACTGCTCTCTTCTCTGGGGCTGGGATGTGGAGGTGGTGGGTATTGCTGTAGCAGTCTGGTGACCCTGGCGTGCATAGCAGGCTTGCTGTATGTCGTGTTTGGCTTCTTGTACTTCTGCTTGGTAGCAAGCAGCTACTGAGGGGCTGGTAGGGCTCTGATATTTTGTTTCTCCTTCTCTGGCCTCTGGGGATGTGCCTGGAGGTGGGGGGGCTGGCAGCCCTCTGCAGCAGAGCCATCTCTGTCTCTGGGCCACCTCTAGGGCAGGGGCCAGAGTCCTCTCTGGAGAAGAGGAACAAGGTGAACTCCCCAGGTGGGAAGCCCCTGAGAGTTCAAAATAAATATATGGGACACAATTTTATTCCCCTTTATCGCTCAGGTGGTTTCTGAGCAGTGGTTCTTTGGAGCCTGTGTACTGGAGTCCATGAAATAACTGTCCCTTAGACACAAATGAGTTGTCCCAGTCAGGAAAACGGTCCTGAGCATCAGCTCTCCCTGCCAATGTCGTGTTTAGCCATGTGCTGTGATGTAAGGCAGCCCTAAATTACAAGCAAACACACACAAACCCCTGTCGTTCTTCATCTCTCTACTGTGCGGGCAGAAACTCATCTGGTAGCCTGTAACAAAATGCCTGGGAGGATAGCAACCAGGGAGGCGGTTCAAACCACTCCTCCTGTGGAGATGCTGCAATTTAGTGAATCGTTAGGAAATAATACAGGGTGTATCACTCTCTCTTGTTCTCTCCGCACATAGTCAAACAGAAAACGTGCCGCATAATCTGGTGTGTTTATTTGGGGTGAGGGATAATGGCCTTCAGAATAAACACCAGCTATTTTTAAAGGAAGCAAAATGCTCTGTCTGCACTCCTCTGTCCCCCAGTTGACTGCTGTACCTTTTTCCAAAAAGTAGCAGTGAAGGGGGGAACCCTTACAGAACTAATTTAGTTAAAATTTACACTCCTTGGTTTTGTGTCTCTTCTTTTTCCCCCTTCTAGTTTTGTAGCTATGATGCAGTATTGATCCAAAGATCTATAGGATCATACCACGGCTCCAGGTGGGTGGCAGAATTGAGGCTAGGCTTCATTTCCATCTGAATGGTGCAGAAAATAATTCCACTTTCCAGCTTTTATTGCTCAGAACATTGCATTTCTCCCATTGCAGTGTATGGGAATTAGCTCTGGAGGAAAGAAATGATTTTTTTTTTTTTTGCCTTGATGTAGAGTGGAGCAGAAGGATTCAGGAAGAAGTAATGTAAGAAAGCAGTCAGCAAGCTCCTTGCTGTTTGAATTAGGTGCAGCTGGCTTGCTCTAATGAAAGGGGACTTCTCATCTGGGGTTCAAGTGGTGTTTCTGTGGACAAATGGTCCCCAGACTGCAAATTCCTTGTCTGGCTGGGACAGCTTCCTGCAGTAGCACAGTGTGTTAAATACAATAGTAGCAGAGGAGCACGCAGCTGTTTAGCTTTGTTCTAGGTGTCAGTGCAAGGGGATGCGTGATGGAAATCAGCAGGACTGCAGAAGGTAGAAATGCCTGCAGCTGGAAATGCCTCTAACCATCACTGGTGCTCAGGTGGTCCGTGTGAGCTGCAGACCTTTGCATCACAGACCTACTTGCACATCTTGAGCTGTCTGGGACAGACTCTCCTCCTGTGTCTGAGTGTGTAGCACAGCTGGAGCTCGGTCCCCACTGGGGCTCCAGTAGCAGCTGTCCTGAGGCTGTGTGTGTTTTCTAGAATGGCTCCAGCTATATTAAACATTGGCTTTGGGGACCAAAGGAACCTGATGGCTCTCTGGAGCCAGACAGGGTGCCTTGAAAGTAATGAAGTTATGCAGATGTGAATTCGTAGGTGGGAGAGAAACCAAGTGACAGTGGAGCAAGAAAGTATCTATGTGACAATGCAGACACCTAGTGCTGCATACTCCAAATACCTTTCATGGTACCTCACTAATGTGCACAGAAAGGCCACCACCACCAGGCTGGAGAAAAAGATATGATTAAACTGCTTCTTATTAAGTCTTGTGCTTGTTCTCCTTTCAAATCATGGTCTTGGTGGTAGGATGGCAAGTTGCCTGGTTCTGTTTTCCCCACCCTACAGCAAAGACATGTATGTGGCTCAGTGACTGAGGAGAGCAATTGAAATGGTGACCCATATCGGACTTCCAACATGGACATAGTTCATTCAGTTCGCTGTGTGAATTTAGTAAATCAGAGAAGTAATTACCCTGCAAGAGAAGCAGGCTGCTACCTGTCCATGAACTTGGCAACCTTAAGTCACACCTCTGGTATTATAGCCTGCTAGAAAAGTTTTCAGCAGAGTCATTTCCTGCTAAAGGGGGATGAGGGGAGAAATTCAGTAGCATATTGAGGAAATAGCACTGTCTGTGCCCAATGTCCAACCAGGAAAGAAAGTAACTGGGAAAAGATTTTCAAAATGCAGTGGCATACTCCAATAAACATAGCTCACAGATAATATCATTACCGTGTTAAGATCAGTTTTAGAAGCATGGATCCTGGGGACTCCTTGTCAATGCCAATGTCTCAGGCAGGAGTGGGAGGGAAGTAAAAAATAATCTACAAGGGTTTAGGTTAATTTATGAAGGTTCATGTAACACTGTAACTGGCAAGATGCTAAATGTTTCTCATATCCGAGGGGTGCTCTCCAGAGAATACCTGTCCTTATGAAGCATTTACTTCTAACATAGAATAGATGCTTCTACTACCTGGTGTCGCTTTAGTCATGACACTTTACATGATAGCAGTGGGATTTTCTTCCCCTTCCCTCCCTTCTCTGCTGCTCACCCAGCTTGTCCCACCCATCAGGTGGGATCGCCTAGGCAGGTCTCTGCAGATGCTAATCGCATTAGCACCCTGAGCAGAGCCTGCTTCAGTGCTTCTAGGTGAGGGTTTGAAATGCACCGAAACTCAGGCTACAGGATTTGTGCTTTCTGTCAATGACAAGTGGAGCAAATATTGACAGTGCCTCTCAAAGACTCCAGTTACTATTGGTCTTGTTATTTCAGGGCAAAATTCATCCTTGTGCCAAAGACCCATGCTAAGTCTGTGCTATTGGAACAGCTGGACTTCCCTGTCCCATTTTTTGCTGTGTGGGTAATTTGGAGAAAAAGGGACAAACCTAAGAAAACCAAGGATGTGCTGTGGTCATCTGTGGGGCCTTTTTTAACTTTTTTTGGTTGTTTTTTTTTTCCCCCCATCTTCTGCTTTCCTGTTTCTGACCTTGTATTGGACCACTCATGTGTGCAAAGGTATATAATATGTTTTGTTAATGGGACTCCGCTCTCAGATAAATTATTTATTAAACCATTCTGTGACCCAGTGCAAAAGATCTTATTGCAGTGAGAGGATGAGTGGGGGCAGTCCATGGGGCTTCTGCTGCGTTATTGGCACTTTCTGAGCTCACCTTCTCGTTCGAGTCTGGATTTGGCACTGTCAGACCAGTGCTGACAGCGGCTTGCAGTGAACACAGAGGAGCTGTTCCTGCTTTGTCTGCCTCGGGCCTCCTCATTACGCTGCTGTGTCCCACCCAACCTGAGTTGCTTTGGGCTTGTATGTTTGGCTATGCCTGTCCGGGGATGGTGAATTTTGCTCTGTTGACTACTCCAGACAATTTTAAGTGGATTAGGTGCAACAGAGGAAGGTTCTCAGTGAGAGTTTCACAAAATGTTCAACTAAAGGGGCAAAGACAGAGGAAAAGACTTTCCAGTTCTTGTGACTGTCAAATGCTGAAATGAGCTGCAAGTCCTTGTCCTAGAGGCTGGAGCATAGGCTTTCCTCCTGCTGGGGATTTTGGCCATGTGCACTGAAAGAAGAAGAAATCTGGGCTGGGGGCAGGTGAAGCCATTAGGTTAGGGTGGGATGGTTTGAACTAGTCAAGAATGAGCCATGCTTGAAACCAGCTGGTTGGTATATGGATTAGTTGCTTTGCCCTTTTACTTTGATGCTTTTGGTCATAATTTGTGCCACTGTAAAAGGCTGAGTGCCTTGCTGTATCTTGTAATCTGGGATTTTGAGAATTTGGAATCATGCTAGAGGTCTACAGCACCAGAGGCTATGAATGGTAAACTCATTTCCAGCTTTGCTTCAGTTACCAGATTTTGGAAGGCCTTGAGGGCTTCAAGAAGTGCAAGGGCAGGAGGGTGTGGAGGCTTTTTTTTTTTCCCCTCAAATTTCTAGTTTGGTTTATGCGTAAACTAAATTATAGGGTTCTCTGCATCAATCTTCCTTGGATGCAAAATCCTGTGAAACTTTCAAAGAATTTTTTTTGACTCTTGTTACTTCAAATTGGGCATGGGGGGAGATGGATATGGAGCTACAAAGAACCAAATAGTCATTTTCCTCCTGAGGCTAGCAAACTCTGAGTAATGATCTGAGCATCTATCTCTTTAAAAGACTCCTGGATTTAAAGAAGAAAAAACCCTAAAAAACAGACATGGAAAAAACCTGGATTAAACTGTCACTCATTCACAATCTATCCAGGAAACTCATCCGTGCCCCTACAGGTAGCTAGTTATCCCATCAGGAATTTCATATTCTTGTCTGAATCCTGGAACACAAATTGGTCCAGTGCTATGGGTCTGCCTTGATTAGGGTCTGCTGACACAGATGTCCACAGCATGTGTTCCAAAAAAGCCTGCTCAAATAACTGCTTCTTTCCCCAAAGGGATCAAAGGTCGAGATGGTCTTCCCAGAGCTTCAGCCAGGCTGTGCAAAGCATCTGCAAAGTTTAATCCCCTAACCTTTCCTTCCCTTCCTCGTTTTTCTTTTTTAAGGATGGTATAAATGGAGTTTAAGGGTTTATCTTTTTTCTTTATAGAAAACAGCTATTATTCGTAAAGAACCCTTGGAAAAGAAAGTGCAGCCTTGTCTTTATCTGAAAGACAGTTGGGTTTTGGCTACTCTGTCAAGGATAAAGCCCCGAATACCTCTATACGCTTGTGCAAATATCTAATGTTGACATCTTTTGCCAGCTGCTGTTGTGGCTTCCTTTTCCTTGATGAACAAAATCCTCTTGTGATGTGGCCTCTGAGCGCCATTATAATTAAAAGAATTAAAATTCAATTTGAGCTATTGTCGTTACACAATGCAAAGTTCAACACCTCTGAAGGCTGATTTTATTGATTCTGTATTGGGTACTCCATGGAAATAAGTTACCTTGACACAACCATGGTATTGGCAGTAGAAGGCATAAATGGTCCAGCTCCAGCCCTTGCTCGCTTTAATTTTGTTGTTAGCAGCACCTTTCGCAAAGAGAAGTTGTGCCAGCTTTTCTATCTTAAAGCATGTTTTTTTCAAGATCACTTCAGTCCTGGAATTATCTCCAGCTTAAATAGCAATATAAGATTTACAGCCTTGGCAGAAAAATATACGTATGAGAGTTAAATGCTACAAAGCTTGTTAAAATTGCAGCTGTTGGTGGCAGCAAGGAACCTTGCTCTTTCTTGTAGCTTGAGTGGTCATCTTTGGCTGCTTTTCCCTTGCACCCTTACTATTCAGACTTGCATATATCTATTTTGTTTCTTTATTTTAAGAAGCAGGCTTAAATTAAGCTTATCTGAATTTTCCAAATCTGTTTCATTAAGAAACAACCAACTGTCACCATCAAATGTCTCTCTTTTTTCAACACAATTATTTCCGAGAGACTGAATATTGACTTGAAATCAGCTCTTCTGAGCGTAAGATGCTTTTAAGCACTGATGAGAATTGTTCCTGTTCTCTGAAACCGCTCCTCTAAGCGGAGCAGCAGTAGTTCATGCTCAATGTATTAATGGTTCACTCAAACATGACAGCGGGCTGGACACTAGGAAGGTTAAAATTGTGATAGGGAGACTGGGTGTGAGAAGGAAAGAAATCTTTCTGGAAGGTAGAGAGGCACTTGGACAAGAGCATGGAAAAGCTTGATCTTTTCTAGTCTTTGTATTGGTGTTCTCAGTTCAGGGGAGAGAGACATATGTGTTTCTTTTTGTCCCTGGAGTGCCTGTTTGCATCAGAGCTTCTCTGTTGTTGCAATATAATTAACTAGTGTTAATCACCAAGGATTGAATGGAGGTGGGAGAGGATTTCTGGGCAGCTTGCTTGTCTCTGTGGGAGGCTCCATGCCCCTGTCTGTGTGCTGGGGAGATGGATCAGGAGCAAGGAAGCAGCTTCTAAGACTGAACCCCAACATGGGAGCGACCAGAAGATGTGGTCTATGTGTGCTTGAACTTTCTCTTCTCCAAATGTCGCCTTTCCTATTACACTGGTTTCCCAGTCCTGCAATCATCTTGTGCATTGTCCAGCAAGTACATGATTATGCTTAAACATAAGGCTTCAATCTTCCCCTGGGTAGAAAATCTGGCTGGGAGATGCCCTTGTGGGAAGAGCAAAGGGCTGGATTACAAAGGTGCTTGTGTCTGAATTTTGTTATAACACTGGTCCCCGTGTCTGCAGGCAGGCTTGTGCTAGCGAGGCTAGGGATGCGAGTGAGGTCTGTATTGGTCTACAAGGCTTATTTGGATTTGGGAGCTACCCTGGGGCTGAGAAGTCACGCTGCCCAGCGTTCCTGGGATGCCACTAAGCAAGACGTAGGGCAGGGAACACAACAGCCTTTCTCTGTTAATGTTGTGTTCAGCACTTCCCAAGCGGTGTCGTCTTTGGCGAGGGAAAAAAGCTGGTTGGGAAGGAAAAGTGTTACTAGTTGTTTTGACAGAAGTAGCAAACTGCCTGGGTGTATGATGTGACTGCTGCTCAGCTTATTGCTACCTCATTAGCAAGGAGTTACCTAATTAGCAAGGCAAGCTGTTAATTAAGTGTGTATTGCATTACTCAGCTTTAAACATTCTTTTAGATGTTAAATATTTTAGTGGTAAGGAGTTGCCACTAAAGTATTTTCTTTGTGTAAATTTCTTTTTCATCTGCCAGAACTGAACAAATCGTGAACTGCTGTAACCACCACAGATTCAGGAAAACCAACTGAATTTCTTATGATGGAGTTGGCACTAATGAACAGGAATAATTTTTTTTTTTAAATTCTAATGGAAAAGACTTGGTAAGGTTAATAAGATAGTAGAACCCCTGTGTATTGAATCAGTCTTGATAAGAGAACAAAAACTACATGTTTGCTAAAATAACTTTAAAAACAAATAACATTGACTTTCCACACCTAGTGGAGACCAAATTTTCACTTGCTTGCATGCCTGCTCTCCCGGCATGCTAGGACCTGTCACCGTTCCGGCTCTCACCAGGACAGTGTGACTTTGATTTTTGACTGCTGGGCAGTCTTTTTCATCAGATGGAGTTGGATCGCAAGGTGGAAATTAGGTGTCCCTGCATCTTCCCACTCCTTCAGCTCACATGAAAATTTTGTGTTGAGGACATGTATCCACTTCCTACTGGCCCCACCGCATGAAGCTTTGATTAGCAATTATTTCTGAGATATTAAAAAACACAATAGATGTTGCAGGGCTCTGGATTTTCCATTATGATTATTAAGGGAAAAGAAAGACTATGGTTTCAACTCAATAGTTATTTCTCCATGTCAGAATGTAAATTATTGGCATAGCCTTATGATCATATGTGCATGTATGCTCGTGTACCAAATACTTATATGTGGTAACTGTGTTTTCATTTGCATTGATTAGCTGGATTCCGATTTTTACTTTTTTCCTTGGGGGGGGTAGAACAAACTAAAGCAGACAGTACCAAATGCTTTGTTCTTGCTGTCTTAGCAATGTGTCTTCACCCTTACCCTACTCCTCCTTTCTATATGCGGACGAGGATAGTAAAACTTTAGACTTAGCTTTATGGAAGGCTGAAACCACTTCAGTCATTACTGAATAAAACAGAGATGAGATCTCTCTGTGCAGGGGCTGACTGTGTGTGGTGTACATATCGTACCAGTTCTTTAGCTGTCATGAAGCTGCATGAGGACACAGCTCTGATCTCTGTTTCTTAGTCTCACCATCTCTGAAATAAGGCTCTCTTCCGTAAGCACGTGTGCACTTGGTGATAGTCTTGTGAGCAGCTTATTTGCTGTCGATTCTCAGGTGTGTAAGTGTATGAGCTTAATACCAGGTGAGCATGTGTTTCAAGGGATCTCCTTCTTTGGGACCCTGACCTGTAGGACTATTGTCTTTCTGTTGGCTGCCTGCCTTGCAAATGCATTGCAAAAATGCCACAATGGTAGCGTTCTGGTGATAGGACTTTAAATAGGGCGTTTTCCAAAAGATGCTGGCATTGGGTTCTTGTAGAACTACTTAGAAACACAGTTGTGGAGCCAGGCTAATCCAGAATACTGGAACACCGCACAATCGAAAATGTGCACGACCTTTAGCTATCAAATGACTGAGAATTAAAAACAACCTTTGAAATAAAAATCAACACTTGAAAGTACAGCAGTCAGAAATATGAGACAGTAGCGCAGAGGAATCTCAGATGAGATGTGCAGCTTCTGGGGGGACAGGGCAGGTACCCCACTGTGTGCAGCACCTGGCACTGGCAGGCCTGGAGGTCCCGGAGCACTCCTGAAACAGAGGCGAGCGTGTGACCTGTTCTTCCAGACACTGATACAGCACGTCAGGGTAGTATCTTTAAAGTAGTAAGTGTCCACTTTAACTATTTCATAAGGACTTTTGGGTAAGGAAAAATAAACCTCCCAGTGCATGGTTTCTCTTGAGGTGAAATCAGAGGCAAAGACGAAATGTTTTGGGCTTGTATCACTGATTGCACTATGGGTTAAAATTCTTATTTGATAGCCAATAAAGATAAATTGCACACAAAAATAGCTACTATTGCCAGAGCGAGCTGGCAGTTTGCAGAAGGGGGTATGTGGTATCTTAACGTGCAGTCAGTTGTAAAGGCTTGGGAAAAAAATTTTCAACTGCACATTATCTGAGTGAACTTCCATATTTTACCATGACACCGACTCCGAGACTCATTTCCCTGGGTTAAGTAGTGTGGGGTGAAGTATCTGCCGCTCTCCTTCTCCCTATCCATCTGCTGCGGTATTCTGGGCATTTAACCTGGAGCGCTTGCTGATGTATGACCAAATCAGAGAAAAGAGGCCGCGCTGTTTAACCCTCTCCCTTTGTAGCTGCACTTAATGAATGTCACACAGGCCCACTATAGAAATGATGGAACAGCCATTCTGGCAGCATGAACAGAGCCCACCATGCAATGATATGGTGAAATATGCTGAAAATATTCACAGGAGCCTGTGAACATAAACCCATGATTATTTTTTCCCTTAAATCTCAATATTTTAGCTGGTTTCCCCCCCTATATAATAAAAGTGCAGTTCCAAGCAGCGCCTACTTCTTTGAGGGGAAGAAAACCCTATTTTCTTTTTAATGTGGCTGTACTGAAATTGCTAACTTACACTAACCAAAATGTAATTATGTTGTCCACGCAGGTCTCTTTGTCTTTCTAAAAAATGTCTTGTAAATAAGATTGCAGGTCTTAATGACTATCCAGTAATTCCTGGGCTAAAATCAGAAGTGATAAAAGTAGGGCTATACCTTCTTTTGCAAAGTTATTTATGTGCAGGTGCGTGCTGTCTGCTGGCCCAGTTCTTCTGCTTTCACTCATGGGGAGTCGCAACTGGTTGTGAAGAACCTGTGCCTTTTCTATGGCTCCTTGCTGAGCAAGTTGCTGCTCAACATCTCGGAGGCAGGCATGAGTGAACCGTGAGTGGAACAGGAGGAGTATGTAGCTGCAAAGCAGCTCTTGTCATGAAATGCAAGAGTCTAATCCTCACTCCTTTCACCATTTCATGCACCTTTCTCCACTGAACTACCTTCTTCCCCCCTTCTGAATACAGCCTACATTTTGCTACTTCTCGCCTCTAAACTTTGCACCAGATCTCCTCTTCCCTTTGGACTTCATTTGTGTAATCTGAATTCAGCTGGAGAGAAAAACATAGTGAAACTTGCTCTTGGTTTGAATGGCTGTACAAAACCTCCTATGTAACTTAAGTTTCCCTAAAGCACAATGATTCATCAGCCTAATTTAAAAATAAATAAATTGGTTGTCTCGCTCAAAAAGAGAATATAAATTTTAAAAGCTGGTGGCTAATTACTTCTGTTAGACTCGGCTCCATGCTGGTAGCAAATGTCTGTCAACTGTTCTGTCAAAGACGAAGGAAAGTACTAAAAATGTTTAATGATTTCTTGCATGTTCCTGTTAAAGAGGATGCTGTGTTCCAGTGATGCTTTTCATAGAATTCCTCCCCAAATAAGAACACCACCACCCTTGGGTGTCCCAGAGTGCTCTTCTAGCTGACGTACTCTTAATTTACGAAGACCGTGTTTATACTGGAGGAGGGAGACCAAGAGAGACTTGGATCTCAACCTTTGCTTCTCTGAGATAATCAGCAAACAGTGTGAATATATATGTGTGTGTGTGAACATGAGATATGTAAATAAATGGGTGAAATACTATCACTGGGACCTTCATTTCACCCAAGCTATTGAATCGTCTCATCATAACTGCTTGTTATTAACCAAGTGGCATAATTCCAACTTAAACTTCCCTTTTGTTTACTAGAGACTTGCTGAAGAGCTAGTGCTGAATACTTAATTTTCAACCTTTTAACTACATGTATTTATAGAAAGACCAAGCGATGTTTAACTCGAGCTAGGCGATAAGCAAGCTAGGTGTGAATCTCAGCTTTATTTTTAAAAGAAAACTTCAGGTCTGTATTTTTAACAGAGAAAAAAAATCTTATGAACATGATCCTTTTAAATATAGGATGATGAAAAACCAGAAGGCACAATTTCTAATATTTACACGCTCACTTTAAAACATCAATTTGTTCATTCTTTTAACTTTCATAGATTTTCACAGGAAGCACAGGGCTGAGTGTGTTGGCTTATGTTTGCTTCCCTCAGTCTGTTCAATTGATACCGTAGCTCCAATTGAACCTTGACTTCTGTTCTGATGCACAAGGCAGGATTTTGGCCTGTTATAACTGTACAGTGTCCAAAATACCATTTTAACCATTGATACAGGCAAATTCCTGCTGACATTAATACAGTGCTGTGATGTCCTGGTCTTTTGAGGTTAAAAAGGGAAAATTGGGAAGCTCAGCATGACCCAGCAATGTGCGCTTGCAGCCCAGAAGGCCAACCATATCCTGGGTGTCCAGGTCGAGGGAGGTGATTCTCCTGCTCCACTCCATTCTTGTGAGACCCCACCTGGAGTACTGCGTCCAGCTCTGGGGCCCCCAACAAAAGAAGGACATGGACCTGTTGGAGCGGGTCCAGAGGAGGGCCACGAAGATGATTGGGGGCTGGAGCACCTCTCCTATGAAGACAGGCTGAGAGAGTTGGGGTTGTTCAGCCTGGGGAAGAGAGGGCTCCAGGGAGACCTTATAGCAGCCTGCCAGTACCTGAAGGGGCCTACAGGAAAGCTGGAGAGGGCCTTTCTACAAGGGTATGTAGTGATAGGACAAGGGGTAATGGCTTTAAACTGAAAGAGGGTAGATTTAGACTAGATAGAAGGAAGAAATTCTTCACTCTGAGGGTGGTGAGGCACTGAACAGGTTGCCCAGAGAAGCTGTGGATGCCCCATCCCTGGAAGTGTTCAAGGCCAGGTTGGATGGGGCTTTGAGCAACCTGGTCTCGTGGAAGGTGTCCCTGCCCATGGCAGGTGGGTTGGAACTAAATGATCTTTAAGGTCCCTTCCAACCCAAACCATTCTGTGAGTTGATGAAAATATGCCAATCATGGAGCATATAGTAATAGTCTTAGTCAGGTGTTACTTAGGTGAAATGTTTTAGCATTCCTGTTAAATGTCAGGGAGATGAAATAGTATTTATATCCAGAAGTTAATGGTAAGCAGCCAAGTTTTAGGGACTGTTTGTACCTGGATAATCTGCTTTCCCACTGCAAGGAACAGAGGATAAACAGCCCAGGAGTAAGGGCAGGGAGTGAGCCTGGCGCTTGGGAGATGGACAGGTTGCTCGCAAGCTTCTCCTGCTGCCTGCGGGCAATTCTGTGCACAAAACTGGGAGGGGAGGGAATAACCCACCCTTTTTCTCCAAGTGTGACTGCTGTAAAACGGTTGAGCAGGAGCAATAGCTGCTTGTGGCTGTGTGTGGCTGTCTTGCTCTGTGCAGAATTTTTTTGCTGTAGTTTCCAGGCAATGTTCCAGCCTGTCAGATGGAGGGAAGGAAGGTGATGCTTTGCGTGAGCCATCCTCGTAGTAGGTTACATGCACCCCTTCCCCCAGCCGGCCCCCAAAGTTAAGCGTTTCTTACGTGATGACTAGAGGCTTAAAAGTAGGAGTGCGTTGTCTGCTGCTCGGGGCAAGAGCAACTGTGCTCTGGACGTAAACCTGCTTATTTCTGGTTAGCAACTCAACTAAAAGGGAGATTATTTTCTTAATATTTTTTCCCCTTTTCTTCCCTCTCTTGCCTAATGTACATAATAAAGCATGCTATTTCTGCTATAGGAAAAAAATGGTTAATTTACTTTATCAACTGGCATAATCGAGCAGGCTGTGCTGTAAGCTTCTGGTGCTCCGTGTTGGTTCATGGTGACTCAAAACACATCTTCCTTTTTGCAGCTTCTGCTAGAGCTCAGAAAAGGTGAAAGTGAGTTGTTAATCATACGTGCTGCTGTACATCTTAATAAATGTGATAAAATTAGGATGGAAAGGTGGATGTGGCTTTGAGGCTGAAGGACTGTGCTTAAAAGAGCAACAACAGCTCCCTCTCCTTCTGGAGCCGTGTGAGGGGAGCGAAGCCGGGCGGGAGCAGGGCCCCTCTCCTGATGGAGCAGGGCTGCTGCTGACAATTCTCTATTGAAATGAGAGAAGAGCAGTAAGGGCACCTCAATAAATTCATTTAGATGTTTCAATGATGCTGTTCATCCTTTCTGTAAACAGGGCTCCAACAACAAGCTGTACTTGCTCTTTCTGTTTTCAAATACTCTTCTCCGGCCTTCCCTTTCCCTGGCAGAGAACCACCAACTTGATTAACATATTAAATGAAGCAGAACCCAGTGCTATCTCCGCACATTACTGCTTCCTTATGGTGTATGAGCAACTTCCAGATTACCAGTTGTAACCATCCTCCACCCTCCTAACCCAGAATATCTG
The DNA here is from genome assembly GCF_035582795.1 of Mycteria americana. NCBI lineage: Eukaryota > Metazoa > Chordata > Aves > Ciconiiformes > Ciconiidae > Mycteria > Mycteria americana. The sequence goes on along the minus strand of NC_134379.1, from coordinate 2,821,871 downwards.
TATCTGAAGGACACTGTGCAACATGACGGACACTAACCGCATCTCTCAGATTTTGGGGTCTTAGTCTTCAGAAAAGGGTTTTTCTTCAGAAGTCTTTAACTTTTCCTTTTAGAGTACCTCAGTGCCGCCTGTCCTTACCTCCCTGCACAGTCTTCGTTTTACCCTCTTCTGGCCCAAGTCTGTATACGCTCAGTGATGCACAGGCTCTTTCCTGGAGCCACTCGCACGCCACCCTCCCTACCCCGGGCAGGCTTGACAGAATGGGTGCCCCAAGATAAATAGGCACCTTCTGCACGTAGCTGAAAATCGAACCGTCCCCGTGCGCATCTGGAGCCGGAGCTGAATAGATAGTCACGAGAGCCTGGGGACAAGGCGAGGGGGGGTCCTGGGGCAGTGCCGTGGCGTTCTGTCCTTCTGCAGAAGAGGCTGCGGGGACAGTATCAGCTACGGAGAGCCGTGGGCCCGAGGATTGCCTCGCGCTCGGATTTGTGTCTGCAGCACCCAGCTGCAGCGAGGCACGCGAGAGCCAAAGCTGCTGCAACGCAGCATATGGGGCCCCGTGGTGGTGCATGGGAGGGGGGCAAGAAGAGCTGGGGGAGGGGAGAGGCATGCATATAAATCATTATTGGCGAACATCTCAGCTCTTGAGCCAGGCTGTCGCTTGCCGCTGCTCGTGGTGCAGCCCAGACATAAATCATAATTCCCCTACAATAGATCCTTTTGCAGCCGCCATCAGGAAAAGTGTGTTGGTTTTATCGATTTTTTGACACCGGGGCCCTGGCAATGGCCGCTCTGAATCATTATGAAATGAAACTGATTAGGAATTCATGGAATACTAAATAAACTTTACGAGCCCGTTGTAAGTTTTTTGATGCATGGGGAGCGGAAAATGAAAACTAATGATATAAAAATTACACAGCGTGCTGAGTATTATTATACTGCTATTGATTTGTTTCAAACTGTACATCAAAATCGAAGTGTGCTGGGTGTGCTTGGCTGCAAGGCTGATGCTCAAAAGCTTTTGAGTTGGGTTTTTTTTTTTTTAATGCTGGCTCCAGCATTTTTTGCCAGCCAGAGAAGGTTAGTACCACCGCAGAATTGCTGAAGTGCTCCCTGCACCTGCCTGTTCTTCTGCAGCCACCCTTCGCATGGTTATCACAGACTTTATTCTCCTGTTTGCATGTGGACTCTCACGAGACAAAAATACATTGAGGAGGATTTTAGCCTAAGTGGATAACTCCCCACACGCACTTCTGCTCTAGGGAATTTTACTTCTGTTTCTTAATAGCCAACATTGTGAGAGAAGCCCAAGACACTTGACAAACATTTATGCAAAACTGCACAAAGGGATCATTTGTTCTGTCACTAACTGCAGCCACCTCGGGAGTGAAGGGTAACAGCTGGTTATAATGCTGCCCATCAGTTTGGGCAAGAACAGATAACTTACATTTATTTTTTTTAACTTTCTATAAATAGACAATTTGTAACATGATCATAATAGGCCTGTCCAGACTTAAAATCAATGGAAATAACGAGTAGAATTGGTGTGATCTATTTGCTTCCTATTTACTATTTTTGACAGCAGAATTTAACAAAATTAAGTAAGGGGGAAAAAAGGGAAAAAGGCCAGGATTGTTTCTGTGTAGCCTTGAGACAAACTGCGGAATAAGAGCAGGGGGGTGTATAGTTAGATGTATGGCTGGTTTTGTTGAAATAAAAAGGATCCTCCTGCTGCAGCTTGCCGTGCTGGACCAGGGAGGCTTCTGTCCTGGCTCGAGCAGCTTGGCTCTGTATCTTACAGTGCTGTGGCACTTTCCCCACAGTACCTGACCTGGCCCACTCCTGCCAGCAGGATGCTGAAGGATGCTGCTGCAGCTCATTCTGTGATGATTTTCTTTAGAAAAAACCTGCCCTTAAGTAACTAGCTTGCTTCTTCATGGTATCTATTCTGCTTGAGTTTCATGTGTTGCGGAACGACGATGGGACATGTGCTGTTGTGTTCAAAGCATTATTTGGAAAAAGCTTTTTTCATTTGGGTGCAAAACCAAACTCAGATTTAGAAATCTCGGATGGTGTAACTGGATTTGGCAGGTGATGGGAGCAGCAGTAACAAATAGGTTGTAACAGAACTAACCAGGTACAGAACCAAATCTCCTTGCTCCTGCAAAATTAACACCTCACCGCTGCTGGCATGGGCACAAGCCTTTTGGGTGCAAAGAGCTTCAGGTGTCCTCAACTGTGGGCCAAATACTTAAGCTCTGCAGGGTTTTGCAAAGTCGATGGTTTTGGGATTCTAGGGGTCTTGGTGAAAGCTGTGTTGAAGTTGCAAAGGTAATCCTGCCTCTTGTGAACACGGCGGTAGTGAAGTGATGCAGTTTCTTGGAGATGGCTGATCACAGGGCTTTGAGCATCTCTGAAAGTGAAGTCGCATGCAAGGGCAGGAACTGTTTCTGTAAGCAAGTGATTATACCGTGATAGCTGGTAGTGATGTCCAATGGCTTTGGCTCCCAGATGGGAGACAGATGGGGTCTCATAGGGGTATGACTGCTGCTGTAGGATCATCTGGCAGCTTAGCTGTGCTCTAATGCAGGGGACTTTTTAGAGGTAGGCCCCTGTGTCAGCTCTATTTCTAGCTACTAGTGCTGGTGATCATCTCTGGCCTAAGCATATTGCCTGTAAATGAAAATGTAATACTAGTGAGTAGGAAGAAAATCCAATGGAATCAAGAACAAGAGAGGAGGAGGAAATTTAAGCAACTGGAAATAAGCTGCTGATCCACAGAGGGCTAAGCTGCCATGTCCCTCGGTAGTCTCCTGAGACTACACTTTTCTGTAAGTAAACCTCACACAGTTCCTCCCTATCACTGATAAACTTGGATGTCACCGTTCCTGGCTGCATATCGAATGTCAATTTGTAAACTATGATCTCCAGTTTGGGGTGCTTGAATCCACGTGGGCTGAAGGCATGAGATCCTTCATCTTACAAACAGGTCCTTTCTATTCCCAAGCTCACAGAGAGCTGAGTGTGCTGAGTATTAACAGTGAGTCTTGTCGTGCTTTGGGCCAGGAGGTCTTTGGTCAGGGAAACTGTGACCGGCTGTGTCTGTGGCCACCGTGGCATTGTCCAGCATGACACGCTCTTCTCTGCCTCTCAGGTTAAATGTGGATTGGACAGAAAGAAGCTGTTGCCTTCAGATTCCCCTGAAAACTTTGCTCAATGAGTTTGAAAAGAAATCTGAGGGGTGACACCGAGCACTCCCATTTCTTTGGAAAATAAAGACCTTGCTGCTATCAAGTAATGCTGCTTCAGGTGTGAGGTCCTGTTTCTGGCCTGTGCCTGAGCAGTCTATCTAGGTATAAAAAAAAAAAAAATATATATATTGCATTCTTTTTAGCCATTGCATATGGATATACCATGTATTGAAGTGCAAACAGCTTTAGTGTTTTCCACTAGACGGGAAGATGTGCTTAACTGTCATGGACCTTGTGCAGCTCACAGCTAAGGGTGATCCCAGGTTAGCTCAAGGAATAGCAGCTCGTGTGTGGGGGGAGAAGCGTCTCGGTTCTCTTCCTCCCAAGTCCTGACTGGTCCCAGCATGCCACACACTCCCATAAATTCCTTGGCAGCTGTGGACTTGTTACAATAATCTATGTATATTTAGGTATTTTGTCTGATGTAAAGAGGGAATCATCTTAATGAAGCCAGTTTTCTTCCTGCTTCCATACCACATGCAATAGCAGTGTCCGCTTTATATGGCTTGTCAGTGTGTGAGCGCGTGCGCTGGGGATTTTTCTAAGATATGTATATTGAATTTAGATTTGTGCTCTTAGTACCTTCACTCATTCATTCAGAGCCATATTGACTACATAAATTGAGTGTTACAAGTAAGAGAGAGTTTAGCCATTATTTTCTCAGTGATTTGATTTAATGGCCTGGGTGTTTTGGCCATTACTTCTGGCTTTTCATTTGCATGGATTCTTGGCTCTGCTGATTAGCATGTTTTTTATATTTGCCATTTAATTTTTTTTCCCCTTTTGGAAAGCTGAATTTTTCATGATTAATTAAATTCCTGTGTCTGTTTTGTATCTTCCATGCACGCACACATGTATATAGGACTATGTACGTGCTCTATATAGTTTTTTCCTTCTCCCATCTCTGCTTATTATATGGAGTTAAATGCAGCTGTCTGTTTGACAGGAATATTGTGTACTGTATGTGGAGTGATATACAGGTCAGTATATTACTGATGAATAAAAGTTTCCTCCTAAGGCAGCTGCTGCAGATTACTTAGTGCTTGACATGGCGTGTCTTTGTGTCACTGTTACCGGGTGAAATTAAATCAGAACAGGAAAATATTAATTTAAAGTAGGGGATAGAGGCCGCTCACTTCCAATTACTCTCTACCCTGTCAGCTTTATATGGGCGCAAACAAGGAAGGAGGCTGGATTAATTGCTTTGGACTCTGCCCCACTACAGGCCCAATTATAGAAACATATTGGCTCCCAGCACTATTATATACACTGCTGTGCAGGAAATTGTGTGAAATTTTAACGGATTTCAGATGTAATAATAGAGAAAATGATTCAGGACAGCATTAGCAGGCTGGGTGGAATCTTTACGGATGGGTTAAGGTTAAGCTGTTTGGGGGTCCTTTGTGTATTAAAGGATCATCTGGTTAACCCATGTACTGGGAGCTTTTGATACTGGCCTGGGAGCAAACAGAATAAAAACATTCATCCTCTGACAACAAGGAGCTAAATCCTCAGTCAGAACGAGGGCAGAAACATACAGCGTAAGGATGGAGAGCACAAGGCTTGCATGCGGTGGGATTCTGGTGCCGAAGAGGCGATGTGTAAATGGCTTGCATGGCATTAAACACATTGATGTTTCCAGATATTTAGAAACCAGTCCTGGCTAGTGTCTGCTTTTGCGTGAGACCCACCTGCAAAGCCTGGGTCCGAACGGAGAGCTACTACTGCAAAGGGAATAACACTGACAGTTTAAATGCGCATTGGATGATTATTTTGTAAGCAGTTGTAGGTATAGATTTCAATTCAATATTTTAGTTTAAATTTGTTTAGGTTTTTTGTTCCTCTCGCTAAGCTGAGAATTGTCTGCTGTTTTATTTTTTTCTGTGTTTAAACCCATGTGTTGAAGATGCTTGATAATTTGTATGTGCCCATATGTGCTATTCTGTCTCTCCCACTTATAAAATTATTTGACTTGCCGTAGCCAAAACACAGGGCTTATTCCAAATACAGAGCAACTCTCAGTACTCCTGAATGTACTATCAAATTACTGTGCCTCTGTGTGTGTTCACGTGTATAGCACTGCGCATCAGATGTAATTTTGGCATGCAAAATAGAAATGTGTGGGGTTTTTTTTTTTGCCAAGGTTGATTTTCTTTGAAAATAGTTTTGGAATCTCAGTTTCTTTGTTTTAGGGTAATTTATTTATTTGATGTGCGTGCATGTATCTTTGAGAGCAGTTGTTTTCCAGGTATTTTCATTCCCTTAATTTTTTTTTAATGAGCATTAGTTTGATAAGGGGTTGTGTGCAATAAGTTAATTGATAAAGGCTTGTCAGTATTGGCTTTTTTATTCTTTCCCTTGTTTTTGTTCACTATGTATTGACATTGGGCTAGTTTGCATGAGTAAGTTGGTGCTTTTTGGTTTCTTTCTGAAGCCAACTGGACAATTTGGCTATGGGCCCCAAGCCTGATTTCACAAACAACGTCATTACCCTTGCCCATCTGAAAGCAGACAATAAAGCAACAGGCGTTGGGGTGAGCTCAGATACAAAGCCAAACTTATTCCTGTCTGTTCCTTGTATATCCTGTTCTACAAAAGGAAGATTTTTCAGTGAGTCTGCTCTCTGCTCCATGAAAGGACAGTAACATAGCTTGTGCGTGGATGTCCAGGGAGCAAATTTAGAAGATCCAGTGTCCTACAAGCCCTTGTGAATGCTGGCAGGTGGATCTGCCAGGTGGGGCACTCTGGACCGGATCTCCCATTTGCCTTCCATAGCTGTGGAAAAGGACGGGGCGGTGGCTTTCTAATACATTTAAGGTGCTTTGGACCAGCCCAATGGAGAAGCAAGGAACTAAGGAAAAAAAAAAATCTGACTGCTGCTTCCTGCCCAGACAAAAACACTAAGTCATTTAGTAGATGTGCCTTTGATCTCCTGCCCGCCAAGTGCTTTGCAGATTAGGTTTCACAACAGCCCTGTTCTATGGAGTGAGAGTAAACTGTGAGTTTAGCAAGTGTCTACTGTGCTTCCTTGTCAGTCCCAGAACAAGCTTTGAAATCTTTCAAACTGTGTGATCTCCGTCACTTCCACAGTGTTTCCCCTTCATTGCTTACTGTATTTCCGTGACAATTGCTGCAGATTTTGGGGAACTGTTAGAGGAGGGCCGGCTAGTTGGGATTGTAACCGCGGTAAATGTGGGCATTGTGGTTTTAGTTGGACTTGTTTTCAGCAGGTTTAACTGGAAGACCTCACCTGCTTTAGAAAGTCATGTGGGTGGAAATGCAGAGCCCTGAAGAGCGTGAAGTGTGACTTCAACCATTTATGCCCCGCTGCCTCTTGAAGTATCCAGAAAGGGGCCCGAGCTGATTTTGGGAGTCCAAAAAGCATTAGCAATGGAAGTATGTCTTAAGACACAATGTCTAACAGCAAGTGAGATGGGACTGCGGAGTCCTGTCCCCCTTGGTGGGCCCACTGTGTGCTACAGTGGGGGCTGAGGCTGGAGGCAGCCCCGTAACCTGGGTCGGGCTATTCCCTTCGTTCCATCCTCAGTGTGTCTTGCGCATAAATGACAGTCTGTGCCTGCTAACAGGGATACAATAAAAGTGTTGCAATAGAGGTGGTGATTTAGGGTGGCAGGGGAAATACATAAATAGCTGTCTAGAGAATCCAGGACAGTAGAAGCAAAGTAAATTCTGACCGGGAGTGGTTATTGAATGGCAGGATCTTTGCTATTTTAGTCTATTTGTCTGTCTGAGGAAAGTCTATTTAGCTCCTGGATCATTATTTGGAGGGAAGCTGCATCTCCAGCCCCAGTCCTTGCCTCCCTCTGGCTCTGCTCCCTGTCCGGAGAGCCGGTGGGACTGCAGAAACCTCGGAAGTGTCACTTTCATATTTGCAGTTTGTGCTGATTTTAAACCAGGAGGGGGTGAAGCACTGAATTTTATGATGTTTGGTTTGGGAAATCTATTTTTGTTCCCTTTAACTGATTGTCTTGTAACCATGTCTGTTATGAGTGGAGAGCAATGTATCTAGATCTCAGGAGAGACACATGCAGAATCTTATTCACGAGCAGATGACAGTGTGAAAATTTTTAGCATTGAAGGCGCACTGATGTGGCAAACCGGGGAGGAGGGAGATGCAGGGGAGGCTGAAGCAGTCCAACTTGGCCTGAACGGTTTCTGTCCCTTATACAGCAGGGGAGAATGCTGGAGGTGCTAATGCCAACGGTCTGTGGAGTCTGCCAAGGGCAGATCTTGCTGCTGGCACTGTCTGTTCCAACCTGAGAACTGGTATTGACCTTAAAAACCTTTGGTATTGACCTAATCTGATAGGGCTATGCAGAGTTTTAGATGGTACTTCCAGCAGATCAGTAGCTCAATAGCAGTTCATCAGGACGTGGGTTTTAAACTGACTGAACGGAAGAGTTTCCTTTGCCAGAGCGTGTAGAATGTCCTCTGGCAGGTCAGTAGGGTCCGAGAGCTTTCCACTCACGTGGCAGACCACCTCTGCCCTTCCGATTCAATGTGCGGAAGTGGTCTGAATGCAAGTCCCAGTAGCTCTCGAAACCATGCCACTGAAAATGAAAAGCAACAAGAAAAGGTGCAAACCATTGGCACGTGAAAGGGATGCTGAATCACAAGAAAGAGTGACCATTCAACAGCAGCGAGTTGTCTTCCATCCGCCTCGCCTGTAGTCACTAGGAACCTGATACACAGCCTCTTCTTTTCAGTGGAAGCCACTTTACTGCTTACAGTGAACAATGACCAGGTCCTTGAAATCTTCTTTCTAGGAGCTTGGCAGAATTAGCTGTTGGGTTTTGGGGGTGGGTGGAAAAAAAAGATCAAAAAGGTGTTGTCTTTAAAGCCTATGAGATAAATTTGCCCCTGACCTTTTGAGCAGAAAGACTTGGAAAGATGCCTGTGGAACTGAAACAGCACAGAGGGGGTTAATACTCTGCTTTGTTGATTTTGACTAGGGCCCATGGTTTTACTACAGCAGTAAAGTCACTTTCCTTTTATGTTTAAAAGCCAGCAAGGAAAAAGTGCAATTACAAAGACAACTAAAATCTTCACTGGTACTCAACAAGGTAATCAGTTCAATTGATTTTTTTTTTTTCTTTTCCCCTTCTAGCCAGAAAAGTATTTAAAGTTAAATTCTGTCGGTGATTTTTATATGGAAAAAAAAAAAATCTGTTCTCTGAAATGCTTCCTGGTTTTAAAAATGCTCTATTTTATTTGCCCTATAAATGCAAACTTATAAAATGTGATAAGGGATCTTTCTCTTCTCCCTGCACAGACAAGACCTGAGAAAGCTCACTGCTATTCCTGCATGGCTGCCAATTGCACAGACAGATATCACTCCATTAGTCATTAGCATCTAAATCATTCCACTTCTCATTCAGGTTTACTGGGCTGTGATGGCTACTAGATTCATAGGACACCTGAGCCAGGTCTTTTGTACAAGGTCTCATGGAGCAATTGATTGTAAAAAGACAGCAGGAGAGCAAACCACTGGTTTCTGTGCCTTTTGAACAGGGAGGATGGGCTGTGCTACCATGTGTTTTCTCTATGAATTATTAAAGTTTTTTTTTCTTGAAATATTCTACAAGGATTGCGTTTGTGCTGTGCATAGTGGTACAACACCCTGATGCAAAAACTGCAGGGATTTTTGGGGGAAAAAAAACCCCAAAACTGACTCAATTTTCAAGGGTGCTTGGGATCTCTTTTACTGGAGCGTGTGAGCATCTCCTCGCTGTCTTTCCGGGAGCGGCAGGGGAACAGAGATAAAGGAGCTCCATGGCAGAGCAGCTCCACGAGAGGTCTGTTCTTGGGGTATTATAGTTAACATTATAGTTAAACTTGTTCTTTGTAGGAGCAAAGTCTTATTCACGTGGAACAGACTTCAAAATCAAGTGTGAATGATTCAGCAGCTGCTATAGCATAGGCTAATGTGTTAACATGGCTTTAAAAATACTGGGAGGATTCAATGGCGTTTAATACCGAAGTACTGAGAAAGGGGCCAGTTTTGCTGGTCGTATGATTTGTTTTCCCCACAAGAAATGAAACACTACAAAATATTGGCCTTTTTTTCCTATCTAGTAAAAATGTCCTTTGATAGGGTGGAAAGGAAAAGCGAAAGGAGGTATTTTAACCAGCAACTCAAAATGTCGCTGATTCAGATCTCACAAATGGAGAGCTGAATTTTGTGACTTTTATTTTATGGTTTTCCTTGGGAGATCTGTGACATTTGGGAGAACACGGTGCAGCGCTGGAGCTTATCTCCTGTGTTGGAGTTTAACGCCAGGTAGACATCGTCTAAATGCAAATCTGACTCCTTTGGGAAGTGGTGAGACCCTCTGGAGCATCTGGACTGGGCAGTGCCTGAGATGCCCTATCCCGATGGGTTTTATAACACATGCATCTTTGTTTAGGGTCTAGAAGGTGCCTTTCATGTTGAAGTCTACAAAAAAAACCCCATGCAACTCTTCCTGGAGCTTTATAAGGCAGGGAGAAAAGAAAATTAAAGTGGAAAGGAGTCGAAGAGCTGTGATACAGCACTTGCTGTCAAGGGATTGGGTACAATCCATGAGGAGAGAAAGAAATGCCCACCACTTGTTTATTTTTACTTCATGGTTTTTAAAGGAGGTGGCTGACTTTCGGTGAATACGCTGGTTTGGGGGTTAACCCCTCCAGCATCCACGTGCCATTCCTTTGCCTACAAACCATGTATTACAAGCAAGCTCACATAAATTTCTGGCAACAGTATCCTTTCCAAGCCCTCAGGCTAGAGGGGTCTTTAGTCACTTTGGATTGGACTGGATTTGAAAATAGGTCCCTAAGGTGAAGGGCCAATATATCAAACCAGTAAATCATGTTTTATACCAGCTCCTAATAATGAATGAAGTGCCATTTCATACAATACCTAAGTTAGGATTTTATTGATTAACTCTCATCTTGGTGTTCCACCCAAATCTAAGATATATTGCCTGCTGTAATTTTTACATTAGCTGTCAAATTCATCTTGTCTTCCCAGGGTTATGATGTGTACAGAGCAGACAATAAACAACATCACAGTTTCAGTGTTTATCTAATGAATATACACAGGCCAGAAAGATTAATAATGATTTGATAGGCAGAGCCAAGAGGCAGGAAATATCCGTGTTCAGGGCTAGAGCCGGGGACCATGATTTCAAATTAACACGGGGGCTGTAGGAAGAAGCACGCTTGTCTTGCCCCACGCCTCCCTCCTCCCCCTGCCAGACAGTAATATATGACAGAAGTCTCGAGGAAGCAAAGACGATGGGGTTTTTGTGCATAACGCAAAGGAGCAATGACAATAGGAAAAAGGCTGCAAGTAAACACCAAATTAATCCTCTGAATGATTTGCCAAGCCAAAGCTTTGCACTGGTACCGATCCTGGGAATCCAAATGAACCTGCGCTTGCTGACATTTCACCCTGGCCTTCCTGCCCTATGGAAAGAATCATTTGGAGGATCTCCTTCCTTCCTGATGTATTTTCGGATTAATAACTGCTTGGGGATCCCCCAGTCTTGGAACAGAGTCATTGGCAATACTTTCCTAATCCGAGGCCTGATCCTCCTAGTTCTACAAGCTACCTTTGAATTTTTGCGTGGCCTTTGAGGCTTTACCCAAAGGCAGAGGTCGCAGCCTCTTGCAACGGGAGAGGGAGCCCTTATCCCGGGCGTGGGTCTGGCCACCGCTGTCCCCGGAGGCTGGGGCCACCCCTTCTCCCGGGGACAGCTGGAGGCTTCGCCTCTGGGGGCCGGGTGGGAGAAAATGAGCTCCCTTGCTTGAAGCTCATGGGATTCAGTCTTAAATCCCGCTGTACTTTGGTCCTCCAATCTGTAAAACGGAGAGATTTGTGGCTTTCCAGGAGAGGGGCAGAGGAGGTTTGATCTATGTTTGTTGAAGCGCTATGAAGTACCGGGATAAAAGGCGCTGTGAAAGTGCAAAGGGCTTGTGCTTGTCTATTGAGCACAACCTTGGCCTGCACGCTTCAATTCCTGCGAGAGGAGGTGTCCAAAGCACCGGCTTAGGGACGCGGAGCAGGAGAGGTTTATCTGCCTGCTGTTCGTAGCCAGAACTCGTGCCGGGAGGCGTGGGATGCTGCAGGTTTTTGTTAGGTAAATATGTGCTGTTCTGCTGGCCGGGGTCTGCCTGGAATATAATGAGCATTAAAGAAAGGAGCGGTGTGCTGAGAGGGGGACGTAGGGGAAGCAAAGCTGCTACTTCCAGCGCGTGTGCTGAGTCAGGCTGACCTCACAGGGTTGGGAGGTGGGTGGCTCAGAGCTGCTAGCCGTTTGCTGTTCCTGCTAGCCGCGGCAAGTACTGGCTGCTCCTGGCTTGGCAGCTGATCCCTCCACTATCATCCTCACTTAGCAATACCTTTGCTAGGTGTATACTCTGCTGTAGTTTAAATGGTGAGCTCCTCAGGGCAAGGGCTCTTTCCCTTGTCGTCGTTTTCCTACAGCAGGAGGAGCAGCAGAGTCCTGAATGGGCCTGAGTTTGCTACGATGTTTTGCAGGGGACTCTTTTTCCAAGCTTCCCGTGCCCTTTGCTTCTCCAGCCAGGTTTGGTGCATGTTGCATATTTCACCTGTACATCCCAACTCCTCTATCATCTAAACAAGGACTCGGATTGTAACCTGTTGCAAAATCTATTTATTAGAAGAGAGTAACAAAGCCTCAAAACAAATTGCTTCTGCTTACTTTCCTCCCTTTCTTCCCCTTTGGTCAGTGTTTGTTTGCATTTTTCTTTTTTACATCCTAGCATGAAACAGTAATGCATTACAGCACAAAGCAATACACCACTTATCTAGTCTTGAATATAATATGGGATAGACACTTTGTATAGAGGGGAGCTGCAACAGAATACATGCAGCGAGAGCTGGCTGGCGCAGGACAATAGATTGCTGTAGATATGCATTGAGTTAGACAATTGAACCAATTATACTATTCTGGAGACTTCAATGAGATCGGAGAACGTTTCCTGAGCTTTGGTAGAAGTAATCAGCATTCCTATTCATCTCGGCCCCGTCCTGCCTGCCTGGCAGCAGCGCTGTGCAGAATGGAGCTCCTTGCCACTTGCGGCCCTCAAACAATTCCCTGGCACGCTTTGCCAGAGTGCTCTCTCGTATTTTACTCTTTGTCCTGGTCAGAATTTAAAAATCACTAATTGCTTTTTTTCCCTTTTGCGTGTAGTCGTTTCACTTAGGTAATATTTCTGAGTCTTCCATTTAAATGTTGTTTGATTCTGTCTGAGGGCGGCTGGTTTTTCACCTCTGAAATGGCCGCATTTTGGCAGCTGATGAAGGGACTCTTGCAAGTCTAAACTGAAGCTGGTGGATACATTACAAAGTGCTTTGTAACACTTTGGGTGAGAGGAAGTCGAATGACCTATGCTATTTCTTTTTAGCACCATTTAAGCTGTAAAACCAGCCAACCAACTCTCTTCCAAATGTTGGCTGCTGAGATTGACTGCAGTCATGAAGATAACAGGTGGGAAGTATTTTTCTCTTAAGAAGTCCATAGCTATCCTAAATCAGCCAGGTGATCCTAGAGGGCTGCTGTGTGAGTCTGAATGCTGAGCATCCCAGCCAGGGACATAAAGACGCTAGGCAAAATGTCACTTGAGAAGTGTTGCCTCTTCTGTAGCAGTAACTCTGCTCCATAAATGCAATTGATCTCCTGAGAGAGGAGGGATTTCTTCCACAAATGCAAGCTTTGTGGGGAAAAATATACGAGCTGTTGGGCTTCCGTTTCTTCTGTCTGTGCTCCGTATCCAAGGACTCCAACAAGTGTCAGAGCAACCACAGGGAATCTAGGGATTGCTGTATACAGGGTTACGCGCTCTACATCACCTTGCATGGCTGAATTAAAGTTGGTCCAGATTTAAGATCACTTTGAGCGGTTATCACAATGTAAACTTAGCAGTGAGGTTTTAATTTTTCTTTCATGCAATTTTTTTAGTAGGGTACTGTTGCTGTTGTCGGATATCTGTGCTTGATCACGCATTTAAATCAACAGGAATAGGAAGTTTTGATTCAGCCGGCATCCTGAATCAGATAGAGCAAGTCTTGCTCTAGCTGGGCTAAGCAGCAGCTTGAGCATCTGCAGCTAAAAGGACTATTTTGCAGGAGGGGGTGGGGGAAGAGCATGTAATGGTGGGAGTTTTACAAGTGTCTAAAAACAGAAGCTTATAATGAAAGTGCTTTCTCAGCCATAACTATAGTGTGCTGGCGTAATTGGAATGCTGAGTGGTGTGCTGGGTTTAGGAAGGTAATAAGAACTGCAATCAGTATTAAATAAAATGTATCTTCCTTTAGGGGAAATAAATGTATATTAAATCAAATATTCATGAATCCAAGTTAGTCTTCATACATTACACAAACAGTTTTTCAAAAATGCAGCTATCGGAAAGGCCTGGTTTGATGTGTGTAAAGGGGAGGGATTAGCTTTCAGCATGCTTGCGGGGAAGGGAAGGGCCTGGCCTCTCTCCACCTGAAGGGCCAAAGCTCCCTGGGTTCCCGTGAGGTCTTGCCTGGACGCAATGTTTGAGAAAGTGGTGTAAATTGTGCAGAAGCATTAAAAGTGGTGAAACTGCTTCTTTCTAATACTCATCTCCAGCACAACCTGAACACCCACATGAGCCTTCCAAGAATGGAAACCTGAAAGGGGAGTTAGGCCAGTGGTGAGTTTCAGTGATATTTTGGTAAATGCTCTGTTAACGAGGGGAGGATTTCTGCACTGGCAGTGATGGGGAGGATTCACTTGCCTATCGTCAGGCCGGCTTTTTAACTACTGCAAAGTCCTGTTTTCCTGTCTGCCCTAACACACAGCAGAGGGACGGGAGAACTTCCTGCAGAAGAGGCAGAACAGAGCCGTTCCCTGGCCTGCCAGCCTCCAGTCAAGCTGCAGGCTACGGTGCTGGCAATACGGTGTGATGTAGAAAAAATGTGAAAGATGTCAGCTTGGTACCAACTCCGAGTGCGCATAACACACACGTGTGAGAGCTTAAACTCCGTAGGGGTAGGACGGCTTCCTGCTGCTCACCTGAAGGGAATCCTCCTCTGTGTGCCTGTGGTACGGTGCCGTGCTTGGCTACGAAAAATACATTTCTTGTTTGTGACAAGGGCTCTCTAAGCTTCACAGCCTTCATCCCAGTTTCCATACAGTGTGATGCCAATTTAGCTAAAAGTGTGGGGGTTTAAGGTGATTTGATTTAATCACTGTCGAGTCAGGTTATATTTGTTAGCTAACACCTGTATGTTTAGGAGAGGAGGTAGTAAAATTTTGGGTTAGTAAAAGTAGTGGCAAATCTGTAGGTGTTTCCAGGGCAGTTTGTGAGTTCAATCAAATTAGACTTGCTTGGAGTTGTGTCAGCAAAATTCTTCTGTGCAGTTTATGAAATGTCAGTGCTTTTATCCAACAGCTACAATCAATTTGCTGTTTGATAAAATAAGCAGACACCTCTGAGTTGCATCCTTATCCCTGTCTTTCTAAACAGAGGGGCAGAGAGGCACAGGGAGGGATTCCGTTACCTTCCTGGGGTGAGGAGGGTTTCATTCCTGAAGACTTCCAAAAGAGCTGCACACAGCTGTGGAGAGAGGGCTAATTTGTGTCATTTGCTGAAACCACGAGGCTGCTCTTCCCTGCTTGGGGAATTATTGATTTTATCACTCTACGACCTTACATGTGTCACTGTCTTGTGCACGCTGGCCTGTAGGAAGTGCTATCTACTGATTCACAGCTGAAGAATAATCTTATTTTATTTGTGATTACTTTCCCATTTTTGGCTCATCAGCCATGTGCTCTTGTTCTTTGTCAGGCTGAAATCTTCAGGAAAAATGCACACAATGATATAAAAAAACCAAAACGAAACGTGCCCTCTTCCCTGCCACCCTGCCTCTGCACCACTGCAACCCAAATACTTTTATTCATCTCGGTGCAGGAGGAATGTTACTCTGTAAAGACTCATCACCGTCCCATTGATTTCATTGTCTGGGTGTCTTCAACAGTGACACGTTTTCTTGGATCTCAAAGTTGGGGAGTGGAGAATATAATTGCAGATATCGATACGTGAATGTGTAACCCTATTGAAACGCTGTCAGGCTGGGGAACGCGGACGGGGGGGTTGCTGTGTGTTATTGTGCAGCTTCCCTGCCAAAAACTCAGTCCTTGCCTTCAGAAGCGGAAGGGAGATGAGCAGAGATGCCGTTATGGAGGAGGGGTGGTCGTAGGGAGAAAATATATGGAGCATCTACTAGAGCTTGCATGGTACATTAATTGTCTGTAGCTTTTTCCTTTCCTTCTCAAAGCAAAATTAATTATGGGGAGGTGATGTTCCTTTAATGAACATCATTTAATTTAAAAAATGGACAAGTATACTGCCATTAGGTCTCTTACTTAATGTAGTGTGTTTTCTAAGCTAAATTCAGTTATTGTTACATTGTGAAGGTGAAGAGAATCCCCTTTCTCTCGGATCTGAGAGAGGAGAGAGCATCTTGGCTGCTGAGCATCGCTTATAAACAGAGAGTTCAATCTCTCTTTGCCTGTGGGGGACACTGCTTGACCGCTTATTGCATATTTGATCAGTTTATTTCTGGATCTGAGAGTCTCCGATGGGTGTCAAGGTGACAGTCGGGTTCAGATTAATTGGCACAGTAAAGAATGGAAAGGCGGGGGACGTGCAGCGCCCGTCGTGCTGGACTGCCAGTTTTGAATGATTTCCCCCCCTTCTTCTTAAAGTACACAAAGGTGCAGCAGCGCTCGCTGGGAAGTGCTTGTAGGTTGACAAGAGCTTAATAACATCACTGGTGAAGGGTGTTTTTTGTTTTTGCCCAACACTAGTGAAAATAAGCTCGTACAGAAACCACCTCTGCTCCTCTTTCCACTGCCACTCTTCATCAGTGCTGAACAACATAAGCAGGCTGTGCAACGTCACTGCGGTGACAGGCTCCGCCAGACAGTCCGGTTCGGGGGAATGCACAGCATCGCCGCAACGGGGCCGTCCCGCGGTTTCCCTCGGCATCCCCTTTAGCGAAGGGTACAGAAATTACGTGCTTCAAAAATGACATTAAGAAATGGTAACAAGAATGAGAAGTCTGGGTTTTAATTAAAAACACAAGCAGTGAATTTGTAAATTTGAGTGTCCGCTAGCAGTCACTTTGGTTTCAGGTGTTCTTTGCTGCCGTATCGAGTCATGATTCTAGAACGGTTAATCTCAAAATTAAATAGTTGATTCCTATTAAGAACTGTGCTCTTACGCTTGTAAAATCAAATGGTCTGCTAAAGATAGAGAGCTTACTTGAAACATGCTTTTAAATAAGATGGCCAAAATTGGGATTTTTTTCATATAAGGAAAACGGCACATGTAGGGAAAAGGTCTAGATTTATTTTAATTGCTTCTGCTTTTAAAGATCGAATATGGTGTTTCTGGTCTGATTTCTGGCTATCGGCACTGTATATGAAGTGTGATTCTTGGTATGTGTGTCATCTTGCAAGATTTTAAAATGTAGACTTTTTAGAAAGACTGGAACTTAAATTTCAATGGATGAAATAGGAGCTATTCCATATAAATTGTTAGGAAAGAGAAATCAAAATACCACTATACTGAGTTGCTGCTGAAGGTGTTCAGCAATGTAAGGCCAGGGAGGAGGAGGATGATCCCAGATATGCAATACCCACTTCTTAGTGTTGCTGCCGGGGCTCCTGAGCCTGTTGCAAGCCCATTCTCACTTGCTTTAGTGGGGTTTGGATCAGGCAGTTGCTTCTGTGCTGCCAGGCCAAGCATCCTGATTTTTAGCTTTTTGTTTTTCTTTGGCATCAAGTAGAATGTTTGTAAATGAGCTGTTGGTGACACCTGAGTGACTATTTTAGTTGCTTTTATTTTTTGCCTTGAAGATTTTCTTGGGTTTAGCCTACATATGTGGGTACAGAAATATATGCTCTTCCCCTCTTTTTATTTTTATTTTATACAGTATATACTACTTGCTGTGTATTATTTTCTCCCTCTGTCAAGGGGTTATTGCATCTGTCATCTCCTTTTGCCATGTGGGGTGAGCCGCATTATTTGTTAATATACAGGAGAGGTGGCACTTCCACATCTGTGAAATGATGTACTTTAGAAAGTCATTTGAGGTGAAAAGTGCTACATAAGGGTAAAATGTTATATGCCTGAAACAATGTCCCTGAGCAATGATCATCTCAAAGGCTCACCTCTGCAGGTCCTAGGTTTTGCCACCCAATCTCCCATGCTCAGATTAACTTGGCAGTATTAAACAAGTGCCCTATGCTTTCCCGCTATCTGTTCTATGTGTTTTAAGCAGAGAAATGCTAGCTCCTACATACTAAAATGGGATTTTTTAACTTAAAGAAAACCGTATTCCTTTCTTATTACCTTCATTCTCAAGCTGTGTTTATACTCCAAAAATTGCAAGCCTGGTTTCCAGCAATCAAGAAAATCAAGAAAAGATTGCCTCTATATTTTAAGCGTTTTATTGGCTTGTTCAATAGCGCTTGTCTGTTATTTGCCATGACTGGAGGGTCCGGTCTGACCGTGGGGCACTGCGGCCCAGAGGTACCAGCACCCCCTTTGCTGCCAGCCCCCCGCAGCACTGCTCTCTCTGGCTGCCTGCCTGCGGGCAGAGTTGTTTTGCATTTAGGTTACTGGTGAGCGACTTGTTCGCGTTGAGGTTCAACGGCCTGTCTCTTTGTGGAGCTTGAACTTGCCACACCATGCACATATATGCGGAGGGGAATTAAGAAATGCATGGTGAGATCTGTGTGATGTGGAGTTGCCTGCATGGAGCAGGAGGCTTCTCCAGGACCCCCCTTGCCTGCATGGTTAGGATTTCTTTTTTTGGTTTTTACACGCTGTTTTTAGTGCTGGCTTGGGCAATACTTTGACCAGGCTGCGAGAGGCTCAGTTCTGCTCTTGGCATGCACGCAGGGTACGGAGACAGAGCTAATCCCCTTAGTCCATTAGCCTGTCCAGCAGCAGGGTCCTCAGCAGAGCTTGTAACAAATGCTTGCAATTCTGCTGGTTCACAGGCAAAAACATGTCCTTGGCTGCGGCGGGGAGAGGCACAGTGCCGTGTGGTAGGGAGCAGGGCTGGCACGGTGTCCCTGAGGATGGAGAGGGATGCTGGCAGCCTGAGCCAGGCTCTGCAGTCGCCCACCGCCTTCCCGAGAGCACCCAGCCTGCAACTGGGACGGTGCTGGACGTGCAGCGCTGCCCCTTTCCGCTGGCTTCTCCCCCACTCCCCCCTCTGACAACATCAGAGGGCGCTCTGTCATCTTCGCTTATTTTTTAATCGTAGTCATTTGGTTTTGGTGGTGGGATTTGCAGGCTCAGGGTGGAAGTTCCTTACAAACAGGCAGGAGGATGGGCGATAACAGAGCCCGGCGCTCTGCCATCGGCACTGCGGTTGTTATCCACCGCCGCTCTCCTCAGCCAGGCTTGCGTTCCTTGTTCGTGGGTTTGTCTCAAAAAATGAGATAGTAAATCTGTAGCATCGAAGCGAGGCTCCAGGCTGGGATTTTCAAAGCTGTTTGAAGGGGGGTGTGTGTCTAGTTTCAGCTGGAGCAGTGTGTCTAAATCTCCTTGCGACTCTGGATTGGTGGGGAGAGGAACCCTCAGTCCCGCTCAGCCATGCCGTGTCCCTGCACGTCGGCTCCTGCTGAGAAGGCACATCCTGAAAAAAATTTACTCACCTTGTCAGTGCTGTCATGTGGGTGGTGCAGGATGAGCTCTGTGATCACCGCTTGGATAAAAAAACCCGTGGCTCCTCGTGAGCGAGCAGGTCCTGAGAGGCAGGAGCAGGAGCATTGCAGCTCCCACGGCCGGGTACCGGCAGGCGATGTGCCGTGCACGCGCTCCACGGCGGGCGGTTAATTCACCTCCAGCAATTCCTCCAAAATGTGGCAATCTATTTTGGCTTTAACAGTATACTTTTTAGTTACTGGAGGAGGTTAAGTAACTCTGCTGATCCATCCTGTTGTTAAGTGAAGGTAGCAGGGTGCCAACAATTAAAGTAGTAATTGTTCAATTGGTTCTGCAATAATACTCATTGATTCTTTGTTTGAAGTGATTCGCTTTTCAGTCCTCTTGCATTTAGAGATGTTGTTTCACCTGTGTCAAGGCAAGTTCAGGAAACCTAATTAACTGGGTTTTGTTTTTTATAATTAGGTCCCTAAAATAATTCATAGGTGGTGTTAATAACCCCATTTAAAAATCTATTAAGCTTTTGGAAAAGTTGGACAGAATCCTCTGTGCTGATTTTTTTTTTCCCCCCCCCCCTCCCCTCTTCCCTCCTTTTCCCCTTGGAGATGTGGTGCTTCTTCCTTTTACAGTGCACTAATTAAAAACAGTAGGATTATGGTGGGAAATAATATGCATGTGAGGTTATCATCCACAGGGCAAAAGGAGGCTGCTGCCTCTCTTCCCCTGCCTCGCTCCAAGGTACACTCTACATCTTTAGCGTGAGCTGGCAGAGTTCATTGAAGGACAGATTGCCTGTGCACGCTGCAAGGACCCTTGGCATTTGCGAGGCTGCAAGCCGGGTCCAGAAGGGAAACGACAGGAAGAGATAATCTGTGGAAAACGCTGGGTTTGGATCATCCGCTGCGACTTCTAAAAGGCAGGTTTCCTTTTATGGGAGACCCTCCCCAAAAGACTGTCTGCAGAGAGAGGATTTTTAGACATTTAAACATTTGTCCCGGCCTGCTCCAGCCCCCCTGCCCTCCCCACCTGGCCATCTCGGGCCTCGTGACGGCTCTTTCTGGCACTGTGGCAGTGCCGGGGCTGTGCCGCGCTCTGCGGCAGCCAGCCTTAGCCGTGGGGAGCGTTTGTGCAGCCAGTCCCAGCTCACTCGCAGCGCTGCACCTGAACACACATTTAGACTCCTTTTAGCAGGAGCGAGGAACCAGCTGCCCCATTTTACACGAGCTGGTGACTGGGGAGAGGCTTCTGCTGTGTTATTTTCTTCTCAAACCATTGCAGATAGAAGTTGCCCGTCTGTCTGCGCTGGTTGTGCGTGCACCTCCGTGCCACTGGTGCATTTAAGGGCTTTGCTGCCATCTGTGAGCGGGCCCTGCTCCCTTAGGCTGCTGTAGCGTAATGCAGGGAATCATGTGCCTTCTGGGATGCCAAGACTCTCCGACACGGATCCTATGAGGAATTTAAAGGAAATGCTGCCGTGTGGCTAATGCACAGACATATGCCAGCTTTGGGCCCTGGTGCTGCTACAGCCGGTACAGGAATGCTTTGTCCTGCCTCCTCCTAAGGAGCTGTTTATATGTGTATGACAACAAACGCATGGGTAAGCTTGTGGCATCCCGTGGGATGGGGTGCTTACCTGCTGGATGGTCAGCGTGTGTGCGAAGGCTTTGCCTTGGAGCGCGAGTCCTGCTGTTCTCCCTGTGCAGGGGATGTACAAATTCCAAAAGGAGACATAGCAGGAAGATCTTCTAGTTAAATCTGGCATTACCTGCAAGGTCTGCTCTTAGCATCCTCAGGGAAAGTTGCAAACCATTTTTTGCCTGGCAGAGCTGAGATGATGGCTCAGAAGTCCAATATGACCTTCTCTGTGAGCTCTGAGGCATGTCACACGTCCTGAGCAAGCTCCAAGAACAGTATTTTTCCACCACCACCACATTTTCTTCCTGAAAGTCAAAATGTAAATTTTTTTATTACCCCTCATGAATGTGACAAAGTCCTACTTAAAAATGTAAAGACTCCCATCTTCACATGCACCATAAAGGCCTTTGCGTTCCACGTGAAGCCTCCAGACTGTTGATTTATTATCGAGCTACAATGGCTAGAGCAGGAGAGCAAAGTTAAATCTACAAAAGTGGCTGATGTGACAAAATTAACAGTTGTCAGCAGCAGAGAGGGGAAGCAACCGAAGGCGAATGTTAATACTCAGCAAACTGTGGCATGGGGAAGCGAAGTTGACTTCACACTCCATTTGCAAAAAGCCTTCTGCAACACCACGGGCAGGGCGAGGGGGGATGCCCGGGAGCTGGAGCAGGAGGCGGCAGGGCTGGGGAGAGACTGCAAGGGCAGCGTAGCCTTCCTGGGGGGAGTGATGGAAATAAAAGGTGAAAAAGCCCCCAGAGTACTGCCCTGTCAAACCTGCTTGCTCTGGTGGTGTGAGGTTATTTTCTTAGGAAGGAATGATTGCTGTACGGGGGGTCTTGGGCAGCATTCCCATCCGTATTCAAGGTAACTCGGGTTTGGGCATGCATAGCTGGAGAATTTTAGGCTCAGACAAGGAGAGAGTTCAGAAAGGGGAAAAAAAAAAGGCAAGCCTGTGTGTGTTTTGTGTTTTGTGTTGTGTTTTTTTTTTTTATTTTTATTTCAGTTTGAGCCCAGTGCTGAAGCTCCTGATGTTATTTTTCTGAACCGACAGGAGGGGGCAGATGTCATATCTTGAAAGTGGATCTGAGATTTGGGGGATGAGGTTAATTATGGGGTTATTTGTTATGAACTTCTGAATTGAGATCTTTTGCTGAGTGGGCTGAGTCTGCAATGTGCGGCACGGAAATCTGGAGCCCTTGTCTAACAAAAGGGTGAATCGCGCGTTTGGTGAAATTGTTTATAGTGGGCCAGGGTTAAAGCGGTTTGTGAGATGTTTGCTGTCACTTTCCACACTTCGGGCATCTCTTCACCTTGACTTGCAATTTTTGTGGCTTTCTTGTATACAAATAGCTGTGCCATTCCAACAGGGCATCTCTTTGGTTATTTGTGGTGTTGCTGGCAGGAACCAACCCTCCTGTTACCTGGGAATTTTCCATGAGTTTCGCTTGAACGGCTCTGATAAAACAAATGACTTCCTAGATGGATATTTTAGAACCAAACCGCCTTTTTCCAAACAGCACATCTTGAGTTTATGAAACAAAACACGCGAGAACTTGGCTGACCAATCTCTTATTGGAAAACATGGTTCATGGTTTGGATGAAAAGCTCTTTGCAAGACTCCGAAGCAAGATGCTTCCCTCCTAATTCTGTATGGAAAAAGGTTAACACAAGATGAATTGAATTATATGAGTGAAAATTGCATCATTAGAAGAATCCTCTTCCTGCAAAATGCACAAATATAGCTGAATTCACAGATGCATTAGGGTCTTCTGCACCAGGAATATTTGTCATCTCAGAAGAAAGTGGAAGAGGCTTGTTCTTCAATGCCCGACATGTCACTACATGCTGTGAAGTGCAAATAGAGGAAGAAAAATTAACACATAAAAGAAATGTACTGTTTCTGCAGGAAAATTAGCTAGTTAAAGCTGAGGGAACTGCCTTTTTTAATGTTAAAAAAAAAAGAAACAAAATAGCAGCAGTATTTTCTTTTTGCTTTGCTGGGGAAAAAAATGAGCAAATTTTATATTGCAACTTTCAGTGCTCTGAGCTGGAGGAGATAAGACTTTGCATGAGAGGCAAAAATACTTGCTAGAAATAAGCAAAGCTGGAACAATCCTGCAAACCCTTTCGTGTTTACAGAGCTGTAATTCTTAAATGAGCACCAACTGCAAGGCATGTGCAATAGTAAGGAAGGAGGAAAGAGGAGGAGCCGAGTGCCGTTGCATTGCTTGCATAGACTTCTCTCTGGAGAAGCTAGCTGCTCATCTCCAGCATCCCTGCAGCCTGCCTTCCCTCTTCCTCTCCCCTGCCCACTTGCACAGATAAAAAGGGGGTCTCAAACTGTTGCTCAATTGTGTAAATGTATTGAGTGTAAAAGAAAATAATGTAATTATTCTATTATGAGGCACTATCAAGTACTTTAGATCCATTGTGTGTCTATTTCTTGCCTTTGTTTTGTTTTTAAAAAGGATTTTGGAGGCTAATTGACTTCTTGACTCATCCCTTGATACTATCAGCCCTTATGGATTTAGTTGACTTCAGGATGAGTTTGTGGGGTTGAGCAGGATTGGGACTCTGAAGAGTAGAAACTTGGCCGTGGCTTATGTTCCCAGAATTCTGGGTGAGGGAGAAAAATAGTGGTTGCTTTGGGTTTGGCCAGCCAAGATTAGAAGCTGTCAGGTAGTGGAGCTGTGCCTAAGAAGCAGCAGGGGAACTAATGTGGTTCGTTGACCTTGGTCTTTGAAAAACAAACACTGGAAAGGCAATGTCATAGCCATTTAAAAAAAAAAAAAAAAAAAAAAAAGAAAAAAAGAAGAAAATCAACTCACCTTATCCTTGTTACCATGAAAAATGGATTAGTATCTTCTGATCTCATAGTGTGTTATGCGTGCGTTTTGTTCTGTGGCTGATCAAGCTTTCAGGCTGCACACGAGCTGCAGTGTGAAGTTGGTCCTTGCAAGCACTGACCAGACACACGCACTGCGCTTCAGTTGCGTGTCCTCACTGGGCCCTTGAGAATAACTGCAAGCAGTGCAAAACTCTGTCTTGTACGTCCTAATGCTGTAAAAGGAGATGAGCAGAGCGTGGTGCTAACCTTCCTCCTCCTGCCCCTCTGGGAAGCGCTGGGAATGTATTAACTTCACAGGATGTCGGATGTCCAGAGCCTCTGTGGCTGAGGTCCAAGGCTTTAAAATGTTAACCATAAAATGCTTCTACCACTGCAGATTTGAGACAAACGTTAAGCCTATTTCGTTAGCCTTCTATGTTATCGTTAGCAGCGAAGGCCATTAGAATGGTTTCACTCCTGAACGCTTTTGTGTTGCCTTCTCAGTTAGCTATTTGAAGTCCTGATAGAAGTGTCTCAGAATAAGGTACGCTTGCAAGGCTTCTGTGTTTATTTTCAGGATTATGTTGTACATTTACATCAGAGTTTTTTGAGTGAAGTAGGAGAGGACTGCATTACCAAGGAATTTCTTTAGCTATGACATAAATGCTAAACTATGTCCCAAGAAAACAAATACCAGCTCTCCTGAATGAAACACATCTGGTATAATCTCAGCAGCTTCTAGTTACATAGATGGGTTATTACAGGAGAAAGGCTTTGCATCTGACCAGCATCTTGGCCTTTTGATAAATTAGGATGATGGAGGTGACTTTCCAGCAGGAAGATTAGAGACTGGCAGCTATGATTTGTCTAACTCTTTTTCCAGGTCTGCTGCCTGGCCCAGGTGAGAAATCATTTATTACAGAGCCAGGCTGCTGTTGCAGGGCACTCGCTGGCTGTGGTGCATGATGCCGTGAGCAGGGTGGTGGGGCACGTGGTAGCACTTGGATTTCAGCCTCCTCAGGAATGGGGAAGCCTTTCCCAGCATGGAGGACCCTGCTGCAAGGAAGGGCTGCAGGGTGTGGAGCACGGGGAGCTGCACTGCGTGGGGAGGAGAAGCCTCCTGCGTGTCTGTATTCCCTTGGCTCTGCAGCCTGCTTGGAGCGAGGCTATTACCAGGCCTTTATTCAGACTGGTGGGGCTCTGGTTTAAAGGGAAGCGGCTGAGTTATGTGACCACAGGCACATCCTCTTGCAAAGGTGCGGTATTACAAGCTGCAATTTGCTCCTTCCCCTTTGAAGAACTGGTTAATTGCAAGGAAATAACCCCCTGCCTTTACCTGCTGCCATGTTGTTGTATGGTTGGCAATGCATCACTTCTGTGCTGAACCTGGAGGTGGGCAATGGTCAACATTTCACAGCTCTGCTGATACGTGCCGAGTTGAACCTCTTAACCGCCCGGTGATGCTGCACGCGAGGGGTGTGAGCACACAGCGCTCGTACAGCGGCGCGAGGCTGCTCACAGAGGTCAGTTGTTGGGGATAGGAGTCCAAGTGATTAAACAAGGCTTATTTTGGATCACAGCAGTATCCCTTTTTACTCTGCAGTCTGTAAAGTAAAAGGCCACCCAAGCTTGTTCCCTTTAAACCTTCTCTGTAAGCTTGAAGTGTAGACTTTAAGCTGTAGACTAGCAAGACATCTCTGTTTCCCTGCTCCCCCCATCCTGATACAACAGGACCACCGCCTCATCCCGGCCTGGACGTGATATCGTGCCAGAAGTCTGGCCTTTGCAAGGCAAAGGGCACAAAGGGGCAAGGGAAGACTTGCTCGAGACCTCCTCCTGGCAGTTGCTTTTAATTGCAAATGGTGTGATTTTAAAAAAGGGGGAAGGGAGAGCTCTAGCTTCAGGCTAGGGAGCAAGAGATTGAAAGCTTGCTGCTGTGGTCATCGCAGGTGAAGAATAAGTCATAAATGATCCAAGGGCAAAGGCCAAATATAGACTGATAGCTGCATTGTTCCCCGCAGCCTTGGGAAGGACCTTGGTGCTGCACTGTGCTCGAGGCGCCCGTGGGCTTAACCCTTCCCTGCTCAGCGCTGCCGACAGCCAGCGCATTCCAGCAGTGGATGCTTCGCGTTGTTCGTCTGGGTGTCGGCATCCAGCCAGGCTGTTGGGTCGTGAATCTGTTGCAGAAGACCAAAGCCTGCTGAGAATTTCTATGGGGACAGCAAGGGAAGGAGAAAGCTATGTCCTCTTATTGCTTAAGCAAATACATGGGGTGGTGGTTTTGAAACTCCTGTGAATATTTGCTCCAAAATGTCCTGTGGTGAATATCTTTTTCTGGCCTTTTCCCAGGCAAGTTAATGTATGTGCCTCAGTTTATCCTCTTAAAATGAGCACCATAAACTTAGGGAGCAAACCGCATGGTAAATTCCTCAGAGGCTCAAATTCCTGTACCAACGGCTTTGCTTTTGGTCTAAGTGTTGGATGTTGGCAGGTCCCCAGTGTGACCCCGTCTTGCCAAGTCTCCTGGGCACGATCAGGATTTCCTTGTAAACTGATGGGTCAGTTTAGTCAGATGGGCATTAGGCACTGTTTAGCTTCTCTTCTTTCCTCCCACCTATATCTGTTAGCCTCTCCTTATACCGGTGTACAGCATAGATAATCCCTTACAGTCTCAAAGTCTTCTATACAACTTGTGAAAAACACAAGCTGGTTGAGTTGTTGTATTAAGCGACACCCGGTGAGGTGTGAAAGCTGGGCAGGGCTGTTACACCAGCTCACCTCCTTTCAGAGGATCAACTGCTGACCTGGACCCAACGCTCCACTCCCCCGCTCCTGCCTTCCCCCTTGAAGCATCAAGCCGGGGCTGAGGAACTGTCCCCAAGACATACTGGCATGGGGAACAGGCTTGCCGCGGTCAGGCTGATTGCCTCCCAAATCCTGACCCCGTTCTTCCCAGTGGAGCGCTCGTGCTGAGCACAGAGGCCATCTCCCGCCCTCCTCGTCGGCTTTCTGCAGCTGGCACCGTAGGCATCCATCAGTCACTGTCCGTGGTTAATGCTCAAGCCGGCTGTGGCAGGCGGCCAGCAGCCATGATACAATCTTCCTGGAGGAGGGAGAAGCTTGTTGGCTTTGTAACTCCGCTTGCCACCCCTCCCCCTTCCCGCTCTAAGTGAAATGTCTTTCATCTTTAAAAGAAAGTGTAAAGAAAGCAATTCCCTTAAAATATCTGAGCTGGTACAAACAGTGCTGCAGGCTGGCTGCAGAATTTGGCTGATCTTAAAAGCCCGGGACCTTGCAATGGGATGGGGTCCCCCGACGGAGGTTTTCCTGCTGAAGTCCCCTCGGCACTCCCCCGACCCTTCCCTCTGGGACACCGCGCGGTCCCGTGCCCCTGGGCCGGGACACTGCTGCGTGCGGCTGTTGGCTTGGTATCACCTGAGCCGTGGGTGTAAAGTCCCTTATGCCTCAGTTTATCCTTTTCCTCCATTTTACAGATGGTAAAAGTTCTTCAGCACCTGGATTTGTGCATTACCACAGTGGACATGTGTAGGGCTGGGAAAGAGCAAATCTTAGAGCCTGAGAGGGAAAGGGAGCCGAGATCCAATACCTTCCATGTGCTATAATTCATTTTACTGCACATGTGAGTGAGGTGTCACTCTGCTGGGAATTTAACTTACTTCTTATCTGCATGGGTTTTTTTGCTGTGGCAATTCTATTGTGGGTTTTTTCTTACAAATTTGTAACCCATTGATTTTTCTGGACCAAAATTATCTCAGCATCAGCTTCACCAAAGTTTTTAATGGAGGTGCGCTAGGGAAAGGGAATGCCCCATTATCTTCCAGGAGGGGCAGTGGCAGGATTTTCTCTGTTCATTGCCAGGCAGACTAGAGGCTGGCTTGTATCTTTAAAAAAAAAAAAAAAAGCCCTTTACTTTTGATGGGGGTCAGCAAGGCGTACAACAGTGTGAGTGCACATTTCTTTCCCTTCCATACCTCGTGCTGACGGGATACTCGGGGAGCAAGAAAGCTCTGTAGGGAAAAACAAATGCACGCCTCAGCCTGTCGCCGAGCCCCGGCATTGCTGCGGCAGTCCTGTGCCCTGCATGCATTATTCCTCAAATCAAAGGAGGAATCGGCAAGAAGAATGTTTAACTGGAGCCTGTGATCCTCAGGTGTGACACTGGGGGCCCCACCGCAATGAGATGCACAGTCATGCTCTTTCCGAGACGCAGGGTTAAAGATTTGCTTGGGGCCAGTCAATAGCACGCACTGAGTATCTTCCTCAAGAATGTGTCTGCTCTTTTCCTGCCTCCAAGTAGCAGCACTTGAGTCTCAGTCCCCTACTTGAATCACTGCACTATCTCCACTTCATCAGAAACCAGAGAGTTGAGTCTTTGATGATTGTTGTGACTCACGGTGTCACAGAACTACTTACCCTGTGATTTCAACTTTAATCACTGATCCACTATCTATAGAGCTGCCTGTGGAACAGTTCAAATTGTAATTATAGGAAGCTCATCTGCTGCAAGCCACAAAGCAGGCTTTACCATATGCCTTTAAAGGTGAACTAATGTCATGATGAAATAACTGTGTTTTGCTGCAGATTGATACCACTGGCTGGGAAGTTAACATACAGGATGAAAGCTCTGACATTTTGCCAGCTACACTATCGCTCTCTAAGTCATGTTAACCTAACATTCCCTGTTGTTTTACAAGGGATCTGCAGGTAACTGGGAAGCGTCTTCAGACGCCAGGGATGGGGAGGGTGTGTGGTACCGGGGAACGTGCTGAGGTGGGTTACGGAGCTGTGCAGCGGTACCCATGTAATACAGGCTCAAGAATGTGGAATTGTTTTTCTCCCCTGCCCCTCGCCTGACCTTGACATTTATTTTGGTCTCTTTCCCTGCTTTTGAAAGGTATTTGCTAATTTTCTTTTTTAGGGTTACTACTGTCTGCCTCCATCCCCATGCTCTCAAACCTTTTCTAGGGGCTGTTTTGTGTCTCCCCTTGCCCGAGTGCTGAAAGCCCTGGCAAAGCTCTGCCCTGTGCTAGGTGTTTCCCATGCTGCTAATTGACAGAACATTCATACTCCTAAAAGCTTGGTGGTCGTAGGCAGGGGAGATACAGGGCAGGATGCAGGTGCAGGGAAGTGACTTGCCCAAAATCTTGGTCAAAGTCCGTGCAGGAGTTTCTGCAGCTATTCACCCAGGTTGTGTGGGTGTCTGCAGCACCTCACTTCTCAAAAACCCAGGAGAGAGTGTCAAAGCATTAGGAAAATCAACTTGCTCCTAACATGTTATAGGAAGCACTATTTGCTTTCTCAACAGCAAAATGGGAGCTGCAAGGCACAAAGCAGTTGAGACTTCTTTTCCAAGGCTCTGTGGTGGAGTTGGGAATGGTCTCCCAGTCTTTTTCCAGCTGTGCAAGGCAGTGTTGAGGCTGGTTTTTCAGGTAGAGACCTCTCCTGTTCCTTGTATCTGCAGCCTGCAGTTTGAAGAGGAGTAAAGTGGAGATGGCAAAGCGAGTTTGCTGTGAGAGAGATCTTTCAAGAAGCCTTCAAGAGGAGTGAACAGTAATGCTCTCAGAGATGTGGTAGAGATGGTCATGCCCCTAATTCTTTGCTAACCTCCTCCTCCCCAGATATGGATGCATTTCAGTAGCGACAGCTCCACATTTGAAGGGATGCTCAGGAGCTGGAAGAGGATCTATGTAAGTCCAACCCAACCTTCTCTCAGTAGATACCCTTTCTACTGCTATTCTTTAATTAAGCTTTTGCCATAAAGTAGGGAAATGAGATCTGCAAGTCCAAAGTTGGCAACCCCTCATGACTCCTGGACCTCCAACTCTCTGCCTGTGCTAAAGTGCTTCTCTTTCCTCCTGCAACTGGCCACATAAAGATAAGTAACGAAGATGGTTTTATTGCAAGCAGCTGGGGAAAATCACGTTGCTTCAGTTTCCATAAAATAGCCGAGCCTCAGCTTTTTTATCCTGCCCATTCGCACATCCACTATAAAAGGGACATCAGTTATAAACATTTCCTGTTTGTGCATACAGTCTTCCAGTGCTTATGATGTATAGACTGACAAAAGGCTTAATGCTTTGAATATATAAAACACAAGGCCTGTGCAATGGAGGGTGACAGTTGCCCTTTAATGTTCTGCTTTTTAAAGATCAGGGTAGAGTTCAGAAAGCATAGTCATGAGGTTTAATGATTTAATGGGGACGACTGGGGAGCAAAAATAGTTACTACACCCTGGGGAAAAGTGGTTCCTCATACATATTACTTTAGCCTAATGGCCTATGAATGCTTCCTCTGTGGCATAGGAGGGTGTCACGGTACATAGACTCTATAATACTGAATGGGTTGATTAAATGCATATTAAACAATACTAAATTGGAAAAAAAAAAGGTGCCACCAACTGTATTTATTCTGTTCTTAGAAAATGTTGTTACTCATTCAATTTCATTTGTGATATTATAATTTTCCCCCCATTTCATGCTCGTCGCAGAGCGAGGGAGCCAAGTGTAAACACTGTTGATGGATCAGAGGTGGCGGAGTTCTTGTCTAGCGGTGGATGGGGAGGTGGGGGCGAGGGGGCTGGTGCCGTGGGCTGAGGAGGACCCGGCTGGGGGGCCGGTGGAGGTGGGCTGAGCAGCCTCTGTGTGTGGGCGATGGCTGCAGGTGGGAGCCTCTGAAACTGGCAAAGAAAGCGTTTGTCTGGAAAATGCCTTTTTTCTTCTCTATCTTCATGCTAGTTCAGGTCCTCCTGCGCTTTGCGTGTTCCCCTTGCTGTTTTCCCTTTGCGGCGGACTTGGACCAAGGGCTTTGTGTTTGTTCTTTGGTGACTCCTCCATATAACTCAGCAGTGCCACCTCCCTGGGACCCAATAAATGCTATTTTGTGTTACCAATCCAAAGTCACAGTTGACTTGAGGAGTCAAATTGTTCATCCTTCCTGCGAGTCCAGTGCAGATGATGGAGAGGGCAGCCGCTGTGTGTTCAGCTCTCGGCTGCAGGGCTTTGTTTCCAGTACCTGACCTTAACTCCACTCGTGATGTGCCGGTGTCTCCTGTTAATGATTGCGCAGAGCCTGTGCTGCCCGGCTTGCCGGGAGTCAGGCCGGGATGGTAGGTGCAAGGGCAAGCCCAGCCATTTGTAGGCAGTTTTCAAGTAAGCGTAAACAGCACACCATACAGCAGCACTTTCAAACGTGGTTTTAGGACTGAAAAAAAGGACATGAGCATATGCTATCGCTAATATCTCCCAGTTCTGAGTATCTGTGCAAACTTACAATTTTCTAGACAGACTGTTTTTCTAGTCGTGACCTGTTAATATTATGTGAATTATTAGAGATTATAAGAAGGCTGATTAAGTCTGATCTTTTTGGAAATCATCTGACAGTTCTGCCCAGGTATTTTTATGCCATAGTATTGTCTTGTGTGGGCTATTGAGTTAATTATCTCCTGTATTTCACCTCTGACATGTATATTCCCTTCCAAGTCTTTGTTACCTTGATGAGTGAAGTGGCTTTTTCCTACGGCCCTTCCACCAGCATGGATCTGGTGTCTTCTTTTCTTTTTTACTGCTTCAATCAGTTGCTTTATTCTGCCCTTTGCAGTTTCAAACACAATTTACAGTTCTCCATGCTGCAGAAGTAGCTGGAGCACTGAACACTGCAGAGCAACCCCAAATTAAAGGGAGAGGAGAAATTGCCTTTGTAATAAGAACTGCAGTAGGGTTGCAACCAACAGAAATAATAATTTGTCTGGAGGAAAAACAGCAGTCGGAAGGCGTGAGCGGAGGGTTGCGTGCGTGTCATTTGGGTCTATAGGTTTTGTGGGACTCTTACTCGGAGGCACCTTCTCTTTCTTCATCTTTGAAGTCCTGCTGACTTGACAAGAACAGCATTCAAATATTTGCTCACATCCGCTATGTGAACTGTTCGATGTGTTCTGGGAGTACATGAATATGAAAGGAAGAGTCTTTAAGGCGGTCTAATGGCTTTGAAATGAGAATGTCATAGGTTGTGGCTCCAACAATGGCTCCTCAGATGTCGACACCTGTTTCAGGCCTAGTCCTAAAAACTTGCTTTGTATTTCTCTATTTTTGAGGTGGCTTTAAGCGTTTGCCTTTGTCAGTGAGCATGGCTAGAAGCTTGTATTCTCTACACTTCACACCTCTGTCTCTGATGATACTTTCATGGCTTGAGCACCTGGCGATGCTGAGGGAGGCTCCCATACCCCATACGATGAGCTGCAGGAAGAGCCTCCTCTACTGCTGATGAAACTCCCTCAAACATAAACAGTCGTCCCAGCAGCCAAGGAACGGACCTTCTCTCCCCCTCCCAACAATTTATTATTGATAGAAACATTTTATAAATAAACATCTCTAGGTAACACATTCCATAAAATATCTAATTATAGATTATTGGATTGAACATTTCTTGCTTCAATTAAGTGATAGGTTTTTTTCCCCCTCAGGAAGCCAGCTCAATGCTCTTTCTGGGGAAATTATGTGTATTTATTCTATGTTCTATAGGCGATGTCTTTTTATGTTGTTAATAAATAAACTACAGTGCAGTGCTTTACCCTAAATAAAACTAATGGAGGTCAGGCTTTGCATTTATTTTTGTTTTCCTGATCAGATCTCTCCTGTCTGGTGGTCTACAGCTTTGGTACAGTGATCTTTGTAAAGAAGGAAATGAAAGTAAAAGGGAATGAAGAAAAATGGCTAATGGCTTGGAGATCTACGTTCTTGTACCTCCCTCAGACCAGATGCATGTAGATACTTTAAAAAAAAAAAAAAAGGCTGAAAGCACAGAATTCAGCACTGGTGTTGAATTTGTCCCATTCACCCTTCGGGCAGGTGTTAGGGTCTTTAGGTTTGAGAGCTTGATTTGAACTACTGGGAAGTTGGTGACCTTTTCTCACAAAACTTGCCTTTAGTTCTGGGTTTGAACTCCCCTAAAGCAGCCATGTTTTGCTTGATTTAAGTCAAGAGCTCAGGCTTTGGCCCATCTATTCTAAGTCTAGAAAAGTACTGCAGCTGGCAGCTGGCCTCCTCGTCTGTCACGAAAGGTGGTGGTGGCAGCTTTGGCACTGGAGAAACCCAGTCGAGCTGGGATGCGTGGTTTTGTTGTTTTCCGAAAGAGAAGCTGGAGATCAAACACCTATCAGTGCAGAGCAGCTCTCTGGTAGAGCACGGTCAGACCAGGTGATGCCCTCGTGGATTTGGTACCTAGGAGCCACTCGCTCTGCCCTCCTGCTGCAGCCTTCGTTCCCCTCCAGCTCTCATCTCATCCTCTCTCCCGAGCGGTGTGTGAAACTGGGGAAACTGGAGTTCCAGCCGAGCTATCTGAAGGGACTTGAGACACGGCAAGCTGAGCTTGCACGCTTCTCCAGGATTTTCATCGAGTCTTTCAGATGGGCCAGCCCGTAATTTTCCCTTTGGCTGCCTTCAGCCAGCGAGTGCGGTGGAGGTGGCAGGACAGTCTGCAGTGGTAGGAAGGCGTGAGCGTGCTCTGAGGTCTCGGAGAAGAGTGCGGCTCTGAGCTCTTCCGTGCCCTCATCCTCAGCAGAAGGGGAGAAAGTCCTAATCAGGGAGCTGCAGCCTTTCTCTTGCTCCCTCACCTGCCATTTTAAACAAATGCAAATTAAAACCCTCCATCGGGTTGGTTCATTCCCTTCCTTCATGTAACTGATGTTATTGGATTTTTATGCAGCACATTACACCCTGAGCCATGTCTTCTACTATTTTGCTTTCAAATTGTATCTCCTGCCATTTGTGTCACATTTAAAATGCTAACAGTATAGAATGTCATTTACAGAATCGGGGCGTTTGCTGCGGAAAATTAATTTGACTTATTCCTTCTGCCTGTTTCTATCTCCAGGCCAATATTATGCTACTCATTCTACAAGAGTAATACTTAATGAATAGGACTATTAATAATGTCAAGGTCCATGGGGGTCTTATGGGTAACGGATAGGCGTAGACTGTAAGGGGGCAGTCACCTGACTTCGGTTAATGTTCCATGAAAATATCAGGCAGTGCAATGTAATTATGGAGCAGAGGATAGTAAAAAAGGCAGGGAACTTGGAGTTTCTTAAATATTTTTTCAAATTAGTCAGTGCTTTTTCGGTAATTTACCTGAACCTTCGTCAGACCAGGTATGAAAAGTGTTTAAAATTCAAAAGGAAAAACCAACAACTAGGTACCTAATTCATAAAAAGGGTATACGGTCAGATGAGTTTGCAGTGCTAGGCAGGAATTGTGTGTGTTTGGCATTACATGAAAGGGTGTGGGATGTGTGTGTGTGTCATTCCTATTCGCAGGAAATAGGAATGTGAGGAAAGGGGGTTTGGTTGGGTTGGGGTTTTTTGTTCGTTTTTTGGTTGGTGGTTTTTTTCAGCTTGTACCTGTCTCTAGCATTTAAAAAGATGAAAAACTATGGGTGGAAACCACAAAATTAACATTTATAATGGGAACAAATTATAAACAGAAGAAACAAAATCTTCTTGCTGCTATTTATTGTGCTACTTGCTGTGAAAATACTAGCCACGATGAAATGGCTTGAGGCACAAGCCTGCCATGGGCAGGGGGCATGGCAGGGCAGTGCTCATTTTTCTCCCCACGCTCAAAGCTGCCAGCAATGCTAATGCAAGTGTCAAGCACGTTGAGGGGGAAGGAAGAAGCTGCTTTTAGGGCCTAATCCTGCACTTGCTAGAACCATTTTTTTTTTTTTAAGTGAGTTTAACAGGGGTATTATTTGGTCCTCTGATTTTCTAGGGTCCTTGTTTCTAAAATGTTGTGTCTAGAGTTATGTTCAGGATTATTGGGTACGTGTGCAGGAGGAAAGGGATAAGGAAATTGGCTACTGAGATGCTGCTTCTCGGAACAAATTTTCAGCTTTTGCTATCGTTTTTGGTAGCTACATGAGAAAATGTGATATGGCAGCTAAATCTGAAAAGGGACCTTTTGGAGACCTGTTTGGTTGTGTGTGCTTTTGGTTCCTATTCTTTGCATGAAAACTGGATGCTACCTAGCTCTGTGTTGCATCTTTCTTCATTTGTCTTTGTCTTGCTCTGGGGACCATTGAGACTGAGGGAGCAAGGTGTAAAATAAGGCCCCTGATTTCCAAACAGCAAGTGAAACAGGCTGTGAAAAGAGTTGATGTTATGCAGCAAAATAACTGAGTCTACTGTTTTCCTTTCCTGAGGAGTTAACTGTTTCCAGATGCAGACTGTGTGCTGACATTGTATTAGAAAAACCAGAGGTTGTGAGCCAGGCTGGGTCACGTTGTAGTGAAAGCATCGGGAGATGACGTTGGTAAAGACTTGGGGTTCTGCCTCCCCATGCCTGGTGCTCCAGGAGCTGCTGGTGGCTTGGGCATGGCCCAAGAAACCTCTCCCAGCTCTCCCCAGCAGTCACCCTTGGGAGCTGCTGTGGCACCTAGAGGACATCAGACCTTATCAGATGGAGAGGTGGTCTAGTGTGTCCCACCGTGCCAGCAGCTGACAGCAGAGTCTGTGTTAGCACAGAGCAGGGCGACAATGAATCGCTCCATCTTGCTTGGCTAGAGGTTGAGTGTCTGCCCGAAATGTCAAAGTTGGAGGAGGGGAGGATGGTGATACTGAAAGCTCTGGCACAGGAAGGTCTTCCTCAGCCTCTGACCGTGCAAGTTCTCAGGGGTTATTTGAAAGCAAAACATTTCTCTCTCCCATTTGTGGTTGACGGGGTCCGTGCACGTGGGACTGAGGTCAGCACCCACGTGGAAGAAGGACACCTTTTCAATAACTGAGCGGTGGCCAAGCTTAGCATAGCACATTGGGCTCCCCCTTGGTTCCTCCTACCCCTCTTCATCCTCTTATTATTGTTATTTTTTCCCCTCGAAGAAGCTTTATTCATTTCTGAAGCGTGCATTAATATCGGCAGCATTAGGCAGCCCCAGTATGTCTCGTTGCTGTGTGGCTCACTAATTCTCACTATTAGGCCACCTGCTGACAACTCCCGAATGGAGCCGTATCCCTCTGTCAGAGTTCGCCATGAATAAACATGAAAGAGACAAATGAGGCAGCGCCGGCGGTTGCTTTGCAGCCAGCCGTGCGTTATTCCTCGCCCGGCGCCTGCACGCAGATGGCTGGGCTTTGGTCAGTAGGTGTACGCGTACCTCCTGGTGGGGTGGCTTCTCCTCGGTGGTGGTTTCGGGGGACGGTTGTTCAGATGCGGAGACTGGACTTCTCTTCGCAGCATTTGGGAGCCCAAACTGTAAAGGATGTGGCATAGCCGCACTTGGATTAGCAAACCAAGCGTGTTTCCTGCAGCTTTTTGGAAGTCCTGTAAGCACATGTGCCACTAGATTTCTTGAATTAAGCTTGTGTGAGCTTTAAGCAGTTTCAGCAAAATCAGTGAAGTTACTCTGGATTCCGACTCGCTTTAAGTCCCAAGCATGCGAGGTTAGGAGAGGTGGGTTCACTGACAAACGTAGACTTGTGACTACCATCAGCAAGCAATGCTGGTCAGGAGTTAGATGTGCCCCGCAAGACCCTCCCAGCTGCCTCTTGGAAGATGCTTTCATGGTTGAGGGAGGAAAAGATCTCCTTAGATTTTGAGATAGTGGAAGAAGCAACAGGTATTTTTGCAGAGACCTGCCGAAGCAATGCTGTTGGTGCCCGTTGACTCTGCGGCAAAGGAGACGTAGCTGCTGGAGCTGGGAGGGCACCGGAGCTGGCTTCGGGCCACCACGCAGGTGAAGGCAGTTGAGCCATTTCCCAGTACCTGTCTACCAGTGTTGCTCTGAACTTGCTGGTTCATCATGGCAGACAGCAGCTTTTGCTCCTAGCACACGGCATGAACCTCCCGGCAGCTACAGAAGGTGGGTGCTGCTCTGGGCTGGTGGTCCCTCACTCAGGTCCATAGCCAAAGGGACTCGGGTCTCCTGCCTTCTGTGTGTGGTCAACGCTTGGGCCATGGGGGGCAAGCTCAGCTGAAGGAAGGATCTGGAGGGGGACTGGGGTGAAAAATAGAGACTAGTTTTTCCTTTTCTTTTGGTTCTCTTAAACTTCCTTTAATCAGAAAACTTAGCATAGGACCAAATACTAAAGTTTTTTTTTAATGGTTCTTTGCAGGAAACTAGTTTTTTCTATTTTTGACTTAAAAAAAAAAAAAAAAAAAACCAACCAAACAAACAAAAAACCAAAAACATACCAAAACAACAAAACCACACAAAAAAAACCCAAAAAACAAAACCACAAAATATTGACCTCTTACTGAAAATGGAAACAAACTTTTCTTTGAGATTTTTTTTTTCTGTGGTTAAAAAACATCCTTTTTGTGATACAGCTCTTAGGAGGGAATAGCTACCCCTGACTATCTCTGAGTGGAGAACAGGTATCTAGGGCTTGCTCTTAAACTTACCTGTTCTGCTTTAAGAGACATAACAGCTGATTTCTGTAAGGTTTTCTCTCTTGACTCTGGAATGTCTGATGGGTGTAACAAGGCTAGCATGTACATTTTTTCGGGGACATCCCTGCTATTCTACATACCACACTTAAAAAATACGCACACGCGTGTATAATAAAGGCACGGTTTGAACTCCTGGAAGTGGCCGGGAGCAGCAGCATGGCATGCTCAGAGCTGTGCAGAGGCAGCCAGCCCAGCAAATTGGTATGTGTAGGTGAATGCTCTAAATCCCTGGATCACAAAAGCTCAGGGGCCATATCCACAAACCAACACAGCTTCTTTCCCTTCGACCCCCATCTTCTCCTGCCACTCTTTGATTTCTCCTCTTGCCTCAGATTTACAGCTACCTTGTCCAAATATATTACAGGAAATAAAGGATAAAATGCTTTAAAAACCTACCTTCCCAAGCAGGAGAACAGGCTTTGGTGAAAATAAATGAGCTGGTTTGTTATATTGCTCAGCCTCTGTCACGTGAAGGTGAGGCCTCCTTTTTTATTATTATTATTTTTTATTGCCACCATTTGCCTTCATTATAATTTATTTGTTAATCCATGCTCCAGCTCATGAATTTTGCATTTGGGGAGGTGGAGAGAAAGGGGAGGGGGATTCAAAGCACCAAAAAAGATGCTGGCCCACTTAAAGGTGAAGGACACTGTTGGAGGGCAGGGCTGCCTTCCTGGCCTTCCATCATCCTTTTAAAAGGCAAATATGCAGTCAGCAAAAAAAGAAAAAGAGCTAAAAAAAAAAAAGCTAAAGACTTCCCAATTAATAATTATTCTGATGGCCTCATTGGGATTCAGAACCTCACAGGTCAGAGAGGACAATTCAAACCCCCTTTTACTGAGCTCTTGTCCTCAGGTGAGCCGATGGCTTCGGTGCTGTGCTTCCATGTCTCCCATGCCAACTTTCCTTCCTTCCTTCCTTTTCTCTTTTTTTATGAGGCATCCTGAGTATAAAAAATATGGCCTGCCTTTATGGTGTTCCAGCACGAATGAAGCTATAAAATTATGAACAGTTTTTATGATGGCTATTCAGGGGATGCTTTTATATTGATGGTGCACATGCTGTATCTATCTTTTTTCCCCTTTCTTTTTTTGCATCCCTTCTTTCCCTGAAAAAGATGGCAGTGTATGTGTGTGTGGGGGAAGGATCTGGCGGGGGGGCCCTGTGTAACTATTTTTCATGCATTTAATATATTAATTATCTGGTAAATGCTCCCTAGGCTGTACTTGGGATGCCGAAGAATGAC
Organism: Mycteria americana; assembly: GCF_035582795.1. Classification (NCBI taxonomy): domain Eukaryota; kingdom Metazoa; phylum Chordata; class Aves; order Ciconiiformes; family Ciconiidae; genus Mycteria; species Mycteria americana. The sequence continues at coordinate 2,783,708 of NC_134379.1, read as the reverse complement.
AGCTTTTCAACGAAGCTCCAAAGGCAGCCCATCAGCCCACAGTGTATTATGTCGGAGAGGTCAGGGTGGGGTTAATGTAACTTTTTATTTGCTGATTTTTCATAGACGGGAGCAAAGCTGGTAAGGGGGAAAAGAGAGAGAGAGAGAGTGAAAAGAAGGTGCAAAAAGAGCAGAGATAATGGCAAGTCTGTTACATCCCCCTCCTGCCTCCCAGCCCGCTCCATGGCAGATAGGTTGATTATGCAAACCAGGGAGATGCTTGCAGCCTTCTTGGGATGCTCCTTCTCCAGGGGCTTCTCTGCAGAAAAGGGGACAAAAGTCTGTGAGGGGAAAGTCTGTCGAAGAGACGACGACGACGAGAAATCCCACGTGCAATAACTAAACTCAAAATAGATCATCTGTCCTCACTGAAAATAGATATATCTAGGCAAAAAAAGTAGGAGGATAGGAGGAAAGCTTGGCTGCTCGGGGGGGTTGTAAAGCAAAAGGCAGCAGCGAAATCTGAGCTGGGTGTGCAAGAGTGAAGCGACTGTCGCGGGATCCTGCTTCGCTTGATTTTTGCCTCTGCCAAGAGGGTGGTCTTGGGCTCCAGTGGTAGGACTGTCCCTGCGAGGACCTGAAGCACTATGAGGACAACTACTTCTTCCTGCCCCCCTCTCTCCTTCCCTCCCCTCCTTTTATGAAGGGTACTGGTCTGGGGCAGCCCTGCTCTAATGGCTGGCTGTATCGAGTATTGATCTAAGAGGTAATAGGGGTTTAATTTTCCTTTAAAAGGCCTGTAAATGATCTCAGGAAAGATATTTAAAAAGAAAAAAAATCCTATCTAAATCAAGGTGGAAAAGCTAAAGAAATCTGAAAGAATTTAAATCTTTGTTAGAAATTCTGTAGCAAAGTCTGCTGTGACTGTGCAGGAGGGTTTGTGTAGCTTTAGCGTCCACCCCGTCAGGTGGAGGTAGCTGCATACACAATAGAGTGGGGGGCTTTTTATTTCAGCTAATAAAAATAATGTGTTGTATACATTTGGTTTAAAAGTATCTTTTGTGCATGCAATATACATCTGAGTGAAGAACACGTAGAGGAAGGGAACGTTCATGTGTGTGCATTTACCCAGTGGTTCCGTGATGCTTCTGTTACGTTTGAATCGAGTAAAATATGTCCCGCGGAGTGTCGTTACTACAGCTCTGTTCTTTTTGTTTTCCTTGTTTAGGATTGTTTGGAGCATTAAAATAAGTAGGATTTGGTTATGCTGTATTCTTTGAGAACCCAAGCTTGTCCTGCGTCACCCTTCGCTCCTCGCAGCCCCGGGTGCGGGAGGTGCTCGGCGCACCCCAGGCTTGGGCTGTAGGGATGTGGGGCGCAAGGGGCATGCGGGTCCCACGTGGCGTCTGCGGCCAGTGCACCCCCAGGGGAGGAAGCCAGCTCCTGGGAGGCCGCTTCACTGGTTACACTGACACGGAGGTGACGACAGCAGCCAGAAAAGTTGCTCCTGATGCTTTTTTAGCACCACTCAGCACGGCTGCAATTCAGGGAACAGCTCTACCATGAGCCCAGCTTCAGCTGCTTGACTGGCAGTAAGAGGACTCCCCAAATGCTTGAAGTTCAGCCTGATTTTGCTGGACAGGAACATGAAGGATTTGTGTGTGTTTTTGGTTTGTTTTTGTTTTGTTTTGGTGTGTGGTGTGGTTTTTTTTTTTTAAAGAGGACATCTGGTTCTGAGAAAGTGGAAGCAGAAAAATGCAAACTGGCAGATTTTGCAGAAGTTGTGGGTCAAGGTGACTGAAGTGGTGGACTCCAGTTTAGATCCCAAAGGCACATTAATTAATCTGGACATCACCACAAAAGATATTTCCCCTGTTCCTACAGGAGATTGTGCATTTCTTACTGTTCTTGTGGTTTTCTCTTTCCCAGTGTGGAAGCAGAAAAATATTTTTCCATCAAATTAGTAATAGAAGTGTGTTTGGTTTGGGTTTTTTTTGGTGGGGTTTTTTTGTGGTTTTTTTGGGAGTTTTTTTGTTTTGGTTTGGTTTTTTTTTTAAGAGATGGGTGTAGTATCTGTCATCCAGGATGAAAGTGAGCTCGTTCTGCACTCTCAGAGCAATCTGGCAAACAAGGGGGTCACCTTCCCCTGCCTTGGCCTGGTGAGGAACACCCCTGGATGCTATGGGGAGAAACATATATGGCTGGGGGGAGGACAGCGATGGAGACACCCAGAGCACCCCCTGCATCTGGCAAATAAAAAGGGCCTCTGGGAAGTCAGGGCAGTGCACTGCAAGTCATAGCAACTGAGATACATGCAGGTGCTGCAGATTTTCCTGCCTTGATGGTGAAGAAGTGCTGCATGAGAGGTGGATTTACAGCAACAGCTTGGTTTGAATGCAGGGAAGCTGTTGCCACCTGCAAGCCAGAATTTGGCCTTAGGCACATGTCCAAGAGTGGAGAACACGGGGGATGGACATGAGACTTCAGTCTTGGGAGTTTGATCCTGCTCATTTTAAAGCATGTGGCTGGTCTCCTTGCTATGCAGGCCATTTAAAGCAAAACACTTTGAGTGTTTCTTAATTTCAAATGAACTCTTTGCTTCCATAAATCATATCCGAGTTTGCCCTTCCCTGGCCTACAGAGAGTATCTCCAGTAGATGCGCTTTGCTGCCCAGCGGTGGATGCGATCGGCAGAGGATAATCGCTCCATCTGAAGAAGGGTCACTTACAGCTCGCAGTTACGCAGGCACCAAGCCAAGCAGAAGTGCAGGGGTTACAATGAAGTGCTGCAAACCTTTTCCATGGGCTGCACTGAGGATTAAGGCCTGTTTTGTATCCCAGGACAAAGGCAAAATGGTTCATATTTAACAGCTGGGTACTGGGTCTGTTGCAGTCACTTTTCCCAAAATACACGTGTTCCATATTAGCGTTGTGTAGGTTCCACCTAGCTTGCGACTGCAGCCTGGTCATAGCTTACCTATAATAAATGCTTGGTCATTCTGTTATTAGAGCTCAGACTGCAGGGCCAAATTCTAGCAGGTATAAAATGCCATTTTTGGTAGAGGTTTTGTGGGTTTTTTGTTTTTGTTCTTGGAAAAAGAAAAACCCAAACAAACCCTAGCTTGTTTGTGTTATCAGAGCTGCACTAGACCCCAAGAGTAAAACCTGCTGTGGGGACCCAGAAAGAAGAGGCGCTTGCCAGTCGCATCCACTGCATCAGCTTTTCCCTGTGTCATCGAGATAGGGATTTATTTTGCATGTATGGATTTATTTTGGACCCTTTCCTAGAGGCCTGCAGCCTCCAAAACAAGGTTTTAGTTCAAGAGTAGATTATAACAGCCTTCTCCAAGGACTGCTGAAGTAAAAATGGGCCTGAATGAAAAACCATGTACCTAAGTTTTTCCCAAGATATGGAAGAGTTTAACTTCTAAGGCAAAAGGTCTCATAAGTGGCTTTTGCTGTGCAGCATAAGCTATGTGCGTTGGAGAATGGAGGCTGGAATGATGTGAAATGAAGGGTATGAAAACTCAGTGGCAGGAGCCCATGACCCAAAGTGTTCTGAAGTCGCAGGAAAGTCTCTCTTGGACTGGCTACTAATATTGGCACAGTCAGTACATACCAGAGGGCCATGAGGAGCTGTCAGCCCCTCCTGTTTGAGACCTTATCTGCACATATAACTTTAGATATATTGCATGGCTTCCTCGGGTCTCCCAGCTACATCCCAAGGCCCGTCTTGACTGGCATGTGGCTGGATCCATTCCTTTGACAGGTACAATGCTGCCTGCGGAGGGCTGCTGCTCTAATAACCATGGCTCAGAATGCTCCCCAGCTCGCTTCCTCCTGCATTTTGCAGGAGAAATTACATTCTGTATTATATTTTTTTATGTTAATATTTTACATTTCAGAGACATAAAATAAATAGAATAACAGTTGGCAGGTAATACCGGGCGCACATAGAAACTCCAACAGAAACGCACAAAAAAAAATTACGGTAACAGCTGGAACTTCTCTTGCCTGGCAGAAATTGTTTCTGTCAATATTTTTAATTTCAGCTTGTGGAAGTGTAGACTGAATGGGATGGACAACTGAGGTCTAAGCAGATGGTTATTAGCGAACTGATAAGCCTATTCTGCAGCCAAATATCCAAGCACAGAAATGCAGGCAACGTGGAGGCCCAGCACCTTCAGCGTTCTTCATGCACTGGAAGAACTTTGGAGCATTTTAGGGTCGTCTTTGCTGACCAGTTTATTTAACAATTAAGAAATGTGTTTAGATAATTGTGCTTTATTGCAAGAGAATGTCATCTAGGAAATAAAGGTAAAATAAATAACAAAGCTGCATTTTCAAATTACTAGTAGTCCCTCCCTTAATTTTCTTAAGGTGACTGTCAATTCATAGACCTCCAAAAGCTTACTGTGGGAAGACCTTACATGTTTTACTAAGTCTAGTATAAGCAGAACAGTTTAAAAATTTATTTCACAAAATGATGCCTTCACTGTTTATGGCCTAATGTCAGTGCTAAAACCCTGAAATGGACTGGAAGCATAACTGTAGCAGAATGACCTTTCCTTAGTCTACTTCAGTAACTGCATCCACAGGAAAGAGCAACTGAAACATCAAAGCTTGTTTTTGTTCCCCAAATCCTTGGAAATTTTATGCAAGCGCAGAAACGGGAAGCGACAAGACGTGCCGCTGTGATTCTGGTCGTTTTCTTTGCCACGGGCTATTGTTTCCTTCCAGCGATTCCATGTGGCATGAAATCTGTTTGTTCTCTGTCCGTCTGTGCCAAAACCATCCTGAGCTGGGATCCAAATTCTCTTTGGTTCTTCAAACAAAGATTTATGCTGCTGCCAAGCCTTAGCAAGGTCGACAGCACAGCAAGGCTAGGATCTGAGCAAGAGTTTATATTCTCAGTACAGAGGAGGAAAACCGAGGCAGTTTGACAGCAGCTTTCTCTGGAGTTTGTACAGCAACTCAACAGGAGACCCCGGATGTCGTGGTATCTACTCCGATTCTTGCGATGAGAGAGGGCTATACAGTAACCAGCTTTAACACCAGGTTTAGGTGTTGCATAGGTACTAGTAAAACTCCTGGCAAACATTGGAGAAGTTCTGGATATAAAACGAGGTTCTGGATACAAAGGAAGCCTCGATATAAAATGCTCTTCCATGGAGAAGTGATGGATGGTGCTACTTGGTGTGTTGGTTTTAGGCTCTGGCGATGGCTTCCGCATGGCTTCTCAGGTGTCTGTGCTGCCTTTCCCCGTCTCCACTAATCATTAAACCAGGTACAGGGCATATTAATTGGTTTGAAACTTATTATTAAGATGCTTTGGATGAGAACAAAATGGGGTTGTTCTGACAGCTGTAATGACTTGCAACCTGGTGTCTTTCTGTAGATCACGCAACGGCAACAGTAAAAAATAGATCAGCTAAAATAGCAGGCGGACGCAGAGAGCAGATCCTTCCTGACTTGTGTTGGCATCTGTGACTTTGTAGGATGAGTTCAGGGGGAGCCGGACCAAATCCCCGGGAAAAGGGAAGGCCCTGCAGGGATCTGGTTTGTCGGTGCAGGTGCAGCTCGGGTGTGCCCCGAAGCAGTCGACAGCCACCGCCGCCTCTGCTGCGGGAGGAGTGCTGGACCAATAGTTCTGACCTCATAAAACTGGATTGGAAATGCAGGCATGATTAACTTGCCGTAGATTTATGTGGAATTAGTATGTGTTTCAACACTGGTGTTATAAATACAGGTTGCCCTCATCTAACCAGCAGGGCTTTACATAATTTCAGAAGGGCCCTCGCAATGGCAGCTTTAAAATGATAAAGGAGGGAAGGAAAAGCTGAGCGTGGTAGGTACTGTATTAACTGCACCCCACATCCTGCAGTAGATTGTGTTGAGGGGAAAATGTATTTTTGAAGAGCGAGCCTGTGAAGGGGGAGAGGATGTCGGTACCGAGCGCACACTGTTCCACGCAGTACAGCTCAGCTACAGGGGTTGAAACCAGTCCGGGTACCACAGCTCTGCCTGACCTCCCAGGGGTCTTCTCCTCCTCCCCAGCAGAGCCCGTGGCTCCAGGCCTGCCTTCGTGCCGTTGGACCTGTGGGCTGGCTCTGTCTCAAGAGCTGTGAAATGCCGTCAGTTTACGCAGACACCTTGTCTCTGGTTTCTGCGAGTTTGCCGCATTTTCCCGAGGGCCACCGCAGAGACCCCAGAGAATGACCTGCCTAAAGAGGCCAGGGAAGGGACCCCATGTCCCACGCTTTAACCACAAGCACGTTCTTCTCTTTGAACTCCTGGCTGTGCTTTTCAGCCACGCTGCCTTGCAGTGCCAACTGGAAGTTTGCCCAGAAGTTCCTTCCTCACCACTTCTGGTTTTAGTATCAGTAACTCCATGTTCTTTAAGGCATCCTTGCAGGCTTTTTGGTTAATAGCTTACTTGAACAGCAAAATAAGCCAGCAGTGCTGGTGCAAGCCTACTCTCGCCACGCTGCTAAATGCTTGCTGCTCCACATGGGAGTTATCCCGATGTGCTCAACGTGGCTAGTGAGGTGGCTGGCTTTATCCTGGGCCAGCAGCACCAGGCTTTAGTGGGACTGAGCCTCCTTGGGTACCTTTGAGGTGTTCACCCTGCCTGCTTTGTATGGGATGATTTTGTGGCTTTTAAGCTGGAGGAGGAGCGCGGGTGGGCTGTGCTGAGCCTCTGGGAAGGGAAGCAGCCCTCGCTGCCGGGCAGGAGCCTGCAGGGGCTCAACTCATGCAAGGGGGAGGAAGGCTCAGCTCTGGGATCCAAGCGATATCCCCCTCTGTTCAGTGCACATGAAACTGGGGGCTCTGCTGAGGGGTGTGAGCTAGAGAGGAACGTGCTTTAGAGAGGAGACTCGGGTCTCTTTGCAGGCTGGCTCACAAGCTAGCATTGCTTTCCTTTTCCAAATAATCTTCAGTGTTAGAAGAACCTTTCTTTGGCATCACCACACGACAGGTTGCCTCTCTGCAGAAGCACTGTATTGTGGTGTGTTCAGGTGATGGTCCAAAAGCTGCCTTAGCTCTGGCTCGTACCGCAATTGCAGCCGTACGCCAGAAAAGACCCACTAAGAGGAGAGGGTCATGCTGGAGGGGGAATGGTGCTGGTGGTCATATGAACATGTGCATCGCAGGAGATTGTCTCTGTTTTTGTCTTTTTCCTTTGGATAGTGATTTTTAGAGCTTCTGAATCTTCCAATCACTCATGTTTTAGGGTGAGTGCCAACCATCCAGACGAACTGCGGATGAAGGATCTATTTTTGCTTTAGCATATTTTTAACCTCTTTTTTGTTGTTCCAAATGTATTCATGCCAGATTTAAAAACAAACAGAACCCACAAGGCGCCCAGTGAGACTTTTTCATTTGTTAATACCTGAAAGAAGCCTGCTATGATACAGGGACCCTCTTGTTCTCTTGGAATAAGTTACACAGGGAGTTGGTCGGGGCAAGCCGAGCTATTGAGCTGGGCAGGGACGTGGCTGTGACCCGCCACCACGCGTGCTGCCCTCCCAGAAGGACCCCAGCATCCCACCTAGGACAGGTTGTGTTCCGTCCTTCCTGGGGAGGGAGGTGAGATACATGCCCCTAACTAAGGTATCTGCATATGAACCTGGACGAGCGTAATTTGAAATTCTAATTGGTACAATATAGAGCTTTTCAAACTGTTCAAAATTTGCATTTTGTTGCAGAGCAGACTCAGCTGTGTGGTGGTTGCTATGCTCTTTTACAGCACCCTAAGATGCTAGATATCTGAATGTCAGTGTGTGAACGTCTGTATAAACTGTTATATTTTGAGTGCTCAAGAAAAATATTTTTCTGGCATAATATACATGTGTGTATCGTACAGTGCATACAGAGCTTCCTTTAACGTGTCTGTATGTCAGTGTATGAATAGCTGTGACTGTACATAGATGCAATAAACTAGGCCTTGATTCTTTCATATGTTTCATTTTTTAGCGTAAGTAGTGCAATTTGGCTCTGGAAGGATATTTGTTGGTAAAATGAACATTAGAGATGGAGGCTGAGTGCGGTTTTAATTTTTTTTCCATATTGGCATTCTCTGTATTATTACTCGGTTATGTAATCACAGATGTCGCAGGGATTTGTGCATGTTTCTTGTTAAAATACAAGCAAACCGCAACGTTGCCTCCACCAGTGCACTGAATCTGTAACTTCTGAGCGGTGCTGGGGGCAGGTAGGTGAGGGGAGAAGAGGAGTGGTCAGTAAAATCCAGCCTATTACTGAAAATAATCAGGAGCAGTTGGCAACCCTGCTCCTGCATATTCGCCAAGTGCTCGGTGATTCAGCCCTTCTCCATTTTCAGGCCAATGCGGCCGTCACTCTGAATTATTTTCAGTGAGCACTTCTATATCTCATGTCAGTTCCCAGTTCGAACCCATCACCGAGTGTCGAGGCTGCGACGTGCCGTACATGCCGATGAGCGTCCCCCCCTTCCCCTGCTTTGCTATTAACCTTTCCTTTTACCAGAGTTACCCCTTTGTCCTGCTGCAGTTTGCAGTGGCTGATAGAAGCAGCTGCCTGTGGCCAAACGACCATCACATTTACATTTTCTTTCTTGAACCAAAGAGTGAGACACAGAATTGCAGTAAATGATCTCCCTTTTCTCTTTTACCTCCCCCCCAATCGTCTTTAATGCATTGCCTAGAAATCTATTTCTTATCTAATTTTGCTAGATGGATCAACAGGGCTGAGAATGTAACCCTTTGTCATCTATGGAAATCTTTTTATCCCATAAAAATGATTAGATTTGATGCAATTAGGATTATGAGGAGGTGGGGGGAGCTTAAGACGATGTGCCTTGTCTACTGCTGTCTACTGACACATTAACAGCCTGTTTATTAACTGCTTTACATTTGGGCTACGAGCGATGCATTCTTATGCCTGATAAGCCCAGAGAAATGAACACGTGTGCCGATATGAAATGCGAGCCTCACTTTTTTTGGCTGTCCCCCTCCCACCTTTCTGCATATGAATCTAGGAGGAGGGCTTTAACTTGAAACAAAACCCCAGCTGCTGGAAAAATGCATGTTTCCATTTGCCACTTATCTAAGCGGTGCCTTGTGTTTGTGTATCATCTAGCAGGGAGTATGTGAACACGGGTCTGCTCCTCTTCCCTGCTGCCCCCTTTGTATTCCTTCGCATGGGTTTGCGGGGGTTTGCATTAGAGGCAGACACGTGTCCGCCTCCTTACCAGACCTGAGGTTGAATTGCTTATCCTCTCCTACCAATGCCACCCTGCGATTCAGCTACGTGTTTAGCTCGGACGTGTTCTTGGGGGAATGAGGACTTTAGTTTTGCGAGACAAGCTGCAACGTTTTTTCCCTCTGATGCTGTCAGAAAGAGAATACGTATGGGTTATATCCCAAGACATTTACAAGTACACCTTCCACATCCTCTTTGGCTTGCCTGTGGTTTTCCCCGGGGTTGCTCTACCCAGGCTGTGCTCACGTAACTTGTCGAAGGGTCTGACCTGGCACGAACACCAGTGGGTGCCTCCCAGTGCGCAGAGCATGATGGCATCAAAGCAGAGAACAAATCCCTCCTGAATTAATGGGAAAACGCGGGGGGGGTGGTCATGTGGAGCTCGGGGAAGTGTTTTTGTAGTGCAGAGTGTCTGTGGGTGCGAGCGTGCGGACGCTCCCGCTGCCCACCCTGCCCCAGCCCTGCTCTCGGGGAGGTGGGGTGGGTGAGGACGTGGGGCCCTGGGGCCACACAGACAAGCTGTGACGGGATGCCCAAGTATGTTCGTCATTAGGGTGTTATAGTCCTTTACAAGATTTCAAAAATTGCTCCTCTGTCTTCCCCCAAAGATGTGGGAGGAGAATTGCTCCTGAGCCTCCCTTTGCCTCTGTTTCCCTGTTTGATGTGAATAATAACTCCTGGCTGAGAAGGGGACAGGACCCGAGTGCAAGCTGATACAGGGCTCAAAGAAAACTTTACATAAAAACAAAGGAATAGATTTATTGCAGGTTCTAGATATCAATTAATAAAATGAGGTTAAATAAATCTTACTTTGCTAAGATAAGAACTTGATGGCCATGTGTTTGGGCAATAGGTAAAGGTGCCTAAACTCTGCATGCAGGGTTCTCACCTGAGCAGCATCTGCATGTGAGAGGCATTAAGCTGTGTGTTAATGCTAAAGCTCCTCTCTGACACAAATCAAAGGACAAAATCCAGCCTTTGTTTCTCATGGTTGCCAACACAGTGAGAATATTTAATTTCCAAACATCTCTGTGTTACTTAATAGCAATGCAATTATATTTCCTGGTTTTGTTTGCGGATCACAAATAATCTTGTATCGGCATTTCCTCAGCAACCCCCTCCTCTCCACTTCTGCTGGTCATCTGCATTTCGTTGCAGCTTGTTTCATGACTTTGTTTCAAGTTGCTAAAAATAACTTCAGAAATAAGTTTCACAATAGCAGCTGCCCACACCCCTATCTGTCACACTGTGCCTGCCTTGAAAATCAGATCCCAGCAGTTAGCAGAGCCCCGCTGCGCGGACGCTGGCGCGGGGACAGCTGCCGCGCACTGCGAGCGCGCGAGCCGAGGCTGCCAGCGCTCGTGCCAAGAACAGCCCTGATGCCGCTGGCACGCCAGGTTCAGAGGTTAGGAGATGGCTCCCGCAGGATACCAGGGAAACACAATGCTATAGCCCACTCCTTGCAAGGATTTATTTTAAAACTATTCTTATTTAACAACTTCCCTTTAAAAAAATCAGCTTTTGGGACCTTTGGAGAGATTTGCCTGCCCAGAGCTCACTCTGTTCCATGACCCAGACGTGTCCGTGCCTTACGCTAATGAAGTTCTACATTATTTTAGTGGCAAAACAGGACACAGATGACTTACTCTAGCAAAGGAGGCTGAATATTGGCTATTACCTCTTTCTCAACAAGGAGAGGAAAGTCAGGCTGGCTCAGCTCCTTCTGCTGCAGTGGGCATTGGCAGCTGTCTGGGCAGTACTCTTCAGTAGGTCTGGGGCTGCAGGTATTCAAAATACGACTGTCCCTAGGATTTTATGTTAAAAGGGGTAAGGCTTGTGCTGTATTGGGTTAAGCCTGTATCAGGATTAATTCTTCTTTCTCTTCTCCTCTCTGTTGTTTTGGTTTTTTTTCTTATTGTGAACTGAAGATACTTTTGTTGGACAATGGTAAATCTCTCGCGCTCCCTTGAACTGAAGAGGTGCGAGGGGGCCCAGCAGCCTGTGTGACGAGCACCTAAGAATCAAGGCAGTAACCTTGCAGTTTGGCGCTCGCTTGCCTCTGTAGCCCAGCAAAGCCATGGGATGGGGGATGAGCGTGTATAGGAGCTGACGTTTATTAGCCTTACTTCTCACTAGAGGGACAAATAGCTCCTCGTTATTAGGAGCGAAGCAGTGGTCCCCTTTCTGGGCGCTGTGATCCAAGGCAGTAACCGAGACCTTGGTAACTTTAGCATGCGGGGCACATTTTGTGATTTACAACTAATACGCAGCCTTGCCGGCGCTTTCGCAGCCACTCCTCGTGCTCTAGATAGATAAGCCCAAATCCCTCATTTGAAATGCCAGTAGCAAGACCCTTGGAGAGTTTATGCAACGCCTTCCCGTCTCTCCTGCCCCACTGCAGCTCCCTTCTCTCCGGGGAAGGTGAAGGCCCAGCCTAAAGACATCTCGGATTCTAAATGTGCGAATGTTGTGCCTCCCCCCTTGACTTCCAATTGAAAAAGATTACAAATAATGTTAAATAATATAGTTTATAACCTCAGGGCTGTTTTCAAAGGTGTATAGACCAGTTGTCAACAGGCAGAGAGGTAGGGAAGGGAAATTATAGGCTGCACAAAAGAGGAAAGTAAAAGTGAAAGCTCCATAAAAGAAAGTGGAACTATTATGGAGCAAAATGCCAACTCATTACAAAACAGCCAAATAAGAGAGAAATACAGCTTTACCCGTAATAGCAGTTTACAAGGGAACATTGTATTGCAACATAACGGTGGTGCTATAATTTGCTCTAACAACTCCAATTATGCCTTTTATTGATTTGGCAACACATTTAATAGGAGTAGCCACACCTCTTGTGTTACAAATCATTAAAGGTGTTGAACAGTGTAATTTTAAAATTGTCCTTCTCCTACAGATGTCAGTGTGACAGCATAATTTCCCCTGATTTCTGCTATGTAAACAGTGCGTTACAGTAATTTCCCCCTTACAAAGCAGAAATGTTGTCAGCCTGGGTTTTTTTGTGCAGAAACATCCATTTAATATTTTCCCCCCAGTCTATTCTCCTAATTGCTGGTTTTTTTCCTTTTTTCTTCTTTCTTTCTTTCTGTTTTTCTTATCTTTGGAAAATAAACATGCTGTTTTGCCATCTTCTACAGCAACCTTAATTGCTACTTAAATCTTCAATATGCACTTAACATTGGGGAGGTAAAACCCTTTTGGTTCAATTCTGTTCCACTTCACTCAAGTAGCATTTCAGAGCTGGTTAAAAGCCACATATCTCCTGGTAGCAATTTTGACAGGTGATCGCAATTCCAGTACCAGGTTCCTTGCAAAACCCAGAAAGCATCTTGGAAAAGAATCAAAACTTTTTAATTTTTGTTTTCTTCCCACCACAGAGGTTCTAAATTTCGCTTAGGAATCAAGGAGAAACCGCTCTCGTGCTCAGAATAGGTATTTAGATGGACACAAGGCTTTGAGCGGCCTTTCTGCGCAGGACTGGGCTCAGTAGCCAGGTCTGCCTTCCCTAGACCCCAGCACAAAAGCTCGGTTTTAGGGAAAGCGGGACAAGACGTATGACAGGGCAGGACTTGGCGTTACGCTGCTTAAAAGCTGCGGTGGTGGTTCTCAGGCTGGCAGAGGATGGTGGCTGGAGGATCTCGCGAAGCCATGCAGAGACCTTTCTCCTGGCCTTTGCTCCCAGGGCTGGAGCGTGGGGTGAGCCAGGAGGACGCGTTTTCCTGCTTGCAGCTCCAGCAGCCCTTCAGTCCCAAGGCTGCAGGGCTTGCAGGGGACCGGGCAGACAAAGAATGTGTTTCCCCTCTCTCTTCAAGCACATGCAGGCGGTGACGTGTGTAAATGAACCTGACAAGCTCTTTGAAAAACAAATAGAGGCCACCAACCAAGCTTTTGGCACGCCAACATGCCACATGTTTACACCAAAAGTGCCACATTGCCCTGTTTGCCTGCTCCCAGCGCCTGGCCCCCGGGCAGCAGCCCAACGGTGCCTGTCTGCATTTGTCTGGCTCCAGCAAACTGTCTCATTAACAGCTGTGTGGAGGGGGGCGAAAGGGAAGGAAAAAAAACCACAACCCACCCTGAGGAGGGTGACATTTTTCACGCTGGAGTGAGTAAAGCAGCTCTGCGTCCCGCTGCCAGGGCTGACCCCCGTCCCACCCCATCTGGCAGCCCCAGAACAAAGCGCTGCGAGCCAGCCTGGCTGGGCTGACACCGACCACGCACCCGCCTGCGGATGGACGGCCGGGTCTGCCGAGATGGCGACGTTTCACACGTGCCTGTGTCCTGAGGTGCCAGACAGAGCTGCCGGGCTCTCCCCTTCCTCGGCCGCCTCGCGTTGATTTGGGTTAAGGCAGGGTGCGTATGAACGTCCCGGCCGAGGGTGATGGTGGCCGCTGCTGCAGGAGAGAAGGTCCCATCAGTTGGACAAGAGAAGGTGCAGGCACCATCACCATAAACAAAAGACTGACCCACACCCATGGGGCTTGCTCTGCTGCCCACGTTAGTGGGACACCATGCTGCTGGAGGCGGTGCGGCAATGCAGGGCTGTCTGGGCGTGGGAAGCTGAGGGTTTGGAAGGCTTCAGTTTTTGGCCATCCCAGCCACGTGTAGGCGCTGGGACACGGCACATGGAAACACTTCAACATCTGGAAGGCTTTCCAGCCAAGAGGGCTGAATCGCAGCAGTCACTGCTAAGCAATCTGCAGGTGCACGAAGAAAAACAATGTCTGGCGTTTGCCAAGCAAAACCCTCTATAATTACCACCCGTGCTTGGCGATCTTGAATTAAACTGGAAGCCGTAGCTTTGGCTCCAATAGAATCTGGGTAAATAATTAACGAAGAGTGACTTTATTGGATTAATTTAAACTTCTTTGTGGAAATTTGGTCAGCAAAGCCGCTCTTGGTTTTCTCAGATGCGTAATAGCGTTTCTAAGTACCTCCTGGGTGTAGGCTGGTGCGGCAGTGGAGCGTTGCACGTGGGTTACGCTGACCCTTCCGCAGGAGAGGAGCAGGGCCAGGTTTCTGGCACGAGCACTGCGTTTCTGTGAATGAAAAATGGCTTTTTCTGAAGTTTTCCATAGATCCTTGTACAAAATACCCTGCTTATGCAAATGTCTGTTAGGGTGGGAATGGAAAAGGACTGGGGGGGAAAAAGTGTTAGTGAGGACTAGAGAAAACTGTGTAAAAAATGAGGAAGTCCAAGACTTGACTGCGGACGCAGGGGAGGACGGGGTGCTGGCTGCCTGTCCTGGGTCAGCCAGAGGGGCACGGCGTGTGCCGCCGGCACTGCCGTCTCGCACTTCTGCTTCTGGAGAGCTTTGGTTCATCACGGGCTCGCCCGTGAGCGATGATCGCCTCTGGCTGCTGAGCACGTTGCAGGTGACAACAAGCCGGAGTAGGGAGGAGCGTGTTTTGCAGAACTAAAAGCAGACGAGCTTTGTAACAGTCTCGTGTATCTGGTATTGGATAAGGGGACTGATGCACTGAGCAGATGAGTAATTTGCCTGGGAAGACAGTGGCAAAATTAAAACGTAATTCTCAGAAGGCATTAAACTATTGCTTCTTCCAAGAAGTTTGGCTGTGCTAAAAAAGCGAAATACAATGGGCTTTCACCCCTTTTAGCGAACAACGCGCGAGTCCCCTCAGGCCCAGCAGTGCCTTTGTGAAAGGAGAGCTGGCTGGGTGCTGGAGGGAGAGACGCAGCCGGGGCGGGGAACGGTAGCGTGGTCTGTGCTGGGACTCAGGCTGACGTGGGGCTCCGAGCGTGGTATTAACTCTGAGCTTTTCTGGGAAGGAAATTTGTTTTGCTAGAACTAATCATTCGCATGCATTTTTCATTAGCGTTATTATCCCAAAGAAAGGCTGCTGTAAAGTGCTTGCAAGGAGAAGGAGATATTTGCTACCTCTAGGGGAATTTTACAAAGGGAGAAGGAAGGAGGGGAGCGGAGCTGAATAGCAGCTCCTGTTGGTATTCTGGTGTGATGCCTCTGAACTGATCTTCCCAATCAGTTCAGACTTAATACCAAAGCCTACTCAAATATACAAATCATAAGGAAAGATTTTGGAGGGTTTATATAGCTTGGTTTGCCTAGGTCTTCTCTGGATGGAAATTGTGAATTATTTTGCTCTTCCTGGTTTGTACAACTGTTAACAGTGAAAATTATTCCATGTGCCAGGCCCCTTGGTGTTTGCCAGGTTTGTGTGGGATGTGCCAGGTGTGTGCAGGCAAAAAGGGAACCCAGGAGGCCGCCTCTGTGACTGCTTTAACGGAAGAGAAAGCAGGAGCACAGTGCATTTGTGTCTCTCCTTTTTTTTTTTTTTTTTTTTTTCTTCCTTAACGCATCCTCCTTCAGGACAGTCAGGAGATCTAGGTGCCTTTTTAAACTACCATGGGAGAGTAGAAATGGGGTGCCAGACACTGAGGGGACTGCGAGCATCTCTGACCAGAGGGACTCGGGCACCGAGTGAGGTGGATATGCAACGGGGTGATAAACTGGAAGAATATGACCTGCTGGGTACAGGTATCGAGTTCCCACCACCCACGGCAGGGACCCGGCACAGCTTGCCTCGTGCAGCGGCTTCTGCAAGTGCTGTGGGAGCCCGAGCGGTGAATGGCTTGAAGAGAGGTCCCCGGGAGAGGAGGAGATGGATGCGCGGCACAGTTTCTCTATAAACGTATAGCACAGCATAGATAATTTAAAAGTAAGAAAAAAAATTCTCTTGGTTTAGTGAGGAATCTTTACTTCAGCATGGATGTAAAACGAATTAGCTGTGATGTAAACACGAGGCTTGGAGAGGCTGCGGCTGTGATTGCTGGTGGAAGGATGTAGAAAGTAAGGCGATTCCTCTTTTCATAATGATTTTGGTTCAATTTAAGTTGGAGATCAGATGCTCTCCAGTGAAGATATAAATTATAAAGGCACTAAACTTCAGTACCAATAAGTTCCCCAAATTTATTTGCATTCGTCATCTAGCAGTTTCATTTACAGCGAAGAAACTTTCACTGGGGATCAGATCTTTTGAATATTTCCTCAAAACTTCCCCGTGACAATCAGTTTTTCCATTAGGAGAGATCAGACACATAAGTAATACTGAGAAAGCTACATGAATACCAAGTCATTCATTAGGAGCAATGCCACTGCCGTGAATGCTGAGTGAATAGACAGTGAGGGGACACTGAAAATTAAAGGTTATTCTAGGTTCATTAACTTCTGCACTCCTTTCTAAAACAAAACCTTGGGTGAGAGCAGCCTTTGACTCTTAAACGGGATCTCCTTGTCCCCTAATTTAAAAAATATTAACATCGTTTAACTATTTCCCCTTTCTGTTTAATATGTGCAAGAAAAAAAAGTGTTTGAATTAATGTTCATGGAAGTGACGAGCACAGACAGAACTGTGCGTGTGAACATCTGCTTTGCTTTCCTTTCACTGTGATCTGCTTTGCTTTCCTTTCACCATGAAGCCTTTTCAATGTACCTCTGGCTTGATATGCAGCACCTTTTTCTTGTATAAATCAGCCACGAGGACTTTCTGGCTCCTGGAGCCAGAAGCAGATCCCGCCCTGGGGCAGCCGCCGCAGCCGGTGCCGTGTCCCGCAGTGCCAAAGTGGCTCCCGCTTGGCTTGGCTTAGTATCCGGGGAAGAACAAACCTCCCCATCGCGCGCTTGCTCCGGCATCCCTGCCCGGTACGGCAGCCTGGGACGGCACTGGTGCCTGCCTCGGGTGCCCGCGGGTGAGCAGCCGGCAGGGCTTGTGGGTTATCAGCTCTTTTGCCAGTCTTGATCCTCAAGCCAGTCTTGGCAGTCTTGATCCTCAAGCAAGGATCCTGAGCACCGCATCCTAATCCCTCCCTTGACCTCCTTGGGAGTGTTTAAAATCAACCTATAGCAGTATATAGGGAACAACAGTCAGTCTAATGCAGCCGTTAATGTCACGTAATGGTTGGGTAACAGGTCCTCAGCATTGAATTCTAATGTTTTTAACTGAAACACGCTTTCCCTTGCTCTCTGCTCACGTACTTAACCAAATAGGCAGAATCTCGCAGTGGTTGAGGCTATTTCAAACAGTGTTTCTAAAGCCCTTGGTAATTCCTGGATGGAGATATGGGAGAGTCTCTCTCAGCAGCTCGCTCTAAAGCCAGGAATAATATTTCTTCCTTACAAAGTCTTATTTTTCTACTCTTTTATTCTGATTTTCTGTTTGTGTACGTGATCTGTCTTTAGGCAAACAAAAAAATTAAACTGAAAGTAGTTTGGTACCAAAAGCAGTTTGTCTCTGCTGCAATCTCAAAGGCAGCAGATGCAATAGGTGGGACAGGGGCTGCTACAGGGGCTGGCGTGTGATGGTGGCAGATGTTAGAGCCTGCAGAGAAAATGTCATTTGGGTGGTCAGAAAGAGCAAGCTGTCCCCATACTATTTTCATCCCAGGCACCGTAACATAGTTATGCCTTCCTGGGCTGTTTTTTTAAGCCTTTGGATTATTATCCTGTAAATGTCACTCATGTATGAGCGATATTGATGGGTGATGTGCAGATTGGTTAAGGACCAACAGCCAAAAATGGAGTCTTTACATGTGGATTGGCACATGGGAGGAACGACTGCACAGTCCAACCCATGACTGTTTAGTTCATTTGTTAATCCCAGACAATTATTACCCCAAAGACACGACCACTTCGGTGATGGAGGAGTGACTATTGAGTCCCAAGAGAGGAGCTTTTATGTGGAGGGGAGGAATAGAGGTGCTGTGTACAACGGTCTCAAGGGAAATCTGATACTGAAGTTGCCTTGCTGTTATTTGCCTCTTCCTCCGGGCCCCTGTTTTTCTGGATTTGCTTGTTTAGTTGTGCTTGTTGTGGTAGTTGCAGAGCAGGAGTCGTCGATGGAGTCTATGGGCTGGTTTGTCCATCTTGATTAGGTCTCCAGAGCATAAGCCTTGATTTAGGAAAGCTCCAAAGCTGTCTGCCTCTGTCTCCCTGTAGCTCGGTGTTAAGCACATCATTAAGTTAATTTCCTTTGCTTGGGGCACGTACGGTACGGCTGGGAAACCTCCAAATCCGGGACGCTGCAGAAAATGCCGAGTGGAGGTGACTCTCCAAGGCACCACAGGCACGGTGGCCCAGACAAGGTCAAAGCTCCTTCCCGCTGTGCCCCAGAGCCTCCACCACCTTCCTCTTGTGGAGGTGGAGGAAACATCTCACCAGCCCCATCGCACGCAGCGCGGGCAAGCGGCTGGGCTCGGGCGCTGCATTCCCTCCCGCCCAGCCCCTGTACACGAATTTCCCCGGCATCCTGGGCTGTGGACCTCCCGAGTCGCCTGCGTGGCAAAGAGCGAGATACAACCATGTTGTACCTTTGTTGCAGAGTCTGAATCTGCGTTCCTGCAGGGAGGGGGGAAGAAACCTCATATCTTATTTTATTTTTTTTTTTCTTCCTCTCCCTACACGGGTTAATCTGTTTAGCTTTTTAACCTGTGAGCTGAACGAATTCTCAGCCACCAACAATGGGAAGCTTTTGAGCTGGGGATGGGGGAGGTGGAGAGGAGAGAAGATGGAGAGAACGTATGGGAGGTGGGGCTGGCTGGTGAGATAAAATATCCTCCTGAATTTCTGGCTGGAAAATTATGCTGATGGTGGAAGGCGAGAGGTTAAACTGAGGCAGAAAAGTTTGTGTCAGCCCTTTTTTGATTTCTCCCTTCTACAATTGCCACCTCCTTTTCTCTCCTTTCTCCCTCTGCCCCACCGTACCGTACTCCCTCCCCGTTTGGAAAGAAGGAGGTTTGCTGTCTTTGTATTTTAACTGTAGCAAAAAGATTAAATTGTTTACGAGCTGCGAGCCCCGGCTGCCTGGATGAGCTGGGAGAGACAAAGATAGACAGTCTAATTCTCCGGTGTACTTTGTGCTTCCGTCCCCCTGCGCTGCCACTAATTCTTTTATCTGGCCCCAACACTCCAGGCATTATGTGCATTCATAAAAAAAAAAAAAAAACTTAAAAAAAAAAAACCCTAACTGAAGCAGGCAAAATTACTGTTCTCTGGCTTTACCTCTGATAACAATCTCTTGAATACTGATTACTTTTTTTTTTCCCCAACACAAAGCGACCAACACAAGTTGGTCTTTAACCCTTTATCTTTAGCAAGCAGAAAGACACGAGGAACATCTTACTCAGTTGGAAAAAAAAATAGCATACAGAAGAATTACTGTTATCTCCTAGCCAGAAGAGGAACAGCAGAGATAAGAAAAGCCTGAAGAATTAAAAGGAACGTTGCATTTGGGCTGTAAATTCGTGCTGAAGCTGGTTCTATTTGTCTGTCACTAGGGTTCATAATTTTTCGAGGTTGTTTTGATAGACTTATTGTGAAGACTGCATAGAAAACTCATCAGCATTTGTTGCCTCTGAGCATTATTGTCAGTGGTAACCGCATGGTTATAGACTGGAGGAAGATAATGGTTGAAGTATAAAGGAGATAAAGGCAAAACCTCTTCTCATTAAGGGCTATCTCCACCTCTGCAGACTCTACAGTATTGAGTGACTGGCGCTAGTGCATTGGGCATAAATTATAGCAAAAAAACTAAAGGCAGCATCATTATTTCGAAAAAGTTATAATGACATGCCACAAGCTTAGGACCTATTTACTCCAAAGACTGACAATAAATCTAGAGAGAGCTTGCTGTGGAGTGACCAGCGCTGCCTTCCTATCGATTGTACCCCCGTGCACATCTGTCTGCAGGTAGGCTGCTCCGAAAAGCAGCGTGGCCCTCGCCACACCGCGGAGGGGATCGGCTCCAACCTCTCTTGTACGTACAAGCCCAAAGCCCAGTTGTTTCCCACTGAGGGAGGCCAGGGAAAGGGACTCGTCCTCACCTCAAATCTCTGGAGCAAAAATGTCATTTTTGTTTGAGTTTCAGCTTCTGTTTTGGGAAAACCCACCCTGGCCAGAGCTTTCCCTGGAGGGTTGTGCTGAGACGGTGCGGTCAGAGTAACCTAAGAGGGTGAGACAGGACAGCGCGAGTCTGTCCCACGCAGGTGGTGGTGTCTTCATTGGTGCCCTTGTGTTGCTTCCCTGCCCTTTCGATTTATTTTTTCCAGTTGCTGTTCTGCAAAGGGATGAAAGTCTCCTTTCCGTTGCTCTTTCTAGGTGCTGCTCTTTTCCCTTTTCATCCTCAGTTGCCTACGGTTTGATCTTTTTATCTTCAATGTGGTGGGGGAAGAATTATGTTCAAATTCAAGCCGGGTCCACAGCAGATAAAGCACACTCCTTAAGTTATTTTTACTAGGCAAGCTTGTAAAAAACACTCTGTACATCTGTAACACTGATTATCTAGAGCCTTTACAGGTACTTTCTAAATTGGAATTAGTTTCCAATGCCCCTCGGAGGAGGAGGATTTTTTGCAGTTGGAGAAACTGAGGCCCAGAAGCTGGGTGAAGCTGTGAAGATCTGCTTGCAATGCCTCGCTTTGCCAGAGCCCGGTCCCAAAGCCCTGCTTTAATAACTAAACCAAGTGCCTTTTTAGTGATTGTGCTGGATTAGCGACCCTAGAGGCTCCTAATCTGCTATCCATATGGCACATGCAGGGCAAGGATCTACCCGCTGATCTTCCATTGTATTTCAAGGCTGATTAGATGGGACAGTCCCCCGAGATCAAAAACCCAGTTTAGTCTCCCCAGCCCATTCATTTTAGAGTTGCTACCGCAGCGCCCAAAAGGATGCAGCTGCCCTTGCTGCTCTCCACAGAGGACCACGAAGTGCTGTCCTCTGCGTGGGTCAGAGCCCGCTCAACGCTCTCATGACATTGTGAAATTCATACGAATTTGCCGTCATCGTAGTAGGATGGTTTCGTGGGCTGGAGGAGCGGTGCTGCGATGACTGCTCAGCAGAATACAACCTCGGAAATGGGGCGGTCGTGGCACATCAGGACAGGGCAGCAGCTCGCTGGGGTCTCTTGGAAGCACGCTGGCATTGCAGACTTCCCAATAGCTCTGCCAGCCTTGCAGCATCCCCGCCGAAGCACCAACCAGGCATCCTGGTGCTCTCGTGTGAGGGTGCGGAGCCGGTCTGTGCAGTACTGACAAAGTGCATCTCGCGCTGCGGGAGAGGAAGGATGCCGCTGCCATTTCTCCTGCTGCGCCTGGAAGGCAAGGCACATGATAGCCCTGGTGTTTGTTGTTTAATCAGGTACGATCAAGCAGATGCCTAGCGGCGTATTGACTCCATCTATAATTCTGGAAGAAAATTGTGAGGAAATGTGAATTCTGGTTTCATTTCTGTAGCTTCTCAGTGAAATAGTGCCTAGTCTGCAGGGAGATAAGAGGAGCAATAAGGCTGTTGCACTCGATTTGGAGGTTGTTCTGCTGTTGCCACCAACTTATTGATAATTTTGTGTTTCACTACAAATCAAGACAGGCCGAAGAGTTGGTTGTTGATATCCGGTCTGCGTTCCCAGCTTCAACTTTGTCATTGGCACTGAAATTAGATCATGGGTTTGGTCTCCAGTTCAAAAGCAAAGTTGTGCGAGCTCTTTCTGACAAACCTGGGGTTGAAATGAAGGGGAGGTTGAACGTTTGCACTGGTTTTGGGGACAGTGCTGGTTTTGGGCTAAGTAACGGTGTGAGGCATTGAAGCTACTGAGCGTGAACTTGCTGGGATCAAGGCCTTTACGAGGCCGGTGGGCAGCGTTCCCCTCCGCGGTGCAGACACGGCTGGTGGAGGCAGACGTGCAATTAGATGAGGATTCGGGCATTTGGGTGAGAACTAAAGGAAGTATCAGGAATTTCCTTGCAATGCCTTTCCTGGGATGATTGGCAGCCGGAGGGGAGGTGGTTGCTCTGTAGAGACGGTGTTTGTGTCTCTGTCCTGAGTGGGCTTTCTAGATTGGTGATAACCCCAGGGTTGGCTGAAGAAATGTCACTCTAAATACAGGTATCGACCTCAGTAGAAATATTTTCATTTTATAGTGTGAAATGCCAACAACGATATCTACCTGACGGCTCACAGATTATAATATCTGTTCCTTACCAACATGGGTACAAGCCTTCTATTCAGGCTTACAATAAATACAAACATGGGTTGCAGTAATATTTCATTTTTGATGGCATAGTCATGGGTTTTGATTATATAAATCAGGCTTTAAAAAAGGAATACAGCTTTGTGACTGACTGAATAAATAAGTAAATGCAAATGTAAAAGTCCTTACAAATAATAATAATAATAAAACCCACAGCTTTCGAATGGACATTCAGGATCAACTAGAAAACATTGCACTCTTGGTGTGAATAGGAGAAATCAGTTGGGTGCAGCATGCAGGCGGGTTCCTGATAAACTAATGCTCCTTCACACAATTTACAATCCAACTGAATTCATTTGCATGACAAAATTGGCTCGGGTATTCATGTGTTGCAGCAAGACAAGTGTAACATTACAAAGAACAAGTAACCATGGGGAAGGTTAATGCAGACAATAAGGAAATACAATGACATGAATCGGGTTCTTCTTTTGCCAACCTTTTATCTGAAATAGAAAAATAACAAGCTCCCACCCCCCATTCCTTCTTGGGAATAAAAGAGTTGTTTTATGGAAAGCGGGGGAGGGAGAAAATGTGCAAAGTTGGCAAATAAAGATCTGTAATTTCCCTTTTTCTACCTCATGGATTTGAAACGTGTGCATGTGTCTGCATGCGTGTGTGCGAGCAAGGTGGGAGAGACGAAGGACAGGGTATTTGTTATTTTGGAGTAGGCGAGCAGGTTGAGGTGACATACAGCCAAACGGAGTCCATCCATCGGTGAAGGACACGTGGCTGGGAGCTGTAGTTAACTGGCCCGGGCGGTTCACTGCCGTTGTGTTGAATCCCGTCCTCTTGTAGCAGAGAATTTGAGCTCTGTCAGTTCAGATGTAGCTCGACTGGAATGAGCTTTGCAGGACACGGGGTGCTAACTTCTTTGGACGCCCTGGTGGGTGTCGTAATGGCACTCTGAAGGTGCTGAGCATTTTTTGCAGCTCAAGGAGTTATTTGGATACCTGTATGGGAGTGGGTGTCGTCTTAAGATCACATTCCCAGCTGGCCTCTTGGTACTTGAAAATCCAGGTTACTGTATGGGCTTCTCTGAATGCGTAAGATTTTTTTTTTTTCCCCCGTGTGAGTGTGAGTCCACATGAGGCTACTCTGCCGTTAGGCACGTGATGCTTGGTGATAATATATTCAGGGTTTCATTTGGAATGAGGTGGACAGAATTCTTCCTTGCAACCTGAAAAGCACATTATTAGGCTTACTAGTTAAATTAATGTTTAAAAAAAAAAAAAACAAACCAAACCTCTAAAGGGTGCAGAACATGTTAATTGTTCCCAGGCACTTTGGCAGTTAGTTTTACTTTGCAACTTAGTGTTCCGAGGACTTTCCCTTGAGGTTCAAAGTGTAGTTTGTTCCCCAAAAAAGGCGATTTCAGTGGGTATTAAACTATGCAGAAATCATAAGCTCAGGCATCATCTTGCTTAATGTGAGCACTTGAAAAGTTTGGCAGCCAGCGTTAGCTGCTCATCTTGACTTCTTGTGTAGTCGCTGGCGGACAGCCTCAACCTGTCTCACCTGTCCCGGACTCCTGTCTTCGAGGGGGCTGAATCCCTGCTCTTGCAGGGTCCGTGTTCAGTGCGTGTTTCAGGTGCAGAGGCCGCACAGCCCTAAAGCCAGCGTGGGGCTGCAGGCTTGCAAAGCCACGCTGGTTCCAGTGGTCTGGAATCTTGCATCTGCCTCCCCTTCCCAGGGGCACGGTTTGCTGCACACCAAAATGGGTTTGGTGGCTCCCAGGTCAGAGCTGCCTGGAGAGCCAGGGTGGAAGAGAGCTGAGGGTCAGCCTCGGAGGGCTTCCCCTGGGCTCAGAGAAGTCTCTGCTTCTGGACATTGTGGTCTGATGCTGCCTTTGGCTTACAAGTTCACTTACGGTTGCTAGCACTGTGCAAACCTCTCGCAGCAGGAGAGGCTACGTTAAGTGCAAATTCTAATTATTCCAGCCCAGAATTGCTAGGAGAGAAGAGCTGTGCTGGCTAATTGGCTAAATGCTTAGTGCATGGGGGAAGCTGTCTGGGAACAAGGACCATGTCACTCTCTGCAAGCAGACGGCATCGTTTTCCTCATTGTTCTCGAGCTGGAGTGCTGAGCTCCCTTTCCAGCCGGGATTAGAAGCTCTGACATAGGCACTCGCTACGTACGAGGGCCCCTCTTTAGATCAGCTTTGCTCAGCGACGCAGCAGGCTTGTCCCTCAATTGCCATCTGCAACAAATCTATAACAAGTTGACAAACGACTAATTTTAATTTAATCTTTCAGTTTGCAACTTAAGGATGAAAAAAAAAAAATCCAGGGGAAGGAAGTGCTCACCCGCATCTTCCCTTCACACCGCTCACTCAATGGGGGAGTTTCAGTGCAAAAATGGTTAGGAGCGCAATAAGAGCCTTACATTTTTGAATTAAATTTAACCCCGGGGTGCCACTGCTTCAGAGCCTTTGGAGGCAGAGTTGTAAATCATGGCAGCAGATTCTGCTTCTGATGAGCACTTCCCATCATGATGACATTTAAACTATTAATTAATTAGGAGAGAGCAAGATGAGAAGATTTGGAATTCTCCCCTTTGGATAATTACTGTCGAACACATTTGTTACTGTAATGAACGAACAGGATGTGACTTCAGCCAGCACGTTCTCCCGGCGTGTGTGTGTCTTCACATTATTATTATTTTAGCCTGCCTTAAAAGGACAAAGAGAATATTTTTTCCTTGCAACCATAAATAGGGGTCATTTGTGTTTTTAGCATTTTGGCAAAGCTGTAGTTGGGAAGGAGGAAATAGATGAGAGCAAGCGTGACCATCAGACACACCGAGACCCAGAGCCCGGCGGGTGAGCTGGGTCCTCACTGTGCAAATCCGACTTGTGACTTCCAGTTGGGCAGCTTTAGGCCATTCAACCTTTTACCAAGCCCATCGCAGCCGGGGGCAACCTTCCTCTTGAAACTTGTCTTGAAAGGAGATCCCGAGTCAGGTGCGTGCAGGGGGCTCCTCCGGCACAGGCCGTGCAGTGGGAGCCTGCGTATCCTGGTGGTCCCGAGAGACGCTGCTGGCCTGATCTAGATGCTTTCCATAAACCCTGGAGGGAGCTGTGAAGTGGACACTGTCAGAGACTGAACCCTGACAGCCAAGATCTCATTTGGCTTTGCCTGTGCTGGGAGTTGTACTTTGCACAGGCAAAGCTGTCCTCCTCGCCTTCTGTTCAGAAAGATTTTTTTTTTTCTTTTTTTAAAGCTTCCCTAGTTTTCCCCGTTTCCACAAGACTTTGTCGTCTCTAAAAGCAGTCGCTGCTTCCTTGTGGCATCTCTGCTTCCTGCTAGCAGAGATCCTTGTTTACTTCTCTAGTGTTAATATGCCCTTTCGCAGATAATCAATCTTACTTGGCAGGATCAATTAAAATGAAGTGGGGATGCTCCATGTACCTTGGTCTGGAAATTTAACTCCAGTTGTACTCCCACGTCTAAACCTACGTTTGCAGAACTCCTGGGCTAGATTATCACCATCTCCAGTGACTGTAACAGCACTAACAATTTAACTAAAGGAATACATTCATATTGGCTCTTAGAGGGTAGTTATTAATTACAATCATCAGTAACGGGAAAGGTTTAGGCAGAACCTCCTTACTGAGGACATTGGCTACAAGAGCAGCAGCAAGAGGCTGTGTGTCACGTAGGTGGTTGTCACCTAAACACCTTTCCACCCACAGCACTGGGACGCTACGGGATGTCCAAGTGGGTGAGGCGAGGACCTGCAGCACTGGGGAAGCTGGGGGTGCTCGTGCGGGCTGGGGTCCCCTCCGCCGCAGCCCCCGATGCCCTGAGACAGAGCCCGCGGGTGTGCCGGTGCTGCCTTTTGAGCCACTGGAGCTCCCCAAGAGCTCCCAGGCACGCCGGGGGCCTGGTTTTCCAGAGGAGAGTGCTCTCTTGCTGTCTTTAGCTGCAACGGCTGGCCCTGGAGAATTATCCTCGGGTGAACTGATGATTTTTTTGGCAGAGAAACATTTACATTTCTTATTTTAAGCAGAACTGTCTCTAGGTACTTCTTTTTCATCTTACTCATTTTAACCTTCCAAAGAGAGGGTTTTTTTCCTCCTGGATGTTTCCGTGACCTATTGATATTTTTCTGTTTAAATGTTTCTGTTCAGAGTTGTCGTGGTGATTCTTTGGTGTCCTACATGAAGTGAGTCTGGGCTCCCTCTAAATTCCTGGTGTATAAAAATATCCACCTTGAAAGAACTGCTATGCTTTAACCTGAATACGTGCTGTCTATAATCTCCAAGGGCTCCGACCTTCAGGGCTGCTCTCACCAGTGCAGACTCTGCTCAGTGATCAGGGAAATAGGGACGCGGATGACTTGAATTTTTTTCATTTGCCAAATTTTCCTTAATTGCTGCTGCTGTTCTGGAGCAGAGGGTTAAGCCTGGTCATTAGGTCTAGCCCAGCCATGCGCAGTGCTGTGCAAGGTTTTGCTAGAGGAGGGTTATTTTCCAATGCCCTTGATTTGACAAAGGCAAACCTTTGGCGTGGAGCTGAGGGGATACAGGGCTGTTAGCTGGGCTTGCATCACCGCGTATCTCGTGGTAAGACTGGCAAACGTCTCCTATAAAACAAAAGCCCTCGTGTGTACGAGAGCATGCGTGGCATTGCAGGCTACGGCAGCGCTTTGCTCGTGGTTGGTAAACATCTACCTTGACGGGACACGAGCAGCTCTGCTCCGCCTGCTCCTGCAGGATCCGGCTCCTTCCTTCGGCCATCCAGCGAGTTCACAGTTATCGCTCCTGTAGCCTAGGGAAGATGCTGGGAACCGTGGGGATCTGCTGCCTCTGAGCTTCACGTAGTAGCTAAAGACACGTTAAAACCCGATCCTGTATCAGGAACGTAGAATGGGTGTTTTGGGTGTTGGCAGGTGGATTTTCACAGGAATTGGGCCACTTTAAGGTCCACAGTCATCCTCAGCAGATAGAAAAACGTCACAGAAGTGATTGTAATGGAAAAGACAACCTACAACTATTTTGTGGTACCTAAATGTGTGGATTTTAATATGAAATATCACTGTTGTCATAAGAGTGTTTTCCTTTTTCCTCAGAACTTTTGTCACTTGGGACACTGATCTTTTTATAGGCAAGCTGTAGACCTTTTACTGTAAAAAATAGAAATACTAATTTCTTTTCTGGAAAATCTGATACTTTTCCTGGTGGGAAAAGAAGTATTCTTAATGTACTTTTGCTGGACAACGACAGCAAAATTTACAGGGTGTTTTTGTCTTTGCTTTTTTTTTTTCCCATAGGGGTTCAGGGGTTCAGAGAAGGGTTCTGGCTTTGCTCTTATTTCTAGAAAATCCAGACAAAAACTTTACCAAGCCCTTAAATGACATTGCTTCCCCCCTGCCCTCCCCCCCCATATGGCTCGTAAATTATTTTGCAGCTCTGAGCTCCCACATCGCTTTGTCACTCCAAGTAGTTTAGGACAGTAAGAGTTGGTGGTTCCCTCAGTCATGCCTCGAGCAGAACCCTCTCTTTGTGGTGGTTCCCTCGGTCATTTCTCGAGCAGAACCCTCTCTCTGTGGTGGTTCCCTCGGTCATTTCTCGAGCAGAACCCTCTCTCTGTGGTGGTTCCCTCGGTCAGGCCTCGAGCAGAACCCTCTCTCTGTGGTGGTTCCCTCGGTCATGCCTCGAGCAGAACCCTCTCTCTGTGGTGGTTCCCTCAGTCAGGCCTCGAGCAGAACCCTCTCTTTGTGGTGGTTCCCTCGGTCAGGCCTCGAGCAGAACCCTCTCTCTGTGGTGGTTCCCTCGGTCATTTCTCGAGCAGAACCCTCTCTCTGTGGTGGTTCCCTCGGTCAGGCCTCGAGCAGAACCCTCTCTCTGTGGTGGTTCCCTCGGTCATTTCTCGAGCAGAACCCTCTCTCTGTGGTGGTTCCCTCGGTCAGGCCTCGAGCAGAACCCTCTCTCTGTGGTGGTTCCCTCGGTCAGGCCTCGAGCAGAACCCTCTCTTTGTTCTCACCTTTGCTGCCGGAGCAGCAGCCGCGCTGTGCCAGGGGCTTGGGTGAGCAGGGCTCGGCGCTGGGAGCGACGGGCTTTGGGAGCTGAATGCCCCAATTCTGCTCCCAGATGTGTTTTATAATGAATGAGTTTAATTGCATACCTCTCCCTCTGCCAGCGCCCACGCGAGAGCCAGGGACCCAAGATGAGACAGACAGACACGCTCAGACACACGCCCCCACAGGGAAATTAATACTGGAGGAAAGGGCATCACAAGGTGGGGTTTATTTTATTTAATGATAAGCATTTTTATCCTTTTGATTTTAAGTTCCAGTGATTTATTTATTTATTTATTTATAATCAGTTTGACAGAAAATATTGGGCTGTATGTGGAAAGGGCTAAAACTTGAATCTAAATTGAAGAATATTGGAGGGGTATGGTAGAATTAATTTGTTTGTGCTCTGGTATCAGCAAAGATGATACCAGAAACCTTTGGAGACCGATAAATGCTGCATATGTGAGTCAGAAAACATACAATCAGTCAGCAACAATCATCTTTCTGGAGATTCTAGATAATCTGTGCTTCAAAGCAAAACCTGTGTTTTGGAATATTCATTCTCTGATATTCAAACATCCAACTTTGTTCTTCTAATTATTATTATTCTTTTGATGTTATATCAGACAAGTGCCATAAGGGTCTTAAAAAGGGCAAAATAATTATTTCCTTTATATCTTAATACCCATGTGATGCGGAGGCTTTGGTGGAGAAAGGAGTATTTTTTTGACAAATCCAAAGGCGGAAGCTTGGCAACATGGTATAGTTGAGTGTAACCATAAATAAAACCCTGTGTGAATTCCCCCTTGGAGACACTACAGATCTATTGAACAGGGCACCCTCTCTATAAAAATTGTTCTTGAGAGGTAATAGCAAGCTATACATTATGAAAAAATATAGCACAGGGATTTGCTATACTTGGAGCAAAACTATGAGAAAAATGGTGGGAGGTAATAAGGGATTGTCGTTCCATCCCATTAGAAATGTGTTTTATTCCAGACACCCAGATTTTATCTTCCCACTGCACCTGAATTAGAAATGAAACTGCCAACTTTCTAGGATGTGCAAGAATCCACACAGTAATGTGTTTTCTTTTTTCTTTTTTCTTTTTTCTTTTTCTTTCCTTTTCTTTTTGGGAAGCTAATTAGGGCAAACGTAGATAAAACACACTGTGCGTTATGAGCTTGTAAATAATGGAAAAGGGTTTCCTTAGGAAATTAGCACTAGGACATACAGGAAGCTATGAAATCAAATGCTACAAATATATACTGTATTCTCCACATAGATTAAAATAATAATAAAAAACCTCTAAAACCAGTCATATACAGAAGGGAATCCTCCAGGATTTGACTGGCACAATCCTGTAAAAGAAGAAGTTCAGTAAAAAAAAATCCACTCATTTCTAAAGAAATTTCCCAGATTAGATTTGTAAATCAAAAACCAATATATAACATGCAAGAATTGATCTGTTTTATATTCCTCAGTTACATTTTTGTGAAGCACATTTAGAAGATTTAGAACGTATTTGCGCCTGCTGGTTGAGCCATTATATGCTTGAGTTCATACATCTATTTGTGAGGCTATAAAACAGGCATCGACTACCCATGTAAATTGTGTTCTCCACAATAAATTATATGCATACTTGCAAAAATACATAACTGCTGTTGGTTGGCTTACGTAGACTGAATACTAATGATGTTTAAAGTTGTATTGTCCCTCTTCTCGGGCCTAATTTAGCCTCTACATCAAAAATTATGTAGGAAAAAACACTTTATCCTCTCACTGAGAAATAAAATGGCACTTACGGGCATCCACATATCTTTCTTTTATGAAACACCACCATTTTCATACTAATTTTAGCTGCATAGGGTTCATGGAAAAGTCTGTCTCATGCAAACCTCTTAGGAGACTCCAGTGTGTATATACATACACAGCTATATAAAATGTATTTTTGTGGGGTTTATATAAATGGATTGGGTTTTGTGCATGTGATACACGCTCACAGATAGTATAATCCTTTCGGATACTCAGAGTATTTTTAATTGCTGAAGTTCAGAGAGTTTTTTAATCGTACCCCAGGGTTTAGTGCAGTACCACGAAATCCTTGCACAAACTGGAAGCCCCGTGAAGGAACACACAAATGTTGTGTGTCTTCCTCTCCCCTCTACCTGCTGCCCATCAAGGCCCCACTGGGTTAATTAATTGGTTTTCCACTGGGTTAATTAATTGGTTGCTCATATTTCAATTGTCTTAAGAGCTGTGAAATGTACCTCCTCGCACAAAGGAGTCGGGGCTGACCCCGACTTCACCATTTTGTGTCACTTGTTCTCGAGCGTGAGGTCGTGCAGCCTGTGTGCCTCCTTGGTCACTTTACGTATTTTAATGGCAGCCACCGTCCGCGGTACAGGAATGAATGAAGGTGCCGCGTAGCCTTCACACGTGTTCCTCCTCCCATCTCACCCTTTGCTCTGCTCTCCCCTCCTCTCGTACCGCGATATATTGGTGTGATTTCCCTGTCTCTTTCAGTTTTTCATTAACCTGCTCTATTTATTACTTTCACCGTTTATTCTTTCCTTGCCTTTTTGTGCAGATCTCTTTCCTTTCCAGGTTTTGTCTCCCTCGGTTTATTTTCTCCATTTTGCCCTTTATTCCCTTCTTTCTCCATTCCCTTCCCTCTGTTACAAACAGTCCTTCCTCCAGCTACAAATTATGTGTCTGCTTCTGCAACCCATTTCTCCGCCTGCAATGGATCACTGCGAGGCGACCAGGTACCCCCGTCTCTGCCGCTCTGCCTCTGCGAGTGGGAGAGGAGAATTTTCCCATCCTTCTCCTTCCCTACCCAGGCCGTGCGGGGAATATGGAAGCTGTCACACACTTCCTCTCCTGCCCAATGATGTGTAGGAGAATAATATATCCCTTTTATTGGGCTCACAACTGGGTAGAGGAATGAGAGAAGCAAACTGCCTCCTTTTTTTTCTCACCCAGAATATCCTGATTTCCTTTTAACTCCAACATATGTTATCACCACCAGCCCAGCTGTAATTTTGTGGAGCCCTCCCGAAAGGCGTAGGCTGCGTCTCTGGGGACAAAGCCTGTGCAGATGCAGGACGGCACTCTCCAGCGACGCGGGAATGCGCTGCATGGCTGAGAGCAAAGGCAGGGCTGCAGGGAGCTGTGCTGCCAGGCACAGAAACAGGCTGGGTAACTCAGCGCTGCTTTTCCAGCCCGACCTCTACCACCCTCGTGCAGAAATTCAGGTTGTGTGCCGTGCCCAATACTAGCGCTGTAAAACTAGTGCCAAAAACCAGGTAGCAGAGTTTGTTTTTCCAGGGCCCTGAGCTGGAAAGGGATAAAGGGGCAGGTACGAAGGTGTGTGCACTGGAGAGGATGTCAGTTTATGCAGGGAGGACAGAGTACGGCTGCCCGAGACCTGCTCGCTGGTCCCATTCCTGATTTTCCTGAGACCTGCTCACTAGTCCCATTCCTGGGTTTCCACGCACCAGCTCTGGATGGCTGCATCCAACCCCAAAACCAGCCTAGAAATGAAAGCCAGGAGGGCCCTCTAATGAAGGGTCGTGATGTGCACGAGGGTTTGCACGTGATTCATACATGTCCATTTAATTTTCCGTGTTGTTTTTCTTAGTGTGTGATCACATTTTTAACTTCTGGAGAAAACAATTGTTCCTGGAAGGGCTCTGTGGCGTGGCAAACAGCAGGGGAGTTCATGTGGTTTGTGGGCAGGGGCAGCTTTTGGGAGCCAGGTTGTCCGAACAGCAGTTCGTGGAAGAGCAGACTACACGTGTGATTTCCAATTTGTTCACCAATTAGTGGAAGGGTAGACAAAGAAAATTACACCGTGTTCACACCCCATACTGCTGATTTATTTGTTGTCAATGTCCTGGGAATCCTTGTGGCAAAGCCTCAGCGTCAGGATGTTGCTCGGGAAAGGGTGGCAGAGCTTCCCAAAGGAGCACCCGCTTTCGGGGGGAAGAGCTGGGTGTTTGTGTACTAACATAGCAAAGTTCCAGAAATTCCTGTAGTCCTGGAAACCGTCCTGGGACAGGGAGGTGACGATCACGGTGCGTGCCCGAAATACCCCCTCGCTGGGCAGAGCAAAACCCCCCTAAGGCTGCGTCTCATCGCAGCCCATTAAAAGAGTGGGTTGCTTGAATACCACCTTTCAGAGTTGCAGTGGCTGACAAAGTAACCTAGATATAATTTTCCTTTGTGTCAGTTCTAGCCACTAAAATTAGTATTAAGAGACACAGAAAGCTCAGTGGAGTTTTCCCAGTTTATCCTGCGGCTAATCTTTTTATATCTTTTTTTTTTCTTTAAAATCAGGGGGAGGGGAAGCCCTTTCATTCTCTGCAGCTGGCATGTCTAAACTACTAACATATGTGCTTCTTATACAACATACAGTAGCTTAGGACTTTTCAAAAACACAGAACCCCTGAATCCAATAAAATTGCAAATTTCACTGTATTTCACAATATCCTAAATAAACATGAACAGCGTGCATTTCTCTTTCTGGCATCAAATATTAATCTGTCCGTGGTCGGAAATGTGCTTTCCATCTTGTGTGCGCTCACATTGGGTAAACACTTGGGAGATTGCTATTCCAGACCTTTCATTCTCTCCTAGAGTCAAGAGCATGACAAATTTTTCTCCTAATTACACCTGCCACTGTTTGCCTTCTAATACTGTAAATCCTCCATCACATAGTTTTTCAGATTCAGGATTAGGTTCCTTTTCTGTCATACAAATGATTGGAGGTGCAATATGCAGTTAGCAATGCACATTATGAATGTTTAGGATGGGTTGTCTTTTTTTTTTTTTTAAGTGAGGGATCTGTGTGAACAGAACTAGATCCACATTTAACTTGTGATGTTGAACCAGGACCTCTGGGTTGTTTTTTTCGGCTGTTTTGAACCAGTGAAGCCCTCTCCCTCCCTCTGAAAGCACAGCCGCGTGCTTGCCTCTGCTTTTCAATTTATTTGGATTTGTCTCTGGTACTGGAAATCCTATCTTACCATATCTCCCCTTTCATGTCTCGGTATTTACGGAAGAGCACGGAGCTGGGCAGGTGGCAGCTTCCTTCTCTCCAGGGAGTTCGTGCCAGCGTGGTGCTCTTTAGCACCGGGACAAGAACACAGTCCCTGAGTGCTGGCAAGGGGGGGCTGGCTTTCGGGCATTGCTGGGGGACCTCCCAGCTCAGTGCTCTTGGTAGCTCTTGGTCATAGTATCCTTGTCTGCCACTGCAGTCCTCCTGCAATGGACGTTCGGTGGAGGCATCTCATATCTTTCCGTTGGAGAGGGCAAAGCACAAGACTTTTGTATTCATCGGGACCCTCTTGTTCTATCTACCATTAAATAACACCAGGTTTTCCCTTCCCTGGTCTGCAAGAGGTTCCTCGTCCCTCCCTGGCCTCTCCCTGGCAGGACGGAGGAGATTCAGCGTGAGGATGTAAGCAGGCTGGACCTCAGTCCCAGAAATAAAGTAGCTTTGGGAGTGGCAGATGGTCCTGATCTGCTCAGTGCTCCTGGGCTACAGCAGCACCTTCAGGGGCAATGTCCCGGAGGCGTGCGAAATCCGGTCACGTGTTTCTGGAGGTTGTGCTGCATTTGGTTTATTTTGCTTGTGTTTTTGAAAAATCAAAATAGTTAAGAGCAGCCAATGAAGATGTGTGAAAGCAAGGCAGAAAACGGTGGCATAGCAAGAACCGCAGGCTGCCCGTCCCCAAGACCATCCCTCCGCTTTGCACGTAGGTGAGCGATGGGGGCAGCAGTCTCTGCCGGTTCTCTCCTGCTCTGGCTTTATGTTTAAGTGAAAGTCTCTTGGGCAAAGAGGCCGTTTCGCTTTGCTGGTACAAATCCTCCATTAACGTGTTACAGCAGGGGGGCAGAGAAATTGGGCCAGCTCTGAGCTAATCAAGAGTTAATACACAAATGATGAGCTGACAGAAAACGAGTACATGGGATACGGGTGAAGGACACGCAGTGAGGAAGAACAACAGCAGAGATGTCCACGGTGCTCACGTGCATGAGTTTAAATTGGCCGCGAAAAGAGTTTACGTGTCACCTTGGGATGCACGGGTGTCCCAAGTCCAGCCGGCACACCATGCAGTGACGCGTGCAGCAGGACACGGGCGACGTGCATCGTTCCTGCTCCTAGAGTAAGAGACACAAGCATTTAGGCGTGCAGCTAGGAAGGTCAGGCCAACGCCGACTGCACCGGCAGCGGCAGCGTGGTTGTGTGGAAGCAGAGGGCGAGTTCGTGTTTGCACTATTTTTGCTGCACCGGTTTGCAGTCTGTGCGGGGAGGCTTGC
Organism: Mycteria americana; assembly: GCF_035582795.1. NCBI lineage: Eukaryota > Metazoa > Chordata > Aves > Ciconiiformes > Ciconiidae > Mycteria > Mycteria americana. Next base: position 2,749,070 of record NC_134379.1, on the reverse strand, counting down.
TGTGCCGGCGCTCGGTGGTTCGAGCGCTAGGAATAAATAGAGGACTTGTGCCTAGAGAGGTGGAGTGAAACAATTTATTTGATTACTAGGTAAATAAATAAGCTAAGCTCCTTGTGGATAGATGCATCCGTGGTCGCTCCATGAAGCGGTATGTTGCTCTGCTTGCCTCACAGCACTTTTTTAGCCAACTGACAAGGAGACAATAATTCCTTCCCTCCTAGTAGACTTCAAAAAGTTACGTATTTTTTATTGGAAACCTGGGCAGAAGGGAGGAATTTGGTTGATTAGAAATCAGTCTTGATTTTCAAAATGTAAGTTAAAAATTGCCCTCTGCCTGATCTGTTTCACTGCAAGATTTTGGATATTTTGGATTCTTTTTTTCTTTGAAAAGCTGGAATACTGACTAAATTAACATTTTCTTGTGCAGTTTTCACTTTGGTTGGAAAGCTCTAGCTTGCAGGAGAAGCTTTTTATTTATTCATTATATAAAATCCAGTCTTTCTTACTGGATGCATCCCCTTCGGGACAACCCCTTGAAGGGAACCTACGGAATGAGTACCTCCAGCTTTGGATGGGGCACGCTCAATACACATGATTTAGCGTACATATATCGGATTATTACTGCACCCTAGCACAACTGTGAAAATATTACTTTTGTAGCAGAAAGGGAAACCTGCGTTTAAAAGCAAAAATCCACTCTTGGTTTTCTAATGCTCTGTGACCACAAAGGGGACCTCTCGCCGTTCTCAGCCCACCCTGTTTTCATTCGATTCTCCTTCTACTCCATGGTACGTTTAATTAATGGGCTCTTAACTAATACCATTTACTGAAAAGAGGTTGCCGTCATCTGGTGGATGGGCAAAGCATGGCAAAATTGCTGTTAATTGAGAAAGGAGATGTGGCTGAGGGTTAGTAAGGGCTTTCTGCATCATCTCCTGTGTGTGTTAGAGGGACAAAGTCTTAACCGGCTGCAGGGCTGGGCCGCAGAGGAGCGGGGAGCCCCGCGCCGCCTCCCCCTGCCAGAGGGAGCTGCAAGAGGGAACGCAGGGACAGGGTTGTGCCTTGGCGTGGCTCCGCCGGCTTATCCTGCCCAAGGACTCCAGTCTCTTACGCTCCGAGTAAATCGTTCCTGCTGTCCTGTGGGATTGTCAGCGTTTCAGTCTAGCTTGTGCGTCGGCTTCAGAGCTGCGTGTCCTGACCGAAGCTGTGCTTCATCAACGGGCCCGCCTCTGGGCTGCAAAAAGTTAAATAACTAAATTTGTCTCTTTTGAGTCGAGTTCTCTTTTGAAGTGAGAGGTTTGGGGATGTTTTAGCTGAGAATAAACAATTCCTTTACGTTTGTAACCTACACGTGAAAATTTCGAATTTAAAATAATCTTGCGTTCAAATACAATCTTAGAACTCAAGCTCCTCTGAAAGGAGGATTCGAGCTTCTCATTTCTCTCCTGGATGAAGAGTCCAAGTGCCAACTTTGCTCCCAGCATGAGTCCCGGGGCAGATCAATCCTATCATAAAGCTGACACAACCTCAACCGTAGCACCCCAACCAGCCGCTGCAATGGTGGAGAGGTGCCTGCGCTATTGCGAAATCCATTCTGTTTAGCTCTGGATTTCTTCCAGTTCTTCAGAAAGAAGCAAATGGCAGCCACTGCCACCAGAATCCTATTTGTGCCTGATTGCCATCCCAATACCATTTCCAGGGGTGACAGGCGTATCAGAAAGGGCTGGGCCGAGGCCAGCCTGGGCACAGGCTGCGTCCCGGCCGCGGTGATTTACGGCGACTGGCCGCGGTGGGGATGGTTTGTGGCTGTGACCTGGTTGTGACCCCGGCAGATAGCAAGGCAACGTTTCGGTGAAACACAAACAAAAGGTTAAATGCTCCAGTTCTTGGCTTAGACAGAGCCAATCATTCTGAAGAGACTGTCCCCCCCCTTTAATTGGTTCTTTATTTCATGTAATATTTCTTTCGCTTGCTTGCATGTGCGCTCTCTCCCTCTCTCTTGCACTTGTACACGCAAACTCACCCACTCGCCCTCTTTAAAACATCTTAATAGCAGCCACTTTAAAACTATGCAGCAGCTATTTTCTAGACCTCTTTACAACGGGCTGGATAACATCTCCATCACATGTGGCAAGTTTAATGAGTTAAATCTCTCAAGGGTTTCAGCATTTGCTTCTAGGGCTGCAAACGCGATTGCCCTATTTTTCCGTGGGTGGATAGCGCTGTGCCTGGCAGAGGGCTCTGGCTTTGGCAGCTCTTGCCCTGGTCCCAGCGTGGGTACCGCGGCGGCATCCCTCCCTCCCTCGCAGCTTGCTAACTCCGCTCTTGAAACACGAATGAGTCAGAGACAATATGTTGCAGATCAGCAGCGAAGGGAACGTGTGTGCCAGGGAGCTGGGAGTCACAGGAGCATCGCTTTTGTCTTCTGCCCTCAGCAGAGAGAGGAGAAGGAAAGCTGCAAGCATCTCCCAAACTACCTACTGCCCCGTCTCCTCCTGCGCTTCCCCAGCAGGAGAAATCAAACACGAAGGAAGAGGCTGAAAAGTATCAAACTTGTATGTTTAAAAGCTTCCAGAGAAAGTTATCTTCTAACGCTGCCTACTTTAGTGTCACCAGCCCCATGCGCTTTTTCTGAAAGTGCATACGGTAAAGGTAAAAATGGAAATGTTCAAAGTTTGTTCTGGTAAAGCAGGATGACAAAAACCCAAAGGCGGATGGCTCAGCTTCCTGCCCTCTGGCTAACCCTTACAGGAAAGGGTTAAATCCATCAGCGTTTAACTCGGCAGACACGGCTCTGCATGTCACACATACCTACTTTACAGCTGATGAACTGTCTCCCAGGCAGGTTAGTGACATGCCCGAGATCAGACAGGGACTTTGGGGGGGGTTATGCTAAACAGGACCAGCTGTGACGACCCAAACTGGCTGGCTGTGACCAAACTTCCCCAATTCTGCAGAGCTGGGAAAGAAAACCAGAAGGAAAACCCAGGTGTCCTCACTTGGAGCGGTGTTGGCTGTTCCCGCTGATGAATGAGCGCGGGACATAAACGTTGAACTTTGATTAATTCCCAGTGTCCAAAACCTGCTAGAACTTGGCCATTTGGCCTCATTGAAAGCGGCACTCAGATGTCACCGTGATAGGAAAAGCAGAAACCACCTACAGCAGCAGCGGCTGTAAAACATCGGGAGGAGAAAGTGACAGCTCGGAGTCATCTCACTTACCATCCCTAAAGGACTGTGCCGGCATAAAGCTGCACGGCATGAACGGATTCGCTCACAAGTTACATCAACAAAGCTATGATGAATTGAACTAAATGAACTGAGGCAGTCCATAAAAAGTGTTTGCCTTCTTTTTAGTCCTGGAATTGGAGTTTGTGAAGTGATTGTTCAAGATAAATAGGAGCTGCTGCAATAAGTTCAAACTAGTTTAGAAAACTATATATCCCTATCCCATAAACGGTATTTTTTTCCCCTCTGAGAGCTAATGTTTTTCTTCGGATTGTTTACATTTTCAAACTCGGGTTTGACCTGAAACATCAGCGATGTTAATGACATTTAAAAGTAATATTGTGGATTTATGATACTGTCATTTAATGCAGAGGTTTCAAAATGCCAGATTAAACATTAATTTCTGCTGTTTGCTGGGGCGGCAGGTCAGCGTTCTCCTCGGCACACCCTGAACGCGCTGCGAGTCAGCGAGGGGATGGCCTCAATTCGGCCGGGCTCCTGCGCACGTGCTGCCCTTCCCTGTCCTCTCACCGGCTGCTCAGCTATCGAATTCGTTGGAGAAGGGCCCTCCCTGCTTTACTCCCTGTCCTATACCAAGCTCCAGAAATCAGCATTGAAGATCAAACATGAGAAAGGTAAATCTCAATCTCCCTCCAGCTTGTTCCCTTCTAACCATCTGACAACTCTCGTTAAATACGGGGAGTTATATTTGCCCGTACAGAGCTGAGGGTACCTTGCTGTCTAGAATATACCATGCCACAGAACAAAGACATTGTAATTCCTGTGGTGAATATTAGAAATAGATGCACATATGTACAGGGCTTTTCAGAATATTGTAATTATATTTATCTTCCTGCCCTTGCTTGTGAATTTTTTTGTGGAAGATTAAAGGCAGTGTTTTATGATCCAGACTGCTTCCCTCCATCCCCTTTCAGCAAACTGGCAAGATGTTGTCAAACGCTTCCCGTGTGTCACTCGCATTTGTCAGTTTAAAAGGTGTTGCCCTGTTTGCCACAAACCAGTACATAGCGGCAGTAGCCTTTCCCCGCAGTAAATTAACAGCCGAAGCATCAGCTGAGCTCTCTGCGCTGGCTCAGCATCGTCCCCAGTGACACTTGACCGCTGCTCGGACACAAACTGCCGCTGCAAAACCTCTGACGGAGTCCCAGCCGGCGTTGGCATCCTGGGAAGCGTCACGAACGCCACGCAAATGGTTACTTGATGCTGTGGTCCTTCTGGAGGAGAGGATGGGAAATAATTGAGGTTCTAAAATAAGCAGTCGCTCTCTAGTTAGTGTTAATGAGCGAATGAGATTTAATTAATTTGGTCCAGCAAGTGGGTCACCAGTCTCCCCAGCCAGAGAAAGGTGTATCATGGATGGGGAACACAGCAGAGGATGCTGCCCCTTAAATAAACACCTCGGGTTTTATACAGTGGGTTTTCTGGGCTTTTCGCTTAACTTTATAACCTACTCAAGGCAGTTGGCTATTGCATCTCGGACCTAGGAAGACACCAGATAAGAAACGCAACCGCAATCGGCTGGCTCATGCGGTGGTGGTTTGCCAGCCGATTTCTGCTTCGCATAACATGGATAATTTTAGCTTGCGTGAAATTAAAATCCCCCCTCTTTGCAGCCCCACTTCTTCTCACTTGTCAGAGTAATAAAACGCCAACTCCTCCCAGCTCTGCCTGCATGTAAACAGTGTTAATGTAGCAACAAAACAGCGCGGTTTGAAACGCCGGCTGCCGCTTCCCCGAGGAGCCTGCGTGCAACCCGGGGGACTGAGGGATGGAGCGCCAGCCTTGACTTCGATTTCTCACTTCTGCTCGGTATTTCTGACTCGAGCTGGTTTGTATCCGCCACCTTTTATTTAAACATAGGAGGTTTTTTAAAATTTAAATTAGATCTCGGAAAATAGATACTGTGCACCTTTGTGTTGGTAAGAAAAAGAAGTGGTGTCATTCATGTCAGATAATTGGTGGTTTTAGCTCTCTGCAGAATAAATTACAGCAGTCATATAATGGCCTTTCATCCAATCACTTCTCTACTCCAGATCTAGACTTGAAATGAGGTTTGTTGAAAACATCATTTCAGGGATTATTGACCACAGCAAAACCTTGTTGTACATGTTCTTTGTATGTATTGAAAATACACGAGTTAAAAAGGTAATAGTTGGTGCTTTGCCAGTGAACTGGAAGCTGCTCCCCGGGATCGGTGGGAGGTACGAGGCTCTTGGGGGGGGCACGTTCAGTCTCTCTTCTCCCTCCAGAAGGAGGATGGGAGGTGGGGGCTCAGGGCTCCAGGCAGGAGAGTCCTTGGGAAACAGGCTGCACCGTCCTTTTGATGGTTTCCGAGTTCAGATGGTGGGGAGTGCTGTATTTAGCCAGAGAGGGCTTGATTTAGCCCATTTGTTTGACCAATAGGCAAGCTATGGGGGATGTTTTGATATCTTTGACTTCTAAACTATGATGATCTTTGTGTTTAAACGACCATTGTTTAGGAAATATGCAAAAAGGCAGCATGGATATGATGAGTGAGTTGTACGGGCTGCTCTTCAGGGCTCGATTGCTTTTCTTCTCATAGATATACGGTCCCTCGTGCCTGCAGTCCTTGTCCCTTTCTGGGGCCTCTCTGTAGTGCAGAAGTGCATTAGGATAATCTCGTATCAGGTGCCAAAGAGTTCAAACCAATCTTTACGTGAGAAAAGGTTAAAAGACAGCGTGGTCATAATCTACAAATACCAATGCGGGGAAGAATAAAAGACAGTAAAAGACTCTAAAGCTGAGCAGAAAAAGAAAAAAAGTGTAACTAGGTTCCATGGTTGGAAACTGATGGCAGACAAATTCAAATGAGAATTGAAGTGTGTGTTTTGACAGTCACAGTAATTAACCATTGGAGAAAATTGCTAGGGAGTACGGTAGATGCTCTGTCACTCACAAGTTTTATAAATAAAGGCTGAATGTCTTTATAAAACAAAATACCATTTCTTGGAAAAAAATGTGGATGAGCCACAGGAACTGTGTTTGTTAAATTCCCGGGTCTGAGTTCAGGTTGGAGGCTGGCCTGGAGGAGCTCCGTGGGTCTCGCGGGCATTTAAATCCAGGGACCTGCTGGTTCGGAGCCCTGGCTTTTGGGCAATACAAACCCCGGTATTGCCTTGCGCTCTTTCAGTCATTTTTCACTCTTGCACGAATTCAGGGACTCACTGGCTCCGAGCTGAACAAAGCCCTGCTTGAGGAACATAATAGACCCTACCAAAGCCGAGCTGGTCTTGCAGCACTTGTCACAGAGAGTGAAACAACTCTGATGGAATAATTGATCATTTGCTTGACTAAGGATCAAAGCACCTGAAACTTGGTCACCTCTGTCTGCCATAGCATGCCCTGAAAGAATAAATTCTTGAAAAATAGTCTTTTCCATTTATATTATTTACTCCCTTTTCCCACTTACTCTCATTTCAATCTAGTACAAAACCTGACAGCTCGGAGGCCTAGGTGACGGTCCTCGAGCAGCAACCATTAGCTTCTACGGCCAGAGTTTCTAAAGCAAGCTAGGGGATTTAGACACCCAGCTTAGCATATGGATGAATGGGAATGAGGTTTGCCGGACTCCTGAGCAGCTGGGGAAATTCAGCTCCTCCTATTTCTGTTTCACTGTTTAACTTCTGGTACTCGGGAAAGTTCCTTGAGCTCCTGCCTGCTGAGACCAAGAGGGAAGAGCCTGCCCAGATGCGCTCACTCATGTATTTTAATTTAGTCCCTATGACAATTTCACGAACCGCTGTAGAAGGGGAAGGAGGCGTGTCGGGTCTGTGTTTGTGCTAGAGAAGTGCTTTTCTTGCCTGCTTGTTTTCCTTTCAACCAAATTATATGACCCCTGCCAATAGGTTGGATACTAGTAAAACCAGAGCCACCCTAGCGCACGGTTTCTGTGCTGATGTAAATGAAGCCTGTATCTTTTTATTTCTCTGGAAAGTGCTTCTTACACCAGGCCTGTTTCGGAGCTCAATAGCCATCTTTTATGTGACTGCTGCTGCTCCTGTAGCTAACGGTTCCTTTGCTTCTTGTCTGTCAACCTACTGTGGCTGCCTCGCATTTCCCTCCTGCTGCATTGTTCAGCTGTTTTGAATTTGCTTCCAAAATGCACCAAGTGTATTTGTTTTAAATCTCCAGATGGATACTCGCTGTTCCCAGTTTCTTTTAAAGCTGTATCATTTGGGGAGAGCATCTTGTAGCCCCTAAGGAAATAATATAGACAGGGTGGGGGGAAAAAAAAAATCCTCCTCTTTGCTTCTAGGTGGAGTTCACATCTAGCAAATCGGAAATAAAAATCTCAGCGCTTTGAGAACTTCAAAAATTTCTCCAGAAATAGAAAATATTTTCTATCTTGTTTTCTCCCCAATTTGTAGTGTGTGGATGCGTGGCAAAAGCATACTGGAACTGTGACTTTCCCCTTCTGATCAAAACCTGTCTGGAGAAATATGTGAGGCAGGAATAGGATCAGTGGAAACATCTGATCCGGAGTGAGAAGGTGGGATGCTGGATGCAGTAATCCAGTGCCCAACAGAGCTACAAGTTCCTGGGGCATCTTTTCCAGGGGTTGCTCTGGGCTGAAGCAAGGAGATCTGTGCGGATGTTTGTACACTTAGCTGTATCTTTGGTTACGTCTGTACAGCTTAATTTGCGGAGTTTGAACCCGGAGTGTGGATAACAGGGCCATGGCCAAGCCCCAAGTCCTGGCAGTCCACGCTGAGCTGTGTCGGTTCAAGAAATTAAACTTTTCTTGCGGAGAGTATTTTACCAGCTCCCTCCTTTCCCTTCTTTTTCTAACCTTGGTAGCGAACCTCACGTGGTTTTGCTTTCGGAGATCTCCCAGTTCGTTTCACTCGGTCTCTCATTTTGTATCGGTTGATGACAGATTACCATACGGACGTAGATATTTGTATTAGTACAGCTACAGGTGAGCGAGGTGTGTTTGTGCTCAAGAGCTATCCGTCAACCGGAGGAACGACACAAAGGGTCTGACGTGCTCCCCGCTCTCCAACGCAGCCCTCTGCGCGTTGCGTTAATTCACGCTAACGCGCGTGATAAAGCCCAGTGGCCTCTTGCTGCTCGTCCCAGGCCCCAGCCCCACGCCCTGGCCCAGCTGCCGCTTTCCAAGGTTGGCTCCGCGCTCTTCTTGCTTTCTTTTCTCGTATTATTGACAGTCTGGACCAATTATTCCCCGTGTTCCCATTGTGAATCAAAGGTACTTCTGAGCTCTCTAAAGGCAGAAAAGCATCGAAAACCAGTAAAAGTCCGTCCATTCTGAGAATTACAAAAAAATCCAGTGATGCCGGTTAACCCTTGCTATTGTGGCATTATCTAAACCTTTGCCTGATGAAAACTGCCGCCGTTCATAAGCACTCTGCTCACGGGAGGCGTGTGTCAGGGTGTCGGGAGGGAGCCCCAGGCAGTGACAGGTCTCAGGTGCTGACTGTGCGTATAGACACAGAAGAGAAAAATACCCTTTCAGGAGGATCAAATATTGGGCTTTTTGAAAAATCAGGTTTGATTCAAAGAGTTAAAAAAAAAAAAAAAAGGCATAAACGTAGTTTTGGAAGGTGTAAAGAATTACGGTGTGGGGCTGGGACCTGGCGGGGAGGGTTTCAAGCCAGAGCAAAGTTTTACAGCCACGTTATAAACCCTGCGAAACAGGGAAGGGGTTGAGAGGAAGCCTTGACCCTTTATAAGGCTACCAGGTGCTGTTCTGGCGATAGTGTGGTCTTGCTGCGGACTTCATTAGCCAAAGGGAAAACGTCTTCATCCTCTGCAGCGCTCTCGGGGGAGTCGGGTTAATAGGAACCAGATCACGGGCAGTGCCGAGACTTTGTCAACTCTGGAGAAACAAACCGCGATTTGATTGTTCCCTCCACGAGGAGATCAGGGAGGAGATAGGGTCCAGCTGTCCAGCCATCTAGGAGACTAATTAGTCCAATTAATTAAGAAGTTGCTCCATGTTTCCCCAGTGTCACACGGGGCTCTGAGAGAGAGAATGACAAGGGTGTAGAGAGCGAGAGGTCATAGGGAAAGCTTAATGTCTGTTGGGGTAGATACACAGTAATTAAGTGACAATAGAGAGGAACTTTGCTGCTAGAAGAGTGCTAATTAAAACCTGTAGGGTACTATTCTCCCTCTGGGTATGCAGCATGTGCCCCTATATCCCACTGGCGTAAATGGGACCGATCCAGCAAGGAGCAATTTACTCCATTTGTACACCAGCGAGTCTTTTGCTCAGTGGCTCTTGTACAGGTGCCGTTTAATACACAGCGTACATGCCTGGGATCTCAGACAGCTTCTTAGATCTATGAACATCTATGGAGAGACAAGACATTAGCTCCATTTTATGGATGGGAAGACTGAGGCCTGCAGCAGGGGCAGGAGCCAGGTTCCTCCATGGCCAGGGCTCCCGGCAGGGAAGCTGAGAACGTACCGTCCTTCAGCAAGGTTCATTTGATTTACTGGAGACCTGCTCAGTGAGTCTTTCTGCAGCGAGGTAACTGGTACTTTTTGGTTTACGTGCATAACTGTATGTCCTAGCTCATTCTTACGGCCCAGAAAGATGCTTTCTTCTCTTAAGTGTTTGGTCAGAGGCAACGTGGCACCCCAAGGCCATGGGCAGCCTGACCAGCGAAGAGGAGACCTAGTGAAACCAAGCAGGATATTTGCTTGTCCACTGTCCATGTGCTATTCGTACCTTATACCCACAGCAGGGAGATCCATCCTCAGCTGAAACCTAAGCAACAAACGTTAACGTTTCATTTTAAAACCTAAGCCAATCCACTTTATAATCCAGACACGGCGTCCTGAGTGAGCATTGCTGTTGGATAATCACACAGTGGTGTGGCCTTTTGCCCTCGTGCCTCGCACAACACACCCGAGGCGTGAGATTAGGCTCCAATAATAACACACCCTGTTGTGCCTTTTTGCTCAATTGATAAACCTGCTGTATTAGGAGATATTGTCATAAAACTGAATGGCACCCTGTAAACCTGAATCACTCTCTCTTCCTTGTAGCCAGGGAATTAGATGTTCTCGCTCCTGTCTTGGCTTTATTTCATGTCCGCAATATGCAAGAGACTATATAAGCTGCTGCTTTATTGTTTTTAAAACACTATGAGCAACGCTGGTGCTGTATAAATATCTATTTTATATACTTTGTCTGATTCTCGTCTCACTCACTGCTGTGTAACTCCACTGACTTCCATGCAAGTCGTTTTTGGTTTATATCTTGCTGGAAAAGCAGAATTTTACCCCTTGTTGTTCTGCAGAGAGCACGCGAGGGGAGACGCTGCTGCTGTGTACGTAGCTCAGCGTGGAGTTGAGTTTTTCTGTTGTGATCCCGGGTTATAAATGTGCAAGAGGCACTTTGCCAGCGGCGTGTGTCCGTGCGAGGTGGACACCCCCGGTGCTCCTGCGCACTGCTAAGGGACGCAGTTTTCAGCCCTTTCCCGGTCTTGCTACTTGAGCTGCAAGTCCATAAACAGGGCAGAGAGCGCCCAGGGATGGAGAAAACGCTGTGGCTAGGGATGCTTTTGGAAGCTTTTTACTAATAGAGATGGCAAATGGAAATAGGCTCTTCCCCCCCCCCCCGAAATGTATCTGTTTCCCATCCCTCCCTCCCCACCTTGAGAAATTTCCCGCTTTGTCAGGACGCGCTTATAAAGTTGACGTCCGGAGCGGCGGGACTGCCGAAGTCCAGCGGATTTCCATAACAGAGTGGCACGCCGGGTGCCCTCGCTCCGTAGCAGATTGATTAACAAAGCGGCGCGCCGGGGCGGCCGCCCGGGGCGGCTCGGTGGCCCGTGCGGTGCTCCCTGCCGGGTGGCACGCTGCTCGGCCGGCCCGGGCGAGGGCCGGCCACTTCTCCCCGTGTCTGTCCCCTCCCCGGGCTAGGGATTAACCAGGAAATGATACAAAAGGCACATATGCTCCTGTGTCCAGTCCTGTCTATTCATATGTGTGTTATTTAGCCTAATAAGGATTAGACTTAATGAATTGGAAGGAGTTAACAATATAAAGAGGCAATAGAAAAAGGCCTAAGTAGTCGTAATTCCATTTCATGTAGCTTTGGTGTTGCTTTGCTTTCAGCGAATAGGTGTAATCCTCTTTGAAATCAAAGGTGGTACAAAGTATGAATTTAAATTTGACATTTACAGCTCCTGTAAGATTTAGTATTCCAGAAAGGTTTGCTCTTCAAAAAAAAAAAAAAAAAGGCACGCCATCTGCTCTCCAGGACCGTCCCTCCACACAGCTCCTGCACAAAAGTTTCATGGCAGCGGGGCTTTTCCGGCAGGAGAAGCGCCGAGGCCTGGGGATGGGCAGCATCTGGGAGTCGCACCTCTACCCTTTGCCTTTGAGCGTCCCGCACGCGCTGGGTTGATTTCTTTTAACTAGAGTAGTCTGCAAAATGGCACATGTGATGGATTACGGGGGAGCTGTGGTTTGAGTCTGCGGGCTCTCTCGCTGTAGTAAACGTTGCCCGTGCTGCACTTAGGAGAGGGTGCAGCCGCTCATTTCTCCCAGCACCATCTCTGCTGCAAGTGCCCGCGTGGCGTGGCCGGCAGGAGCTGCCAGCCTTGCTGATGGTACCTACCTTTCATCTCATCGGAAGCAGCAGTCGCCTCCCGGTCTCGGTTTACCTGATGCTTGGTGCAAGTGAGACAGGGAAGCTCCGCTGCACGAGCACAGCAACGAGGAGAGCGGTGCAGGATTGGCCTCTTTTTCCTCACCTCTACTAAGAGGGAAAGTAATGAACTTTCCTTTCTGATGGCTTGTGAGCTAAACTCCAAAGCGTGTCTGTGAATATGTCTGTATTTTCCCAACTTAAAGTCAATCCGTGATTCCCTTCTGCCGTTTCTCTGTTCTAATGTGCGCGTGGGAGATGCCGGTTAGCCCAGTTGGAGGGACCCGCTGGCATCCTGCCCCCAGCTTGTGCCAGACGGAGCTGAGGGCAGCTGCGCCTGCCAGGCTGCTTGGCTGCAGGCGAGCTGGGGACGCGGCACCCGGCTGCCTGTGCGGCACCTCGGCTGCCTTTGCCCTGTGAGCAACGCACAGTTAATTTTTCTTGTAGGTTTAAAGAGAAACTGCTGGCCCCGGGTTATCCCACGGTGATGTGTATCACAAGCAATTTTACTGAAGAGTTGAGACGCATGGGTGTAAAACCAGCCTAACCAGAAAAAAGCCCTGGGACCCCTGGGGATGCCTTCTGCTGTTAAAATCAACAATAGATGGAGCTGCCTTACTTTCATCTGCAGTACGGGATGCCTGGAACGAGCCCAGAGCTGTGGGCCAGGACCAGGCTGGGCCCAGGTGAATGCAAAGCGCCGGCCTTTTATCCCCCAAATATACAGCAGAAAACATCTCTTACAGCTTTGTAAAATGCATCTCCTATTTAGACTTTCCAGTATTTTTGCTGCATTGCTCAGTTTTAAAACACATCAAGCTTCCCGTACCTCTGGGAGCAACATCCCCGGGGAAACCCAAACATGGCACTCTAGTGGCTGGAAAATGAAAATATAAAGTGGGGGAACTTAGAGTGTTTGAACTGGCGGAGATCAGTGGGCTGGGGGTGCCAGCCTCGCCGCTCCTCCTGGTCCCCCCTGTATGGCGTGTGTCAAAGCTGTCCTCAAAGATATTTTCTTCTTGCTCCTGAAAGCAGACAGGCTCCGCGTGGAGGTGTCATTTGCTGCCTGTCCCTTATGTCATTGATTTTTAAGTCGTTAATTAACGCTAGGTGTCAGCCTGGAAGATGAATTCTGGCCCTACTCTCCCTTCTCTTTTGTTTTTTGGATTGTAAATGTTATAGATCTCCCATGATGGAGGGAGAAGGGGTCAAAGGACATGAGAGCATCTCTGCATATGTGCACACAGTCCTCCCGAACTGCCCATCTGTATCACTCAATAGATGGGGACGGGTGGTGGGGGACATCCCTTTTGTTGCCTGTGTCACTTCAGATAGAGACATATCAGCTTTGGAGGGATAGCGTGGCTGTGCGTGCACGCACATGCGCACATCGGGTGTAGGGGAATGCTCTCGGTGCACGGCCGTGCCAAATTTTACCATCTCTGGTGTTTCACCAGTCTCGGAGAGATTCAGAAGGGACCATCCAGGCAAAAGGAGGGGTTTGCTCCCCACCGTGCCCTTCGTGCTCTGCTGCAGCCTGGCTGCACAACGCCAGGGAGGGAGGAGGAAGGAGCAAATTTTCTTCCACAGATGTATTTGGAGCTCTTCGCAGTTGTCAGTAGCTGTACTCTGGCCCCATTTAGTAACAACTTGAAATCGAAGCTGCTGCTGGGCTTTTCCAGGCCGTAGCGAGCTGGGATCAGTTTGCCCTTCTTAGTATAGCTGAGTGGAAAAAACCCCACTGTGTCCCTTGGGGTGAGCTGCAGCTGGTCTGCCAGGGCTCGTCCTCCTCTGAGGGGTGGTGGCAGTCCCTTGGAGAGGCTCTGCAAACGGGGAGGATGCTGCCGTGGCTCCCCACGCTCCATGTGCCCGGCTGGAAGAGAAGTCTCTGGTCCCCTGTGCCATCGGCCCTGTGGGTCGTGAACTGATGTGGTCTGGGCCACCTTGACTTGGCGTCACGTCCTTACGCTCTGCGAGGAACAGCAGAGCTCTACAGCAGTGTCCTTGGCTCAGTTGTCAGTAAGTGTTTAAATAACCTGAGTATGGAGAAAGGACATCGTGCAGGTCTGTGGCCGGAGGGTCCCTCGGCGGGGAGGTGCCATGTCCCCAGCTCGGCCGCCTCCGGCACATCCTTGCCCTGGTGCCCGGGTTTGCTCTCCCCGTGCCGCGGCAGCGTCACCACGTCAGGCAGCGGCATGCGGGGAGGGGACGGCTGAGCCACGCCGGCTCCGCAAACAGCGTTTGGCGCACGGCTTTCCGAGTGGAGAGGTACCGGCTTGGAAAACAGCAAAAGGCAAACTGCAAAAAGCTCCGGGGGAGGAGGAGAGCAGAGCACTTCGGCAGTCTTTTATTAGCAGCATTAACACTTACCAATATAAATGAATGAGGCGTGACAGGAGTGGATTGGCTAAGGCAGATGAAGAAACAGGACCTCGCACGTCTGCGGTGCGATGGGGCAGCTGGTGCTTCAGCGACGCACTCTCCTAAGAGAGCTTTGCAGAAACCTCGCCGGTGCGGCTGGGCTGGTTCAGGTCTGGCGTTGGCCGGGCTGCCTGTTGCGATGGCTGGCACCAGTGCCTCAGGGTGGGACAAGAATTTCATATATTTTACAGCTGATCTCAGAGAGAAATTAGCTGAAGCCAAGAGTGGACTCAATACCCATTTCAAAGTGTATGTTCCTATGAACTGCAGTAAGTGGAAATTCTCAGTATCACATCCATCATCCTCTTTTTCCTAATCCTTACTAGTTTGCGGCGCATCCTTGTTCTCAGCAGGCGCACGCTGCTCGAGACAGCTCCGAGGAAGCGGGCTTGTTTGTGTTTTCTTACTTCAGCGGAAGGAAAGAGAACCAGAGAGAAGGCAATGCCACTTGAAAGGCAAACTTTAAACACACTGAGCCTGCGTGCACTGTACATAGCCCCTGGACAGGATACTGAGGATAATAATAGCAAAGCATCCAGTTTGTGCGGCAAGAACTGCGTGTTGGGCAGAAGGGCATTTAAAAGGATTAAGGAAACAGGTACTGCAGGACTTGGTGATTTGTGAAATCTGATCCATTCCCAAAGCCCAAAAATGAAGTGTTTTTCAAAAGTCTCTTTAGACACCCCTAAGGGTAAATGTAATCTTTACTGCGGATTGTCAGTGGCGTTCCCCCCCTACCCTCCCACCCCCCAAAAAAAAAAAAAAAAAAAAAAGGAAAAAAAGGTGAGAGGTGTTTGTGAGAGCGGCTGGCAGAGATTCATCTCAGCACCCCTCCAATTTGGTGCCTTGATTTCATCGGGGTTGTGCCCGCATCCTGCGGTACCTGAGCTGCTGCTGAGGGACCCTTGTGACCGCGTCTCTCGGACGGGTCAGTTCTAGCTGCTGTCAGTATGGTATAAACAGTGCTAATGAAATGTGTGATCTGATTGCAGAGCATTTCTGGCTCTCGAGGATAAGTAATTCTGTTACCAAATTGCCTTCCTGGTATCACGTTTTACTACGCTGTGAAGTGTATGAAAAGTCTCCGGATTCCCCCTGCTTCAGTTCCCAACACGGTTTTTATTGTTTCGGAATATCTTGCGTTTTGTTTTCTTTTCTAACTTCTCATTTAACATGTGCTTTGCAACAGTTTGAGAAATGGATTCTGAAATCTGCTGCTGCTTATGCCCATATGCGGGGCGGGAGGAGACGCGTCCATCCCGGGCAGGGGCGAGGGAGAGGCGTCCCGGCGGGGAGCCGGGCAGTGCTGCCCACGCGCTGCGCTTGCAAACGTGCAAATCGGCACCTCTCTTTTATTTAAACAAAATCTAATGTTACCATGTTTTTACAAGAAACCGCCCCCACGTTGCACACCTGGGCAGCGTGAGAACTAACGCCCAAACAGCAAGCGGAGCCGCCTTGGCTTGAGGTTTCTGTTCCCAGCACAGGTAATTCCCAGTGCCGCCACAGCCAGGTTGTTCTTGCTGCCTTGCAGGTGGACACCTTGCTACTGTGGCAGCCCCGTTGCAGCCCAGCGGAGCAGCCTTTGCTCTCGATTACAGTGTATTTTTCCTTCTTTATTCCAGCAGAACAAATTCACTTTGCTATCTTTGGACAAATTCTGCTCCATTACGACGTTACCTTATTGCCTTGGTTGGGTCACTGTGTGATTTTTGCTTTCGGCTCTATTTTTGCTCACTGAACATGGAGGAGAGCCACGTCTTAACGCTCTTCCTCCTTCCCATCTCCTGCAGCCAAGGAGAGGTTGCACGCTTGAGTTCGCTGCCTGCTCCCTTCTTCCTCTGGCCTCTCAGGAAAATATCTCCCCTTGGAAGTAACACAAACAAGAGGGATGAGTGGGAGGAGAAAACCGTGCTGCTCTGTGCAAGTTTGGGATGTTTGACTTACTAGAGACTGTTGCTCGACTGATTGTCGCTGCTGTAAAAAAAAAAAAAAAACCTCGGGGACCGTAAATTGTAAATGAGCTTTGGAGAGGGTGATGCTAAATTTTCCCACGCATGAATCTCAAGCAGGCTGAGCTTGTTTTCTACCTTGGAAGCTGATCCAGCTACACACACTGTTAATCCACTGTCCCCTCGCTGTACTGTAAATCAATCGGCAGGTCACGCACAAAGTGTTTTCGTACACGGGGGTTAAGAGCGGGCCTCAGACCCGCTGGCTTCAGGTCACTCCAGCACTGCAGGCTGAAGGTTGATGCTATCAATGGTGGGATTTGGGGGTCAGTTTTTATTAAGCGGGAGAATAATATCATTTGTGGTCAAAAGGGTTTTTTTGCGGGAGAGCTTTGGGTTGTGTAATTAACTGTTAACTGCGTTTTGTTCCTTTTTCCTCTTCCCTGGAGGACACAGCAAGCAGAGAGCTAAGGTCATGGAAAGCCCTGTTTCGAACGGCCAGCTCTTGGCTGTCATTCATCCTCTGCTGTTCAGAAACCTTTGAGTTTTTCTATAGTTCTGGTAATTTTTTTCTCATCCTGCGTCAGTTTTCCTCCTGAGAATTTCCCATTTTCTGCCTCTTTCCTACTTCTCCTACATATGTATGTGTATCCATGTGAAACATCTTAGGTGCACTGAAAAAAATATAGAAAGTTCTTCAATCACCGTAGTTATAAACTTGAGATACGGCCCACGTTAGTTTAGAAAGCTCGCTCTGGTCTTGCAGGAGGCTCTTGGGATAACGTCTGACGTTCAGGAGCAGAGGGTCCAGGCCGCATTCAGGCAGGACTGGCAGATTCGGGCAAAACAAAATCCACACCCAAAGAGTGTGGATAAGAAAAATCCCCACCCAAAGGAAATGCTTGACCGAGCTCCTGGGTTTCCTCCGCCTTTCATTCACACCAGGAAAACACAGATCTGGCTGAACTTCTCAGTCCTACGGTCTCGTGTGTGTGCTCGTGTCCTGAGGAAGGGTTTTGTTTGAGAGCAGAAGGATCCCCTTCTACAGCTAAAGTCACCCCTGCACATTAATCTTTGCAAAATCGGGTCTCTGCTGTCTCACAGCACACAAATGCCTTTGGGGACACGCTGCTCTGAGCCGCCGGGTGACCCCAGGTACAATAAATCCGGTCCTGCTGCGAGCATCCCTGGCACGCTCCTCTGCTTGCTCCTGTGGCGACGTGCCGTACCGAGAGAGGATCTCCTGCAAAGACAACAAACAGAAAGCAGCAAGGTACGCGTTACCTTAAATCAAATGCTAGCACGCAGCGAGGCCCTGTTTTTGATAGGACGCTGGCTCTTGAAAATTTACAGTATGCTTGGTTAAGGCAAGTAATTTTATTCTGTAAGCAGCCCTGTACTGTGGGGTTATTGCAGTGCTGCCAACACAGGCTGTAAATATCTTTGGACAACAAAACTATTCATTAAAGAAATGTACCTTCAGACGTATAGCCTTAAGTTTGCTGGCACTTAAATACCCCTCTAGAATGCTGCTTGTTATCGAGCCTAACTGCAGCCATACCCCCTGTGACGCCCTGTCCGTGTCTGGAGCAGAAGACGGGTAATCTTTCGTGGGGATGTGTTGCCACTTCATTAGCCGATTCCTCCCTTCCCTCTTCTGTTAGATGTCCTTAGCATGACAATATCATGTTATCCGCCTGTCGCCTTCCAGCCCATGACATGGGGACTCATACTCATTTCTCAGCCCAGATCTTTCATCCGAGTCTTCGCTATTTTCACCATTCAGAACGAGCTATTGTTAAAGTGACATCTTAATGCCGGTTATCGTGATTGATCTATTACCTGTCTCCCTACATAGGGACGAGGAAAAGAAATGAGAGAATCCTTTAATCATTGGAATTGGAGAAATATAGCTTAAGAAAACCTCTAACAACGAACAACTTATTTTAAAAGTTAGCAAGTTTCACGTCTTTCACTTTAATAGATGGGTTTATTCCAGCAGAGAGGTCTTTACGTCCCTCAGACCCGTGGAGGATGAATGACGTTGAATCACGTTCCATGGGTGCGAGCAGAGGGTGAGACCACCCCTCTTTTTAGTCAGCACAAAAATCCCATCTTAGCAAAATTTGCCCGTTTGTCTCTTCAGGCCTAAAATGGGGCAGAAGAGCTGGGGAGTCTTTTTAAATGTGCTGCAGAACAAGAAGTTCTTCTCGCGCAGAGGCTAATTCAGCACCTTTTACTAGTTCCAGAGTAAAAGAAATTGTGTAAATAATAATTAACAATAACAAATCTAAAGATTTAGGAGAGGCATGCAGGAACAACACTTAGTGGATAGACAGGGCATCTTTCATGGAATGTATTAACGAGGCAAAAATTGATTGCAGAGCGTTGTTTGGGATAGATGCGCTTTCCCTGCGTAAATGCCTTTTCCAATTTTTATCATGGGTTGGAAACAACTTCTTGCCCTTCCATACTGTGGCTCTTATAAACAAGTGTTCTGTTTAAAAATACGTGTTAAACTGTGTTAAGTAATGTAAGCAAATAACACGTGTGCTGTATTGGAGATCCTTTATGCTGGTGGATTGAAGCTGGTTTGCATACTGATTTGTAGCTCTGCCTTTGCTGCTGCTGGCACCTGATCTTTCTTGCAAACGAGGCTATTTTGCCTCAAGGGTTCTCTACCGATTAAGTAATGAATAAATAAGGATAAAATGAACCTAGCCTTGCCCAAAATAATTTTGGAGGTTAAAGAAGAGAAAGATGGAGGGGGTTCCTATTGATCTGAGCTATTAAAACATCACTGCTACTTTTCTACATTAAATGGCGATAGGTTTGGGAGGTGAACATGGAGAGAAAGAGTGACAAATAACAACCATGCATGAGATTAAGGGGTTTATTTGCTAGTGGGGATTGTTTTGTTTTGGGTTTTTTTTCTTGACTATTCCTTACTGTCATCCATAGTCCATGTGCTTCCAGAAATGTAGCAGATTTCTCCGAAGTTGATTCCCTCTAATGAATGTTGCTTTTAAATCGGGCTTGCAGAAGTTTATTTTTGGAAGCCCAGAAAGGAATCCAGCCCTAAATCCCTCTCTTCTTAAACTCTCAGATTGCAAGGTCTGGCAGGCCAAGCGCACAGGTTTGTCTGATGCATTAAACCTGACACCCTCTTACCTAATCGCCTTCAGATGGTCCCTGCGATAGCCCCTGCAGATAAGCTGCCAGGGCTGGTGCTGCTTTTCTTCCAGCCCTTGCACCTTGGCATAGCTTGCCCACAGCTGAGAGTACCAGCCGCCTTCCCCAGCAAACGGGACGAGCTACCACGAGCCTTTGCAGCTCTCCCAAAGGGGTGCCTGTTCCACGCGAGGGGGTGCTTGGGGAGGAGATGGCGTCAGGGGCGACGCTTTTTGCTGTATCTCACCTGAGACGCGGTAGGCGTTGCTTTATCTGGCTCACGTGCGAGGAAGCTCGGGCATAGAGCAGCAAAATGATTTGCCTGAGGTTCTGCGGTGGATCGTGGTAGCAGCGAGCGTCAGCAACTTCCCCGGCCCCGCGGCCTCCCTGTCCTCTGTGGCACCCGGCTGTGTGCGTGGCAGGTAAAACGTGTGCTACGGAAATAACTGCAAAGCGCTGGCAATGTTGCCCGTGGTCTGGGTTTGGAAAATAAAAGGAAACCAAACTCTATAATGTTTTATAGGTACTGCCATAGCGGTGTCAAACCCTACTGTAGTATACCACAGCACTTGGCTTGGTATGAAGGGTAAGCCAAGGGCAGGCAAAAAAAAAAAAAAAAAATCCTTGTTTTTTAATATTATTAAATTTCAAGCATTCCAAGTTGCTACAAATAATAAAGAGTGAATTTAAAAGGGACTGTGAAAAATGGGGCAATGAACATCTGTGCTATGTTGATTTATCCAGGAAAAATAAGCAGAGGAGTGAAAGCAGGAGCAGGAGTAATTTCTCAGTTGCTTTCGGTTCTTGCAGGGAGTGTGTTTGCTGCATGGCAAAGAGCAGCGTGGTGCTCGGGTGAGAGGCGAGAAACCCCAGCCTCCGCCGCCGGAGCCTCTGATGTTAATCTTTGTGATGGGGAGGGAAATATTGACAGCAGGATGGTGCTCTCTGGCTTGAATGACAGGCCATATGTTTGTAAAATAGACTGAAGTACCAAATAGAAAAGGCATGGGCAAGTGGAGAGAGAGACGTATTTTCTCTTTACATGTAAAACTTCCAACACTTGGCAGGAGCCCAGCAACAATTAATCAGCAGGAGCCTTTTAGAAAGCCTCTTCCTAGGAAATAAGGGTACAGAAAAATCCTTTAAATTAAACATAATTTAAAACAAAGTAGTGTGTCAATAGGGGGGGAAAAAAAGGGAGAATGGACTTACAATAAATACAGATTACTTGGTATAAATCCATCAGGCCTGATCCTGGTCTAGTACCCATCTGTGCCGCGTATCTCTCTTGGCCTCAGGCTTTTGCCCAGGGATGGGCAGGATGGTGGGGTCCGGGGCTGCCCCGAGAGGCTGCAGGGCTGGGGTGCAGAGCGGGGTGCGCGCCCCGGGACCCCCCAGCCCCGGGACCCCCCAGCCCCGTCCCTTCGCGGAGGAGCGGGGGGCTCTCACCATGCAGCAGTGAGCAGGAGAAATGCTGCCGGGGGAGGGAAAGGAGGAGGAGATCGGATTTCTAAGCACCCTTGAAACCAAAGCTGCACTGTTTATAAACTTCCATAAATATTAATTGATATTTAATAAGGTAGGCAAACACAAGGGAAAGTATTGTTTTGGCCAACTCCTACACAGCGATCCCAGCGAAGCGTGAAAGAGTTTGTGTAACTTTCCTTGGGGGTTAAGAGCAGGTCATGGAAGGTCCTTTTTCCTGGCCGGTGTCCCAGCTTTTTAAGCTATAAGGGAACATAGGAGGCTCCTGGGAATTTAACCCAAATACTTGCTGTCTGCAGGGTGAAACTACTCGGCTGCACGCAGCAAAGTGCAGAGCCTGGGGCGCGGGCATCGCCGCCCCTCGCTCCGCTCGCTGCCCCGCACCCAGCCCCGGCTGGGGCTTTCCGGGGGGATTAGGCTGGAAAGAGGGTGACTGTTTTGTCAGATGGGAAGTCTGATGAGATAATCATGGCCGTTAATTGATATGCTTTCCCACATAACTTGACAGTTCAAACAGGTGGTGAATAGCCCCTCCGCTAATTCACATCGGGCTGTTGTCCCGTGCCTGGGCTCCGACTCATGCAGATAAAATGACAGAGAAATAGGTCAATGTGGAAAAAGGAAAAGCCTTGCGCTCACCCGGGGCCCTCGATTCCCACCAACCCTACTCTGTAATACAAGTCCCTACAGGGCTTCTTTACATAATCTGTACTACCAAAGGGTGGAGCAAAATTCAAGGGAATGCATTCCCTCCGTTGATTTTTGGTGACTTCCTGAGATTTTGCTGCCAGCTCCAGGAAAAGAATCATAAAAATGTTTTTTAGTTTTATTTCTCGTTCTCCTATCGTGCATGGGCTGATCCATGGATTTGCGCTGAGTCTTAGAGGAAAAATCAATGTCAAATAGAATGGAGGCTGATATTATAAAATTAAGATCTAAGATTTTCTGGCCATAGAGCTACACTCGCAGTCAATCTGTTATGGAGGCAGGGACTTGTAGTGAGTTCGTGGCGGGGGGTTCAGATACAAGCCCTCTTCTCGCCAGCTCCTCTCCCTGCAACGCGTGAACGCTTCCGACCCCGCTCCGCACCCGGGCAGCATCCGGCTGCTCCTTGCTGCTGGTGAGGTCCAGCTTCCAAAACCACCGGTCCCCAGGACATTTCATTACTTTTCTAGACGGGGAAATAGCCAGCTCTTTAGAGAAACATCTCCTCTGAACCCGCAGCTGGAGTGCAAGGTTTCTATTTCACAAGAAATTTCATTTTTAAGTAAATGGGTGCGACATCTATTCTGATTGCTTCTGATTTCAGTCTGTTCTTGTGATTTTTCTTTTCATTTGTTTGGGGTGGGCATAGCGCATTTGTTGGCTAGCCCACTGAAATGCCCTTTCCGAGTCGTTCCTCCGGCAGCGACAGCAGCCAGGACCCTTCTCGCTGCAACGCGCAGAATAGTTGGAGCGAAGGGGAAATTAGGTCAGTTTGAAAAACGTGCCAGTTCCTGAGCATCGAAGAAAAGCTGGAGATTTTCTAGAGTTTGGGATGGAGGTATTTTTTGTCTTGGTTTGCTTCCCTTTTTCTTTTCAATTTCCTTTTTGGGGGGAGGACAGTCTTCATCATTTAACCAGATGCATTTAGCTGATAAGCGTCGCTCCAAGTTGCACCTCGTTTGGAAAGCGCTTGGCATCCAAAAGCAAACCCCGACTGCAGAGCTAAACGTTGCTGCCGGTATTCAAATCGCAGACAAAGACAGCTTTACAATAGTTGCATGTCTGTATCGAGTTCACCAATTTTAATTACAACACCCCACAGTGGAAATTTCACAAAACATTTTATCCGTGCGTAAAATTTAATTAAACAAACAGAACCCTAAAGAAAGCATTACATTTGTCACAGCAAAATCTGCAGCGAAGCAGGGTATTTCCTGCTCTTACACATGGGTTATGTCTCAGGATTGACAGGGGTTACCTTTGATGCAATGCAGATGGAAAATCAAAATGTAGGGATTAATCCCTCTCTCGCCAGATTATGCAGAAGCGTGAGCAGGTGGCAGGGGAGGCCGAGCCCTTTCCATTTCTCATTATGTCGCAGCGCCGGTGTCTGCGGCACCGGCCAAGCCTTTGGAGAGTGTGTTATGTGATATAATTGTAAGATGGAAAACAGTGAGGGAACTTCTTCCTTTGTATTTCAAAGGCCACGATGGCATCTTTATTTGATAAAGGAATTGGATTATGTCTAATCCCCACGCTTGGAGACGTTTTATTACTTAGAAAACACTTTCTTAAAAGCATCTTTGCCGCCGCAAGCAGGGTGTAAAATATCACTCGCTGGAAAGCCGAGGCCGAGTTTTCCAGGGATGAACAGAAATCCTCAGTTCCTTTCTTTGGGGGCTGGGTTCAGATTTAAGGCATTTTTATTAAGTCTCAATTCTGAAAGTAGAAGCCAGGCTGTGCCTTTTAATGAGCATCTGATTAAGAGCCCAAAGCTGGAGCCACCCAGCTTGTTAGCCAGGTGCTTAAATCAGTTTACGCTCTGATTCAGGATATTGTGTAGGAATTTAGATTCTTTCATAATGAATAATACATACATGAAATGTGAGCTCTGTAAATTTAGGGAAACGAGCTGTCAAGCTACCCGAGGAGTACAAATGAAAAGGCGAGTGCCATGAACACAACACAGCGTACATTGTCTCGGGAACTTCCTTTGGCACTGGCGGTGGGACACACTTCGCAGATCAAAATGAAAGCTCAAAGGGGAGAAGAGGAATGACGTGGCCAGGAGAGCGTTCAGCGGTTTAGATCATTTGTAATGCCGCGGTGGGCCCGGGAGCCGAACGCTCCCAGACCTCGGGAGGCTTGTGTGGGCTTTTTGGAGGAACGTGGATCAAACGGCACCAAGTTCTCCCAAAACGGGCTCAGCAAACTGGCTTGGAGCTGCAGGTGGGGTCCCTTTTTAGTCCCTGCGTTTTTATATTCTCTTTATCCTTGCAGCAGAAGTGCTTCCAGGTGCTGCCTCACTGCAGTAGTCGAAGTTCCCGAGCAAAAATATCTGCCGAGTTTCGTTACTCGTGCAGATCAGCCATATTGGGAGGAGAAGCCTCCCTCGCGCCAGTGAGCTCCAGCCCTTTAAACCAAGGTAATCCCCTCCCTGGGCCCAGGCCTTGTGCCGCTGAAACCAACCCCCCCGACCCCGAGCAGGCATTTGTCACTACCTGAGAGCTGGGCACGGTTCGCTGGACTTCAAGCAAGGCTGGGACCGGATGGGAGCTGGGAGAAACTCTCTGGTTTCATCTAGGCTTGGCACTGAGTTTTGAAGCGTTTTTGGCCAGAAAGCTGGGTGGTGTAA
The DNA here is from genome assembly GCF_035582795.1 of Mycteria americana. Classification (NCBI taxonomy): domain Eukaryota; kingdom Metazoa; phylum Chordata; class Aves; order Ciconiiformes; family Ciconiidae; genus Mycteria; species Mycteria americana. Next base: position 2,724,808 of record NC_134379.1, on the reverse strand, counting down.
AGCTTGGAAAAGGAAAGGTCCGGTGGGAAAAGCTGCTCCGCGCTGGGGCTGTGCCCCAAGCACGCGCCTGGCTCAGCGCCCTTCTGCTGTGCTCGCACCCAGATCTGCCCAAACGCTCTCCTTGGCTCCAGAGAGCTGGAGCGAGACCTCCTCGTCTCTGCTCTTCCATTTCCTCATAATTAATATTAGTCTAGCGATACTAATCTCCAGATTTTTAGAATTGCTCTGGGTTTTTGCCCCCCTTTAATTTCCCTTTAAATATCAGTTGCGTGGCCCAATTGCAAGTGCCGCTCTAAGCGCAAGGTGAGATTGCTGTCTGCTCCTCGCCAAGCCTGTTTTCTGCGGGGTTCGGAGGGCAGTGGGATTGTTGCTTGTTTGGGAAAAAGGTCAGCTTTCTCCCAGGAGACGAATTTTATAATCCGAATTCCCCTGGAGGGATCCATTTTGGGGTTGGATGTGGGTGCGAGGGAGGGTGTGCATACATGTGTCCATGTACTGTGCTGACCCCCTCCTGTGTGGGAAATCCTCCTCCTTGTTTCTCTGCTACTCATAAAATCTTACTTGAAAGCTTGCGGGAAAATATTTTTTAAAATTAATCTGCAAAGAAATAAATTGTTTCCCCAAAATACTGAAGTTTAGAACTTCAGGAGAAGACCGTGTTTGAGAGGCTGGTCCCAGCAGTGCTGTGTTTTAGGAAACGGGACTGTCAGGGGACTTTTGTTGTAAAAAGAACTTGCAGAAACGCTGAACGTGGAGACGTTTCTGCGCGGCTCTGAACTCTGAACCCGGTGCCATCCCTGGAGGAGGCACGTTCGTTTGTAAACCATAAATGCGTTTCTCTGCTGGCAGTGAGCTAATTTAGCTCTTTGTCCATGCAGCTGGTTCCCACGTGTGTTGTGCTGGTGAAACACTTTCCTTGAAGCAGAGAAGGTGGCTGGGAGCTGGGGCAAGTGCAGCGGTCGGGGGCGACGCCGTGGTGCCGGGGGCTTGGCTGCGGCTCTGCTCCGCTGTTACCTCCCTTCGGGCTCCGCAGGCGCTGGCGAAGCCAGGCCAGAGCGTGTTCGTCGCTGCGGTTCAGAGCGTCGCAGTGGCCTTTCCCGTTGAGGTTTCTGGTTCCCTTTTTAGAGGGGTTTTACTGGATTATAGCGGGCAGGCTGGAGCCTTAGCTTTAGCTCAGTTAAGCTCAGCTCTAGAAAGCAGTGGTGGGGGTACCCACAGACGCTCCTTGTGCGTCACGCTCCCAGGTGGGAAGGCGGGTTTCCCCGGCTCCTGGAGAAGCTAAACGTCGCTTTCTCCAGAGGAGGCACGAAACCAGGGCCATGGGTAGATATTTAAGAGGGGGACCTGTTTCATTTCATCAGCGCTCTCTTAAATTTGTGTTTGCCTAGGGAACGTCCTACGCCGTGATCTCCTCCTAGGTGTGGTGGGGTTACGAGGGAGGGAGGGAGCGAGCATCTCTGGGCACCGCGGGGCCAGAGCATCCCTCGCCCCGAGGTGGGCGCAGAGGGGCTGCGGTGATTTGCCGGGGTGCCCGGGGCAGAGGCGGGACCCGAGCCCGCCTTTCCAGCGCTTGGACCTAAAAGCTTTTCTTCTGCTCTCCTGAGCTCGCTGCCTGCCCGCACGGGAGATGCATAGCCTTGTCCTGACTGACGAGTGGCCAAAAGCAGAGAAGCATTTTATTCCAGAGGCTGGTATTTCACTATACAAGCGCTTTTGAAATAAGGAAAAATGGGTGGAAATTGCAGTGGGCTTAGCAGACAAAATTGAGCAGTTGACTGTGGCAAGGCACACAGTACTTAAATGCAAGAGCTGATCTAATCGTTGTTCTCGAGGAAGCTTTTTGCTGCATTTTAGCACACAAAGCTTTTCGTTTTCTCTTTTGTGGCTTGAGCTGCTATTTAAGAAAGCAAAAATCAATAAACCTTTCCAGCTTTCAATCTTTTGCCCCAAAAGGTGTTTTTTTGGGTAGTGTTTTGTCATTCATAAGCTGTGGCGACAAATCCTTGACATCATTCGTGGATAATATCGATCAGCTCTTCCGTTGCGCCAAAGGACAAATAGAAATCATTTATCTGTCTGGACTCCAAAACAGCAAAAGACAAAGGGCTCTGCCAGCCACCCATGACAATCAGCAGCTGAAGGTATTAGCAGGGGGTCAAGTTCAGAGGTCAGCGGTCAAACAGGTTGTCATCAGTTTCTCACAGCTATCAGAGTGGAAAAACCCAGCTGGTTCTTATTAGCCAAATCCGGGGAGGCAGGCGGTGGTGGGTGCCTGGTGGCTCGGGATGCGCCCGCTCCAGGGTGCTACCGTGGGGAACGGGGCCGCTGCCGTTCCCTTCCTACCAGAGGATACGTTGTAGGTTTGGTTTTATTTATTGTAAATGTGGGGTCTGCGGTCCGCTTTCACGCTGCCGGGCACTGCTGGGACTAAGGGCCAGGCCCAGACAAACCGTGAGAAGCTGCAGTTTTCCGTGATCTCATCAAAGCTGGTATTGCTCTGAGCATTTCCAGGATCCATTTGTTTTGATGTTGTTAAATGATTTCCTTCAATCTTCTGCACCTCTTTTGGGAACAGCCTTTTCTTGAGTGAAGGCTCCTAAACCTACTGCTTCAAATCCATCTTCCCTGAAGATATCTGCAAAGGCCAGGAAGGCAAAAGCTTGGAGAATTCTGAGCCCGGTGCAGCACCCCAACTCTATTTCATTGGACGTACATATCACATTGAGGGAAAGTATCGGTTCTACCTACGTATCCTTGTTCTACACCATCAGCGCCACCAAATTAGAATTAACGAATGTTTCTAGCAAGCTAAGACGTGATGCTCTATGAACTCGATCCCCAGAGGGAGGGCTCCGCTGGTCGTATCTCCCCAAAGCTATGAGCAGGCCACTGCCAGCGCTGTGCCGCTGCTGCACCTGCAAAATCTTCTAGCCCTGGTGTCAATACTGAGCCTCAAGTCTAAAGATCTGTAAGTAGCAGAAAAAGCAGCTAAAGAAAACTGGCTGCCTCTTTGTATTTATCTGCAATTAAAATAGACACCTATATGGTCCTCCTTTCTCCAACCCTGTGAAAAACGTGGAAGTTTTATGGGAAACCCTCGATCCATCATTCAGGCAGGACAGCACAGCCGCTAAATTCATCCCTCGGGAAGCCAAAGGGGAAGGCTCCCACCCGAGCTGCTCGTCTGATCCACCCGGCTCCATAAACCTGGACACGTAGGGTTTCCATCAGTCAGCGGGCACTTCAGCCAGAATTTCTGGAGCAAGGGGAAGAGGCCATACGCGGTACTAAGGGCAGATCAAACATCAGCACGATCACCGTTTCCGAGAGCTCGCCCGCCTGCCTCCCCTGCTCTGCGGGGGCACGGTAAGGCTGTACACCAGGGATGCCGGCTCCGGCACACAGCCCTGGCCATCGCAGCTCTCCGTGAGGAAGGTGCTGGTGTCAGGCAAGGGGCTGCAAAGGTTTTTACGTGCGTGTCTGTACACCTGACCTAAAAACCAGATGTAGTGAAGGATCGCATTAATGTTTCATGTTGGTATCTACTCTTCAATAGCGGCTCCTCTTTTTCCATGTTCTGAACGCTTTCCCGGGCTCTCTCCCCCTCTCCCACCTCCATCTCGCCACAGTTATTCTCAACGTTTTTATTTTAAGGGGGCTGGCAAACAGAGATTCAGCTTGTATTTAACCACAAGCTCCTCGGTGGAGTTTGGCTCGGAGATTATGCTCACGCAGTATTGACAACTGGTCCAGGCAGCCTGGAGAGAATCACGCTGTACACACACTTGGAGGTACATTTTATTTAAACTGTGACAAGTTTTCTTCTATTCATCAACAACTAGTTGAGGCAACGGAGACTTTCTTAGAAGAAACGGGCATCTTATAGTGCTGTAACAAGGCGCTCTCTTTGCATTTTAGATAGATAGCTGGGGGAAGTACTTGTGCAAACATAAACTCCCAGTGGATAAATAAGCCGGGTACACGATGCTGGGAGCCAGCGTCGCTCCTTCACCCTACAAAGTCGATGTGGTAAATGTAGCACTTTGCTTAAATTTCTTCTCGTAGATAGAAATTCTCCCTTTTATTTTATTTTATTCTCCCAAGGACACTGTCAAGGTCACCACGAATCCTGATGCTCCAAAGAGTGTATCAGGGATACAAACCCATTTCACCAGGCTATTGTTGTATGTATCCTCCTGTGCATCCAACTTCATTTCCACTTCAATTTTATCAACCTTCCGCTGGAGACTCAAGGAGATAGGAAACAAGTACTGACACGAATTAGCCCGGAGATTGACTGATATAGCTCAGCCCAGGGAATCCTGGGTAAAACCTTCTCTGGGCTCTTTCTTGCTCTCTCTCTGTCTTTTTTTTCCTTTTTTTTTTTCTTGCCCCCCCCCCCCCCCCCCCCCCCCTTTTTTTTTTATCCACTACAACCGTCTTTGTCAGTCACCTGTCAGAGATGTCACCGGTCCTGCCCAGGATGACAGACAGGGTGGGAAGGCTTTTGATGGGGTAATTTGCCAAAAATACCCAATGTGGCGTATTAAAGATGGCAGCGGGTGGCAAAGGCTCTAGGGAAGAGATCCCCGTTGGGTAGCCGCGGGTAAAACCAGCTTTCTCTTCTCAAAACTGCTGTGAACCCCAAGGGCGCTCGCCCCTTTGCTTTGGGGAACGCATGGGAGAGCTCCCCTGCCTTTTGGGAGAGCCTCGCTCCGTCTGTTGATGCTCTGGGGAGCTCTCGGTGTGCGTAGGGTCGGCTGGGGTGACACCCCGACCTCCCCCTCTCCGCCTGTCCCCCCTCGCCACGGGGCTTGGGGTGCCGTCGAGCCTGCGGGATGAGGCAGGGCAGCAGAAGATGCTCTCAGTCATGCGTTGCCGACGCCCCGTGCGGTAAACAGGCTGCTGCTGCGGCGGCGTTTCCTCCCGTCCGCTGCACAAACGGGCTTTGCGGTAGAGTATCGGCCGATGCCGGTGGTGTTTACAGGTTTTAATTACTACAGGTTGTAATTACAGGCTCGGCAGCAAGGGGCCCGGCAAAGGCAGGGGTTATTTCACAGCGTCCGATTGGGGCTCCAAGTGGGGAGCGCCCGGCTCGAGCGTGGCGCAGGGAGAGGACGGGGCTCCCGCGCGGGGTGGGACAGGGACGGGGATGCTGGAGTGGCGTGGGGCTCTGCTGCCTGCCCTGTCTGCAAACTTCAGCCCCTCTGCCGCTTTGGAGCGGAGCGGTAGGAAATTTATGCCCTTTGGGTTCAAAAAAGGCTCCTAGAGGAAAAGAGAAAGGAGAGAGAGAAAGAGAATGAAAATGATTTTAATTTTTTTTTGGCGTAGAAATGAAGCTGATATTGAAAGTGAGTAAATTTTAATGAAACGGTGCAAAAATGACATCATTTACTCAGAAATCATTAATTTGTCAGCATTAATATTTCAGCTACAACATTGCCTGTCATTCTGTGCCAGCAATGACTGATAAATCTATAAAAGTGTGCTGCTAATTTACTGAATATTTATGTGCAGTGTCATTTGCGGAGTAGGATTTGAATTTATTTCACTCAGTATTCAGCTGGAGAACATTTCTAGCAAACCTAAAATGAACAGCACCAGGCTGTGCAAAGTAAAGCTGGCAAAACTTCTTAAATAACATTTTAAAGGGAGAGGAGCACTGGCAGGAGGCTGCGGCGTTTCCCTCGGAGGAGGCTCTTCCGAGAGCGGGTCCCAGCAAACACCGCGCGGGTGGCTTGGGACAGGGCACGGCAGCTGCCGGCCCTGGGGCTGCGCTGACACATATTTGTCACATCTATAACATTTTTCATCTCCAGACCTCCTTAGAGGCGTCAGCTTATCCCTTCCACCTCCCCGGGGGACGCGCACGTGTCGGGAAGGAGCAAACGTTTCCCGAATAGCGGGAATTTGTGTGTCGGTTTGGAAAAATGGGTGAAAAGTTAGCAAAGCTGAGGTGGGAAGTTTGAAGAAACCGTGGGGGCGAGTGGGAGATTTTGGCAAAGTTGCGCAGCTGAGGTGGGTTGGGGCTGGTTTGGACCGACCGCGCTGCGGCAGCTCGGGCTGCCTCTGGTGCAGCCCTGCCTTACGTGACACGGGGCCATCTGCAGAAGACACTGGCTCCCCAGCACGGAGGAGCGAGCGTTCGCGGCAGGCTGGTTTTTTGTGGTGAGGATCGTTTTAATCGCACCAGAGCCTTCCTGCAGCTCCCTGCTGTCAGTGCTCTGATCTCTGCAAACCTCCCAGGAACGTGGTGGCTGCAGGGGGCTCCGGCGCTTCCCGGGGCCGAAGCGGGACGCGGCACAGCCATCAGCCGGGGCGCGTTTTGGGAGAGGGAGTTCTTCGGATGGATAGCTCAGTCCCTGCAAAATGCGATTTTGGGATGACAGAACCCCTTTTGAAGTTCAGGCTGAGTTTGGATAGTGCTTTTAGGCAGAAAGAAATAAGAAATGAATTTTTTGGTGGCATGAAAATAAAGTTTCCCTTTGGCAATTTGAAAATGGAGTTTTTTGAGTTTTCTATTTTGAAATTTCAGTTTTGGACCAAATTAATCAAGGGTGTTTTCACCTTTGACATTATAGATTTTTTTAATTAAGTAGGAAATTTCATTTTGAGTTGAATAGAGGGACATTTTGAGTTGAATAGAGGGACATTGGGTTATGTGTTTGGAGGGGTGGTGGTGGTGGGTTTTTGGGTTTTTTTTTTTTGCAAAAGCAAACATTTGACAGGACCAGAGGGCTCTTCCCTGTAACCACTCGAGCCATAGAACTAAAATGCTGCTGCTTTAACCGCTGAAGTTTAGATGTCAAACACCGACGAGGAGATGCAGCGGAGAGGAGGGACTTCCCAGGGCACCCGGCAGCCTGCAGGGTGGCCAGGGCCGCGTGCACGTTCTCCAGGCACCAGCCCCACCGCGTGTCCCCGTGGTTGGAGGTGTTGGTGGCCGCTCCTTACTCTGGCACCGGCTCCCAGATGGGAGCGGTGCAGCCGGGCCACCGAAGTGCACGTGATGGGCTGGGTTATTTACACGCCGGCGTCACCTCGGGCTCGCTCTGAGCCTTAGGAACCTCCTGAACGCGAGAGCTGAGCGCTGCTCACCAAGGGCCATCCGTTAGGCTGAAGACCACAGGAACTGCTGGTAATTAACAGGCATATTAATCCAGTAGAACACGATAGCCTTATTATAGTCACATTTTTCACTTTCATCAGAATAATATCATATTATATTAATATTTATTTCTCGCTAATGGGCTGTGAAATGAGCTGGGTGATGTTCACGGTGGGAGCAGTGGGGCAGGGGCAGAGGGACACGGCGTGGAGAGCCTGTTGCCTCCCGATAGCCCCGGGATCCCCGGGACTGGGAGAACCGCGTGCGCCTGCCCACGCTGGCGTGGCCCGTGCCCTTCCCTCCTCTCCCTTATCCAAGTGTCGGAAATGTTGTGGTCAGTGGGAAACGGCAGTGCCACCGATGCCAGCCTGTCCCGGTGCCGGCTGCTTGCGCTGTGCCCTCTGCCCCTCCTCGCTTTCAAGGCGCAGGGAGAGGGAGCGCAGCTCAGGATAAAGAGACAAGCTGGATGGTGCGGACCCTTCGGGTCTGACAGATTTGGGCATGGCTGTCAACAAGATGGAGATTTACTTTAAAGGAGGGAAAAAAATCTTGCTTGCACTTGGCCACTCACATCTATTACTCTGGAAAATAAGGATGGTGTGAGAGCAAGGAATAAATCCCTTCTAAAAATATATTGGGTGAAAGCATTCGTTTTCCATGGCACGTGGATGAGGGTAGGAGAATGAATTTTAAGCTTGATTCGTTCTCCAAAATGGATCTTAAGCCTTTTAATTGTTGAGCGTGGGCATAAAAACATATTATTTATGAAGCTGTGGCTTGGTTCTACATGCCCCTATGCCTTTTTTCTTCTTTTAAAGCAAATCTCATTTATTTCTTCTTAAAAGGTGCTCTAGAATCTAATATGAGCATTATGAATATTTAATTTTCAGAGCAGGGTTTACACAATACCAGAGCGTCTGGCAGCTCGGCCGGTCCCTGCACAACAAGCCTGGTTTGGAGCTCCAGCAGATCTACTCGAGTAGATCGTTGCCTTTCTGCTCGGCTTGGTTCATATCTACCAAAACTCATCATTTACTGCCGATCTCAGGCTGCCTCGTTCTCGTGGCATCTGTTTCAATAAAATTCACGTGTGTTGCAATAGGCAAAAGAAGTGCAGGAGGCACTGGAGACACCCCGCAGTCGTAGAACTTTATTGGCTTTCTTAAAGGTAATACGATAATACAGTAAAAACATTTCACAGGAGAGGAAAACTCCTGGTCTTCAGCTTAATCATTAGTAAAAAATTATGTCTAACAGTGTTAAAGATCTAATTGGTCCAATCAAAAGGCAAATTAATTATGGCTCATTTGAAGAAATCTGCAGGTGTCCTAGCTTTTGTGCAGAGGCTGCATGTAGGAGACGCGGCATTCCCAAAGCTGGCAGAGCCGGAGGCTGGGAACGCTCTCCTCTGCAGCACGAGGTGTATTCCCTCAGAAGGGGCTTAGTCCTGGCTGGGACATGGGAGAAGGGCAATAATTTTAATTTTTGATTTATTTTTTTTTAACCCTGCAACACTCAGATTTTCCCTGTCGCTGTGTGGAGTTTCCCTCTGAAACCAAAGGAAGGGGTTTGTGCTGTTAGACCAGACAGCCCAACTCCCATATCCGCACCAGACCAAATCCCATTTCTTCTGGGAAAATGTATTATTTTCCAATTTATAAGGTCTGTGGTTTTTTAATAGGGGAAGGCGATAGGCGATACATTTAATAGGCGATACATTTTTCTGTATCACAGCCTGACTTTTTGCAAACCACTGAAAATCTGTCCCTTTTCTCTTCTGTAAAATCACAATCCCCATACCACTGGATAGGTTGGGAGACAAAATTTTTGGAATTAGTTCAAATCAAAGGATGCTCCGAGATGCTAAGATGGACTCTTCCGGACCCGTGCCTGCTGTCGCGGTTTGTGTAGGTTTATCTCCTGTCCGTACCCTGCAGGGAGGGTAAAGCACGTGCCAGCCTGAGCCACCGCTCTCCACCAGCTCACAAACCTCAAACCTTTATTTTATTCAAAATAGGTTGAACATTTTATACCAACAAGTTCCCACAAACCACCAACCTGCATCCATGCCTCATTAGTCCCAATTTGCTATAACAGAGTAGATACTAAATGATCTGACCCCCAAATATACTGCGAAAGCACTTTTCAAAGGCATTTCGGGCATCCTGGGCCCTGCCTGCAGCACCGGCCTGGTACCCTGCTCCGTCGCCGCCCGTACGCCCCTCACTCGGCACGCTGGGGCCCCTCCTACGCCGACGCAAAGCAATTGCCGGGCAGCTGCTGGGCTGGGGCGTGCGTTTCCGTACTCCTGCACCAACTAAATATTTAGCGCTGCTGCATCACGCCGTGTTTTGCGCCCACGCCGTTGCCAGCCGGGCGCCGATGCCTCGACGCCCGCGTTGCGGTGAGGGTTAATGCCCCCCCGGGCTCGGGCAGGGACTGCCGGCATCCCGCTCCCTTCGCCGCCCTCCCTCCCAGCACCGAGCCCGGCTGAGCGTCTCCTCCATCCCCTCCTGCCGGGGCTTTCCCACCCGGGGCCTCCTTTGTGCTTCCCCCCGTTCGGCCCAGCCCCAGTTAAATGTTTTGCCTTCCAAGACGTTCCCTGCATTAAGCTTAACCAGCCCGAATTGTCTCACCTTTCCCCCCCTCTGATAAATGCTCCCTCTGCAGTTAATGTAACCTCCCCGAACGTCCTTCATTTGTCAAAGATCGCAGCCTTTTACGGGGGGTCATTATTTCACGAGGAATTCGAACAGAAATATTTCCAGTCCACACCAAGCGATCTATTTCGCTTCCCCACCCACCACATTAGCCTCTGAATACTCTCATTATACCATTGCTAATTAGAAATTCTCTCAAATTGGCGGCTGCATTAAAAAAAAAAGACAGTGTGCTGAGCATATGGCATAATATCCTATTAATGAACACTCTAAATTCAAACTCAGGTCAGCTGCTCATTTCTTGCTCATGACACCCAGGCAAGGGAGGGGGAAGCAAGCTTTTTTTTTTTTGCCCTTTTTTTTTTTTTTTCTAAAATGCATAGTACTGAATGCCAGGGATGCAGCGATGCCTTAGGCCAATGCTTTATTTTGTTTGGCTAATTTTTTTGGTGAAGTTGTAAAAAAAAAAAAAAAAAAATTTAAAACGCATGCATATATATATATGTATTCATAAACCCATAGTGCAAGCCAGTAACTTGCTGGCCACTGCTCATCTGCATGTTGCAACGTTGCCTCCTTTAAACAACAGCAAAACAGGCCACGAGCACCACCAAAATAACTTATAGCATCACAAACAAGATGAATGTCGTTTGAGGTTGCGTATTGTCCTGCCAGCACCAATGTCTTCAGCGGAGAGGCGTGGGTAAGGAGAGGAACTGCAGCGTGCACGCTTTTTTTTTCCTTGTTAGTTAAGTGGGCTAATGGTACCAGACACTCGCGCCGTGTGAGTGACTTTTTGGGCTGACCTCACCTCGTCCCTAATTGGCGGAGCCTGAACCGGGGTACGAGCCAGCGCTGCTGCTCGCAGAGTCCGAGGAGGTCGCTCCTCAGCGTCGGCCGCGGTGCTGCTGGGGGGCCGTTGCAGTAAAGGGCTTCAGCAGGGGCTACCTGGGGCTGCCCGGGCGGCTCTGGGGGAGCTCGGCAGCGGGGAGAGGGCGCCCGTGGCCGCTGCGTCCCCGCGGTCCTGCTGAGGTCTGGGGAGCGTGCGAGCCCGGCCGCTCGCTGCGAGTTGCTCTAGTTGCATTGCTTAGGCTTGATGGAAATCTGCCAACGAGCGGGAGGGCTGGGTGTGAATATACGCGTGTTTCTGGAGATGGGCAAAGGTTACCCGCCTTTCCAAGGATTTTTTTTTTTTTTTTTTTTTTAACACTGTGTAATTTGCAATACGGTAAAATAGCAAATTTTTGTACCTTCCTCTTCCCTGGGCAGACGAGCTGTCAGGGCTTTAGGTCTCATCAGTCTTGTTGTCACTGAGGTTTATAAAACTACCAAATGATATTATGTCAGCTGATTCTTTAATGGGATAATCATTAGCCAAGACCTGAGTAAGGTTTTTTTGCAATCACTAATTTCACCTCAAGGTGAACGCACAGGCAAAACCCTCCGGCGCGGTGTTTGCTGTGATGTATGTACTCGCTTTGCTCCGTGCCATTGTGCCAATTCCTGCTCCTCCTTCTGGGACGTGCCGTGTGTCCTCTGTCCCTGGATGGCGTTTGTCACCGTGGGATAGGTCACGGCAGGAAGGTCGTGACGGTCGTTCCTTGCAGAGAGACTTCGATGGGTGTCACAGGGCTTCTGGCTCGGGCTGCAATCTCAGCCCCCCAGTCACCTGCGTACCCTCCACTTACCCGACCTGCGTACCCTCCACTTACCCGGGGCATCGGCAGCAAAGGATGCCCGAGGGCAACGGCTGCATGGCGCAATTTGACCTTTCGGTAAAAAGTTTCGGCTTTTCAACAAAGTGAAACTTTTCTGTTGAAAACAAATATTTTGCGCTATCAAGAATCCAATTTTCTGTCAAAACAGTTTTCATTAAATATTTTCAAGCAGCCCCGGGTTAGTATTGATTTAAACCGTTACGAGAGAGAGAAGAATGAGGCTTTGTCTCTACAAAGATCATGTTTGCCCACCAATTAAAATTACAGTAGAAGTAAGTAATTGCTGCCACCTCCAAAGGGGGATTGTTTAACGAAACGCACAGTAATTATCCTTGTTAGTTTGCATAGTCCGATGTCACGTCCCAGCGAGCGGTCAGGACCCCGGGCGCAGAGCGGTGGGAGCAGGCAGCGGGGCCGAGAAGTTTGCAGAGCTGCTGGGCCGGGCTGCCAGGGACGGGAGGTCTTCTCCTCCTGGGAGGTACCTGCTGCTCTGGGAGGGGACCTGCGGGAAGGCCTGGCCTTCACGCTCACGTCACCCACTTGGTTTCCCAAGCGCTAAGGAGCTACCGCGGCTCACGCTCACTGTCTCTGCGCTACGGCTATTGCTGTGATTTCGAGGACTGCCTTCTGCGGGACGTCGTTTGGACCGAGAAATAAATTGTGGTTCATGGCAGCGGAGGAGCGCCGGGGCTGGATGCTCCTCGGCAATGGCAAAGCTCCAGTCCTGGCCCCATGGCTGGGCCGTCACTCATCAACGGCTTGTTGTGTTGCTGCACTGCTCGTTAGGCTTTTCCCAGAAAATGCACGTGTCATCCTATAAAAGCGGAAGTGAGGCACGCGATCGTCTGTGCAAGGGGTTTTCTGGTGCCGTGCCAGGGAACTGGGAGCAGGGCGGGTGACGGGCGTTGGGGCCACTCAGCCTGGGGAGGGCGAAGGGCCTGGAAGAGGCAGGGCAGAGCGGGAGAGGGGCCGGAGCCGGGTCCGTCCCTTCCAGCCGAGTCGGTCTCACGTTCTGAGGGTTAAAGCCGAGATGAGCGCTGTGCAGCCCAGGAAGAATTGAGGTTTTATTTCATCGGCACCGGGGTCATTCCTGATTTAATTATGTAAAAATTAATGTGAACGTCTTTCTTGGTACGTATAGGCCATCCATGGAAATTGAATTGGGTGAAATGCTGGTTAAGCTAATCACTTGCAAGTCATTATGATGGCTAAGCACAGGGATGTTGTAATCTGTTGGGACTTCTCAAAGACCTGATTGAAGACCAAGTTTAAGACCCACAGGTTTAATCAGAGAGGATCAACGATGTTGCCCTGAAGTGATTTTTTCCTGTTAGCAAGGAGCTCCGAACCGTTTCTTCCCAGTACGGGAAACCACATCACCAGTCCAAGCGGCATTTTGTGTGCTTCCCAAACCCTTCCCGTCCTGGCAGCTGTGGACGGCGAGCTGCGTCAGATCTCGGGCTAATGATGAGCTCCTGGGTTTCACTAGCCAGAAATGCCCACGCTGCAGCATGGCACGAGATACTCAGATTTTTAAATCCTGAGATGATCTATAGATTATCTGTCTTTATGCGTCATAAAGGTTTACGTAATGTCCTTGTTATGTGGTATTTTGAGACCAGTAGCCTATATTGTACCACAGGATTTGCGTTAGATAGGCAGCCTCAGCTCGCATAAGAGAGAGCGAGAGGTGGGAATCCATCCTTCTCGTAGTGCGTTGTTCAAATGCTTTGCTGCTCACGCTCTTCATAATCTATACCTCCATTTCTTGTATGAATTTGCCTAGCCTGGACTCCTAGCTATAGGTTTGTGCCATGACTTTCTCTGCTGCAGGAAAGAGCCCTCCACGTCTGTATTTTCCCCTTGTGAAGCTGAGTACATATATATATATCTCTCTCTATATATATCTATCTTGTTCTTAAAAAATAATTCATGCCACACGGGTAACACTAGTTTGCCCAACGTGTGTATGTATTGATGCAATAGCCACACTGCAGAGGATGAAAAATAGATGTTTATGACTTAGTTCAACGTTTTTTACCTACTGTTTTTTACCAACACCTTGATCCCCCCATGCCCTTCGTGTTCCCAGGCCTGAGGTCCCCTCGTCGGCAGCAGGGCTGCCTGCCCGCCTCCCCGGACGCTTGCTGATGCCATCTGCAGTCGCATCTCCATAAAAACATACAGTGAATTGTTGTGTGTATGGGGAGGGAGGATGTTTAATGCAAAGAAGAGGTGGGGAGAAGCTGTGTCGTGATATTATATGCAGACATTCATAAAGAGTGTAATCCCTGGGAAAAATCCTAGCCCTAATCGTGCAGCAGCCTTTCTTCCCTGCGAGCGGAGGGGCTGCAGGTGAAGGCAGCGTATTTGTGCTGAGCTCCCCACTCCCGCTTATAAAGGAGTTTCTGCCAGGGATTCTGTTCCCGCATCCTCCGGCGGAAATTAGTCATTTCAAGATAATAACAATAATCGGATTAAAAATGCCATTGAATTGTGTGGGATCTGTACTCTGCAAGGTGGTTCAGCTTGACGGGCCTTGGCCGGGACTCGAACAGCAGCGGTACCCTCGTGGCGATGCTGACGTGGGCAGGTCGCTGCCCGAGCACCAGCCGCCGCGGCCAGTGTCTGAACAAAGGCAGGGCAGCGACGGCGATGGAGTTCGGCTCCTGCCTCCGGACGTAGGCACCTACTCGCTGGCCCGGTTTGGTTTTTTTCTGAAGGGCTAAGCTGCTTGTTCAAAGACCCTGCTGAGCACGTTTTACTTCTGAAAGGAAGGGTCTGTCGTCTAATCACTTAAATATGGATTTGGGAGCCTTACGATAGCGCGCCTTCCCCCGTTATTATGCGTATGTTATATGTGTAGATGTACACACGCGGGCTTGTATGCATATATCTGCGTGTGCGTTTTCGGTGCAGGCAGGGCTCCTTGGAGCCCGGTGGGGACAAGGCTCCAGTCCTGCAGTTTGCTGCTCTGCTGGGGCTCCACGGAGGAGCCCGACTGGGGGCTTGGGGGGGGCAAGCCCAGCTGGGGATCTTGCACGGCCTTTTGAGAGCTCACCTTACTCCTGCAGTCGTTAACTTTCTTTAATCTGGGCATTGGATTGATAACAATTTTTATACGTTTTAAAGGAATAAAAACTTCAAATCGATATTTAGAAGTGCACGAACAGCTTGCAGGGCATTTTGTCCATCTGCTCCCTAATACTAAAAATGACCACCTTTGTAGGTGCCTGGAGGGTGCTGGGCCAGAGCTGCTTCCCAGGCTTTGTCAGGAGACGGCTGATGTCCATATCAAATCAAGATGCTTGTTGTAATGTTCGCAAAAATGTCATTTGATTTGCCTTTGTCAACAAAATCTGCGGAAACATCCCCTGCCTGAATAAATATCTCTGCAGGGTAGCACATGCTTTGTAAATAATTTTCATTGTAACCCCTTCTTCCTAGCAGGGTGGAGAGTTGAGAACATTCATCAAGTCTCACATTAAGAAAATAATTTTCTTGTACCTAATTTGTGCAATAAATAAAATCCACAATTTCTTGCTTCTGCAGCAAGGAAACGTAAAGAGCTGAGACCAGGGTTTTTTGACACTGGGTCTCTTTTTGATGGCCATTCCTACCTCAGGCTTGGTGCCTGCCTGAGACCCCTGGCCAAACGACTCCCTGGGAGTCTGGTGATTTGGGGCACGTCATCTCCTAGGCAGTCCAGCACAGAATGACCCGAAGGAGCTTTATTTGCCAGGAGGGGGATGAGAGGCTCCTTTGCAGTGCACCCCAAATATCAACAGTCTCCCATCCCTGGCCTGGAACTGAACGTCTTGGACGATGCAAAGGCTGGGCAAAGATTCACCCAGCTGCAAGGGCTCTTTGGCCAGGCCTGCCCGCTCCTGCCAGCCTGTACCTGGCATCAAAGTAAAGGTTATTTTTCAAGTAAGAAACTTGGAGAGATTTGCTTGCTTGCTTGCAACCTGCACT
Source organism: Mycteria americana (assembly GCF_035582795.1). NCBI lineage: Eukaryota > Metazoa > Chordata > Aves > Ciconiiformes > Ciconiidae > Mycteria > Mycteria americana. The sequence continues at coordinate 2,709,347 of NC_134379.1, read as the reverse complement.
CATGACTGACTGCAGAAGAGGGAGGGGGAGTGGTGTTGGTTTTTTTTAGACTGAATTACCTCTAGAGATGGAGCCGTAGCTGTCTGCTTTTTCCTTTTGATATCACTAAAGGTTCATCCAAACGGAGCTATAGCAAAAGCACAACCTTGCTTCCCCCGTCTGTCCCCGGGCTGCGATACAAAACCCAGCAAAGGCAGTACTCCTCTTTCCGATGGCCTCAGTTGCCTCTGGCTCAGGCTGTGGTGGCTGCACCGTGTGCTCTACACCTTCAGGAGTCACCTTCAGTGCTCCTGCCCCTCGGGCTCTGCTCCCAAGCAGCACTGAGCAGGCACATGACGAACCTATAGGACAGGGCTCAATGGCTGGGAAGGAAACATGGAGGACACGGAAGAGTTTTGGCATCCAATTAGCCGCACCTTGGGTGACCAGACTCTTAAATTCCTGCTTATCGATCCCTTGTCTCGTCGGAGAACTGGAGTGCAGGTCTGTCAAGCTGGGAGAATACCAAGATGGGAGGATAGCTTTGTTTTTTTCCTTGTAGAAACGTAAATCTGTTATTTATATTTTATGGATGGCATGTTCCTATCCCCAGGCATTTTGCATTGGAATTCAACTCATTGCAAACCTATTACATGTTCACTAACTATAAACTATCTGATTTATATTCATTAACCAGTAGTAGACAGCAGCAGTGGCATAACTTTAGCACTGGACATGCCTCAGTCGACGGGTGAACTAAATTTCAGTTAATTAAGGTGCCGTAATTGTTGTCCAGTACAAGTGTCTTCAGGGCATTCACTTTGTAAATAATTTTTCACCCCAACCTTTCCTGCATACTTGGTTGCTGCTCTGCAACTTTGTTCAAGCCATAAATTATTAGGAAATCAGCTCCCTGCCTTTCTGGTAGAAGAAGGCCACTTTTCTGCTTCTTGCCAAAGACGGCGCCGGCGTTAATGATTAGCAAAGTGCAACTGGGCTGCAGAGAAAGCAGTAGAAGGATTATAACCCCCGAAACAAAATAGGAGGCATCTCGTCTCCAAGAGGGGTGTTTGCTGTGCGGGAGGTCTGGTGCACGGCCACCGCCAACCCACGGTCAGCCTCGGCTCGCCTTCACTGGAAGCTTTCGCTCAGAGATAGCAGGAGGAGCTCACGAGATCGAGCGTCACCTACAGAGTTTCAAACACAGCCTGGAGAGGTCCAGAGGAGACCCGGAACGAAACCTTAGACAGGTTAAATCTGGTTGCCAAGAAATTGAAAGTCGAAACCTCAAAACGCAGTTCAGTGCTCAGTTTTCTGGTATGAAGGCTTAGGTCTGCTTCCCGCAACGTGGAGCTCGTGGCCCAGATTCAGGTGTTGGTGGCTCTTTCCCTGTGAAACCTGAGGAGATCCAGGAGAACCTTCCACAGCAGCAGTCCAGAGCGAGCAGAGATGGAGAAACCCCTGTCCCAGGTGTACCTACCGTGCACGTTTGTGGGGACCGTCCCTTCTCCCTGCCGTCTCTCTAGTAAGGGATTGGACCCACTGCCTGCTTCAGGCAGGTCTGGTGGTGCCTGCCGGACTGTGCAACGCCCCGTGGGGTCTGCGGGGCCGGGGAGGGCGGCGGGTTGTCTAATGGGCCCAAAGCGAGCGCTCGGTAATGAGGAGCCGAGGAGTGATCAGTGTGAGCAAAATAAAAATCCCTGCTGCTCGTGAGTCTGTGCACACCAACCGCGGGGCAGTAATTAGGCGGGAAGCTGGATGTGGAATTGAAACTGTAATTATGAAGAACTGCTAGATGCTACTGTAACACAGCGTTTAGCTTCCTCCTCTGCTGCTGCCTTTTTTTTTTCCTCTTTTTTTTTTACCCCCTTTGGATTAATTGCTGCTTTGCTTTGTTTTCTCAAAAGTTCAGATTTGGAGGGGATCCTTGTGGAAGGGGCCATTTCCTCTCCTCCCTTTCACACCCAGTAGTTGGAAGCCAAGATGGAAGGTGGTTTCTTGCACCTGATGTGAAAGTTAACTTGGGGTGGCTCCGGAAAGGGACCGTCCCCGAGGCCGTAGAGGAGGGCAGCTCGCCCGGGTGCAATCAGCACTGAACAGGACATTTTCCTTTTGCTTTTTGGAAACAGGGCAAAAAATATTCTGTCTGTAGAGTATGTGCTGTAGGTTTGGGCTTCCTGGGTTTGGTTTATGTTAATGGCATCTCCCTGAGTTACGGTTCTCGGGGACTGTCACTTCTGAAGTGGCATTTCTTGTTAGACCAGGATTTGACGTGCAATATTAGCATGCATCCCTCGTGCTCATCGGCCGTGTTTTAGCAGTGTAGCCTGAACAAGGGGCAAGATTTTCACGTGTGCTTAAGTAACGGAGCAAAAGCTGAGGCTCCCCTGTATGCTTTCACCCAAGTAATTTAGTGCGTGTTAAAGACGAGACAGCTTTGCCTGCAGCGGCCTTTTTAGCTGTCCTGTACGTTAGCCGAGTCTCCCCTCCGTGGCTCCGGTGAGCGCCCGCAGACACCTCCGTAGCGCACGAAGAGGGGCACTGGAGCTTCGCTGTTTGTCTGCTCAAGTTTCCTGTTGATCTGACAGCTCCTTTCCAGACCTGCCCAGCAGCAGACATATGCCGGTCTCTCTGATAGTTCATGTTCACTTATTAATATAAAGATTCAACTTCACATTCGCTGGAGTAAACCTTGCATGATGCCTCTGACAGTAATTCAGTTGTAGCCTCAATCAGATGCTGGATCTCCAGGCCACGGCTATCCCGCTAGCCTTTTCCAATTTTTCACTACACCAGTCATGAGTAAATCACCAAAACACATCAGATTGCTGAAAATGGAAATACCAGAGATAGGCACCAGTTCAGTAGTCAAAGAACATCACCTTCCTGCAGCAAGCACGCACACTCTGTGCTCCTTTTCTGCTCACCGTGTCCCATCCCGTCATCCGGAGGCCCCCAGATGTCTGCAGACCGCCAGTGTGCATCCTGTGCATCCTCTGCCTTTAAACGCCGGTCCCACCGCATGTGGCTTCTGGCCAGGGAGAGGCGATTTCTATTCACCGGACGCGTTGCCAGGCGAACCATCAGTAGTACCCAGATGCTCCGAGAGCAGGGTTTGCCCTCTCCTGAGTCCTAGAGACAAGCGCTGTTCATTTTCAGTGCTTAGTAGCAGAAAAAGCAACAAAATAGTTGATTTTTCCAGGCTTTTCCCCTGCCCTCGGTGAAACGCATTTTGCAGAAGCCTGCAGGCTCCAGTCTCGCAGGCGGTGTGACCGCAGCAGCCCCGAGCCCCGCGGTGGCTGCTGCCGGCGCGTGGTGCGGCGTACCCTCGCTGGTACAAAGCAGGATGGCCCGAGGATCTGTCCCTCGGTTGCTGGTCTCTCTTGGCTGTCCCGCTGCCGTACAGCAGCACCCGCTCCCCTTGGAAGCCAGGGGTGCGGAGCAGCGGGGCTGGGTGCTTGCAGCTTGAATCCTTAGGTCTATCAGTTTGATTTCTGCTGGTCCTCTTTTTTAATTTTTGCATTTTGCTCTGCTACAATCCGGGAACTTGTCTGCTAGAAACAGAGCAGAGGGAGGTGTGGGGGAGGCCGGCGCAGGAAGGGGCAGGCAGCGCTGAGACCCCGTCTGCGCCCCTTCCTCCCGGGACGGGGGTCCCAGGTAGCGCGGGCTGGGCCCCAGTGCGTAGGGCACCTCACGCATGTGCTTCGATGCAAATCCCAAACGCCGCCGTTGAGTTACCTACCTGATGCTCCGTCACTCCCCATTTGATTAACCTCTAACCCTTCTCTTTGCACCAGCACAACTGAGTCTTTCAGACTGAATGGTGTCTTTTGAAACTTGACCCAAAGGGTGAAATCTTGGTTATGTCCAAATTAACGGGAGCCTTGCTGCTGACGTGGGTAGGGCCGGGGTCTTCTCGCCCTAATCTACCCATTATGAATGTAGGCATGTTAGTGCCTCTCCCATGCGGCTGAACTCCTCTAGCATTGTTCTGTGAGAACTACAGATAAAAGGAACTGCAAACTAGAAAAGAAAAAAAAAAAAAGCCCCACGAAAAAAGAAGCCCAAATCACCACTCATAAAATAAATCAATTTCTTTAAAATTCACCTCCTTAATTTTGACATCAATTCTATTTCTGTAAGGTTTGTCCGTTTTGCAATTTTGTTTTTTATCTGTGTTGTTATATTAAACCCCCTGCTAATAAAATGTCAAATTAAAAAAAAAATTAGTATCCCTAGTATTGTAGAAAACCAATAAAATAAAACCTTACGCGAGAAGCAAAAGAAAATTTCCATCGTTTTCTCCTTAACCGAAATCAAAATTAGAGTGTTATTAGAAATTTCATTAGGATGGAGCAGATTGGTAATGAAATTACATTCCAGCTTTCTACAAACCCAATGTATTAAGTAGGTTTGATCAATGATGTTCACACAATTAATTTTGTCTGATTGCTGAGGATTACTTTATCGACAGTCACATTTCACACTTGCGGGTTTTTTTGTTTCCCCAGTAAATTCTCCACGATGTCAGATCACATGATGGCGAAGCAGGTTTGAAGCCCCAGCTCTCAAAGCAACTTCCAGTGGACCATGACGGGAATCAAGGTAAGGATGTCACCGCTCTTAATTGTGTTCATTACGGTGGTGCTTGTGGACACCCAACCTGGGGGCAGAGGAGTTGCTCAGGAACTCTGAGCAGTCTCAAGAAGGCAAGCGGTGATGGAGGGAGACCACGTTAACGCTGTCCTCGGGCAGCCTGGAGACTCTTGGTGGTCCGATCTGCTCCGTCTTGGTGCTGAGGGCATCTCAGTGCCTGTATCTGGGTGTCTTCCTGATGATCCACGTCTCTGAGCTGTGGGTACAAACCAGTGCTGCTCCGCCGGCGTGGGCAGCGCCGGGCACAGGAGCTCTGCAGGACCTTTGTTCGTTGGGTGCGGAGCCAGGCGGGGGTTCTGGCACGGCTGCTGGGGAGGGTGTGGGGATGCTCGCCTGGCTGGGACAGCCGCTTCCTTGCCGTCAGATGTCTTAGTTCGGTCTCAGTGCTGGTGTCGCCACAGCTGGCAGCACATCTGGAGGCAGCGCTGAGGCAGGAAGGAGAAGGGGAGGGCAGCAGGTCCATAAATCACAGGTTGGTTTAGGTGGACTCGCTGCTGCTGGCCTGTTAGGGTCCGTACGTACGTGGGTTGTTCTGAGCAGCAACAAACCGTGATTCTTGGAGGTTTTACTGCGTACAGCTGGGTCGTCCTTGTCCGCGGCTGTCGCCGTCGTGCAGGCAGGGAATGTTTCTGGACCCCTCTGTGTTACCCTTCGGTGCATCACAAGGTAATTAGATGACTTTTACATGAGAAAATGAAGTCAGTAATATCGTGGCGGCAGAGCGAGGTCCATCAGGTGCTGTCAGTCTCCATTTACCGTTGTTGAGATTTTCAAAGCTATTTAAGGAATTTTAACAGCAAACTCCTTTTTACACCCAGGAGAACGGGATATCCTCCAGAAATCTTGACCGCTTCCTCTTCAGTCTTTATCAAGCTCTCGCTCTAAGTTGTGTCGTTACGGGTGTCCTGCAAAGGCTGTGAGATGCCATGGCTGCGGTGGGCGAGGGCTGATGTGGCATTGCTTGGTTGATCCCTGGCTGCTGCGCAGGAGGATGTTTCCCCACCCTGGCATTGCCCTGTGCAGCGTCCCTCCTTCTCACACACCGCAGGACGATATAACACCTTTTTAAAAAGAGCAAGTAACAAATGGCTATGGGCATTACTTGCCCTGCACCTATTTCCAGGTGAGATCTGGATCCACGATGTGCTTAGAGTGCCTGCATTGCCAGGGAGCCTGGCAGGGCCTCCCAGCCCATAGGATTTTTGCATGATTTGAAATGCAGAGATATGAGAGAAAGATATTTGATCTCTAGGGGGGAAAAGTTCCTATTTTAACATTCAGATTCTTTTTAGAAGTCAGTTTTAAACCTTAAGTTAAGAAAAATACCTAGGATTAAGTGCTTAAAAAACTATAAAAACTGAATAATAATATTATTAGGGCTTGAAATTAGCTTTTTTCCCTCCTTTTACGTGCGTTGATCTACTGACAGATTAGCTGGGAATCAGCAGCAAGTGATCTGTGCAGTTCCTTTTTTTTCCTCTCTGAAAATTATGCATTTGTTGGCGTTTAAGTTGCAGGAAGGAACTGGTTCCATGGGTCAGGTCTCTGTGTCTTAGAAATGACTCTGGATTTCAGCTGCTCCAGCTAGATTTTACCCACAGGACTCCTTGGAAAGTTGCTATGGAAAGGAGACCCCCTTTTTCTTTTCCTGGGGATAATCTTTACCGTATTTTAGGTACTTTCTGCTGGGTACCCAGATGTACATTTTCGGTGCCAAGGAAGGGGGAAGATGCCCCACCACGGGGACGGCTTCCTGCGCGGGAGGGGAGTGGAAGAGCCGGGGCGAGGGGACGCTCTATGCTCCCGTCCCAGCCACTGGACCCTGTTTTCTCTACATACACATAGCAAAGATACCAGGTGGATCTAATTTTTAGAGATGAGACATCTCATCTGTCAGAAGCCGAATGAATTACAATAAGAGTATGCCTTTTTTTTTCCCTCTTAAAACAGCCCAAAGTTTTTATCAAGATGCCATTTATCAGCAGCGCTACCAGCCGCTAGCAGTAGGCATCCTGCCAATCATTTTATGGAAATAGGGAAGGACTTTAATGTTTGGATGCCCATCTGAATCGACTCTTGTTCATGTCAGCAGATCTGATGTGAAAGCAAAGGTGCCCCTATGCAGTCTAGTTACCATCAAACCTGTAAGTGTCAGCATTTTAAAGGCAAGGAACACAATGCTGATGGTGGGCAATGTCACTGGTTTAACCTATTTCAAAGACATTAGCTCCTGCAGTCTTTTCCTGCTCCTTGTCTCTCAAGGATTAGTTATGCCCGAAGTGCACCGACTCAGTTAATCTCTGCAAATAATTATTGAGATACCTGCATATCACCATCTTCTACCCTTAACAAGTTCATCATCTAGGCATTCAGTTCCGCGAGTTAGTTGCAAACGTAGCCAGTAGCTATCTAACTTGGTCTTTAAACTCTGGGATCTCACACGGTGCTTTAAAGCAGCGTTTTGACGAGCTGCTGAGGTTACCGTCCTGCTGCAGAGGGCTCCGGCAGGCAGCTCTCCCGCTCTGCCTGCACCGGCCTGGGGCACAGCCGGCTGCAGTTCCCGCAGCCCGGACTCCAGGGGCAAGCTCTGCACGGACCTGCTACCTGAGAGCAAAACCCGTTGGGGACGAGGCAGCCTTACACCCAGGTGTGCACAGACACTGCTCAGACCTTTCCGAGTCCCATGTGCCCAAATCACCGGACGTGCTGGTTGAAGAGCCAGGATGGCACACGGGGACTCCGGCACAGCGTGACCGATGCTAATGGCAGGGTAGGAGGGCTAATGTTGTTGTGTTGCTCAAAAAAATGCAAAGGTGTCGTGTTATCCTGAGTACTACACGTACGCTATCGCCTGCGTGGGCTCTCTGGGTAATTTTCCCAGAGCAAAGTCCAACCCTTCTCAAGATAGCCTAAACTTTTCTGGGCTCTGCCCATCCTGACCGAGGTGTAATTGAACGTAGGAGAATCAGCATCATTAATCTCCACGACTGTAGGACGGGCGTTTCGGCTGAGCAGCTTCCCCGGTGGGAGCTGTGCGTGGAGCTGAGCTCTCGGCTGCATCCCTTTCCCACCTTTGTCTGCTGCCGGCGGCGTTTGATTTCGGGTAAGGAGTGACACTGGGCTCCGGCCTGGAGCCCTGTGTCTGTTGGACACAGGAGCTTAACTCCCAGGATCTCTGCGTGGAGAACCTGGGGGAAAAGGGAGCTGCAGCGTCTGGAGGCAATGCACGTTCCTGAAGCTGAGCCCGTAACACAGCGTGGAGGCAATGTTTCGGTACCTGCCTAAACCTGGGATGTGCTTCTGTTAGAGGTGCGAGGTCTGGCTGCACACAGATGTGCTGTGGAAATGCAGGTGCAAATTCAGTGGGAGGCGTCTGAAAAGAACCCAGGAAAGCGGGGCTCTGTCCTGACTCACAGAAACACCTAAATGCAGAATTCTCCAGGGTGGCCGGGGCCAGCGGAGGTTGGCAGAGCCCCGGGGGAGGCTGTTAGAAAGCAGCAGAGGTCAGCTCTCCTCTGATAGCGGACTTTCGGGTGAGCAGTAATAGGCTCCCGTCACGAACGGGCGGGAACTGGCTGGACTGGGCTGTGATGTGCTGGAACTGGGCAGCACCTCCCAGGTCACCATCTCCTGTGCCCGTGCCTCCTTCCCTCTTTGTGTTCTCTGTTTCCCTGGTCTCCTCAAGCTGCCCCTAATTCGGAGCAGGGATTTCTGGCAGTGCCTAACACCGCGCCGCCACGCAAACGGCGTTTTGTTCTCCTGACGGTTTCCACGACCGTCTCGGGGACGCAGGAGGCTGAGGCAGGCACCGCGGCTGCCCGGACGCAGGGCTGTGCCTCCCTGGCACCGTCCCTCTGCTCCGCAGGCATCTCCGTCCCCTCCCTGCCCTCCATTTGCATAGCATTTCCATCAGCTTTTGAAGGTCGGGGTTTTTTGGAGGTGACCCTAAGGGACGCCGGTGCCAGGTGGGCAGCGGGGCGGCGCGGGGAGGCGGGGAGGAGGGCACGGGCAGCGTGGCCGGCCTCGCGCGGGCGCCGCCGACACCGCTGCAGCTGTTGACACGAGAAGTGATTAACATGGGTGTAGGACAGCGAGAGGGAAATAAATAACATCCTAATCTCTGGCACCATCATTCCTTTGATGAGAACAAAAAATATGAAGACTGAAAGATCAAAATAACTGTATTAGAGCATGAAAAGGGAAACGGTCTTTTAACCACCGCTGTTCAGATATATCTCCTTAGATCTGACATGCTGTAATATATTTGTAACACAGATATATATTAGGGGGTAAAGCTGGTGATTAATTTGCTTTACCTTTTCAGAGCATATACATAAGAACCTACATTAGCAGAATTAGCATTTTACCTGTCTTTGAAGATCTTTGCTTTGAAATGTATAAAGTCTTGCTGATTTTATGTCTCTCAGAAGAATAAGAGTTGTTTTTTTCGTGACGCTTCCCTCCGGCCCACCTCCTCCCCGGTTCGCGTGCGTGGTGCAGGCAGAGGTGCTCCGGGTTTTGTCTCTAATTACTGTATCACCACCCTCCGGGGCTTTGCTTTAGCTGCTGCCCATATTCACCCCTCTTGACTCATAATTGCTGTTGAAGCTTCTGAGACTAGAGATCAAAGTATTCATGTCATTCATGTTTCTGTCAAAGGTCTTATCGTCAAAGCACCAACTATATTTCGAGAGACGTCTCCTTTTCTCAAGAGCAACAGACAAACTTGGCTTTGCCTTTTTTTTTTTTTCCTCCTCCTCGTTGTAACGTTGCTGCAAGGAAACGGAGGTGCACGGAGGAGGAAGGCAGCGAGCGGTGCCCAGGCTCCTTCTGGCCATCGCCCCAATCCTGCACCCCTGGCAATGTAGTTATTGATTGTTAAGGAGCATCGTCCCAACCAAAACTGCTATTCCAAATGTCTGTCTTTTTCTGACAACACCGTCCTCCCTGACTGAACGCGGAAGGGTGCTAGAGCTGGAGTTGTCTCTCGCCGTTTGCCGCCTGCGTTTCGCTTGGCTTCCCAGGAGAGCCAGGGTGGCTGGCTGCGGGATCTGGCCCTTGCAACTCCGGCCCAGCCGTTCTCCTGGTTTTTGTCTGGATATGGGCTCTTGCCGTATACGCAGACTGAGAGCTCTTCCGCACCGCTCTCTCTGGCCTGGTATCGCCGTGTTTCCTTTTGTGGAGAGCTTTTAACTCCAATCAAAATGTGAGATGATAGAAAAATATCTTTGTTGTTTGTGCTTTTTCATATAATCTAACTCTGGATTCGGACAACGTAGCAGAGATATCAAGCTTTATTTGTCTTGTTTTACTTTGGGAAGAGGCCACGCAGCTAAGGCTTGCAGGGATGCCCAGCAGGCAGATGCTGGGCGAGGGTGGGTGGCGATGCACGTGGCCCGGGGCCGTGACTCGGCGGCACATGCCACCCGGGGGTTCCCCCTGCGGATACTCGCGCTCCGCTCTGTAGTGCCTTGTGAAATGCTTCCTCGCTGCTCGTAAATCCTCATCGCAGCGGCGTGCATTAAACACAGCTCGTGCATGCGGACTCGCACGCGGCCACGCTCTCTTCTTGGGTGCGTGGGTGGGAGCGTGCGTCGATACAACAGATGATGCAGGAGCCCTCGGTCTCCTGTGCAGAGCGAAGCAAACAGCCCTGCCTTGTTGGAAAGATTTCTCTATCCAGGAGCTGTTGCTTTGACTTTCATTCCCAGGCTGTGCTGTTACCGAGCCCACCCGGTCTCGTGAAGGCTGCGGCCGCCCTGGCTTTCTCAGCTCCGCAGCAGCTGGGAGTGGGAAATTCCCATCCACCTTTAAGGGGGAAAAACATCTAAGTGGTGAAAAGCGAAAGCTACATCATTTAGTAGTTTCAAATGCTGGTTTTAAGCTTCTGGAATCAAGTTATTTCTAATCTCGGTGAAATGATTCTTGTAATTCACGCTCGCTCCGTGCAGCACGGCCAGGCAGAGCGGCAGAGCCAGCGCCTGGTCCGAGGGGGTCCCTGCGCAGGCTGTGCGTGGGCAGCCCACCCTCCGGTCTCGGAAGGATGGATTGCCCGTCCCTGCCGCCAGCCACCGCTTCTGGCACGCGGCACCTTCCCCTCGCGGGAACTGGCGAGTGTGCAAATCCGTGTCCAGGCCCGTGTGCCGGGAAAAGGAGAAAAGTGCTCTCGGGCATGTTGTTCACCTGAAAGGGACAATCACAGCCCAGCTCCATCCCGCCTCCCCGCTCGCTTTCCTGTCCTGGACAGGCGCTTTCAGGTGCTCTGCAGTTGTCTTTGTCCTGCCTCGATTTTTCCTTGAGACCTGCGAGCCAGGAGAAGGGGTTGTCTAAACTCCTTAATCCTTTTTTTTTTCCCTCCATGTGAAAAAGTACAAATGTCGATTACAGCCTTGAGAAACGCAGGCGTTGTACCACTGCACCAAGGCTCCGTGGTGCTTCTCTGCTCCACGATGCCACGTTTTTTCTTGCGTGTTTTGACATTCTTCAGTATTAAGTTATTTCTGGTTGAAGACGGTCACTTTGGACCTTCCGCGCACCGATCCCAGCAGCGTTTTAGGGAAGAGGGATTACGGCATGGGCCTGTATTTAATTCCATGAAAAGTCCTTTCCTCTAGAAGATTACAGCAAAACCTTGAGCTCAGAACACACGGAGCGTGTTCGAAGGGCTGAAGGTTAAACTTTGCCCCGGTGCGAGCAGGTTCAGAGGCTGAGACCTCTGCTTTCCCCGGGGGTTTTCCATGTGCCAGAGCTCCCCGGGTGCCCCGGCTGGACGGGTGCGGGGAGACCTCAGCCCTGCTGAGGGTGTGGGTGGAGGAGCTGAGCTGGGTGGGTGGGTGGGTGCAGGAGATGCCCCGGCGCCCACCGAGCCAGCCTGCACGCAGGGAGAAGCGGAGTGGCACCGTTCCCTGCCCGCTGCACCAACTTCTGATGAGTTTCTCTCTCAGAGTCCTCAGAATTGGGAGCAGGGAAAGAACTTTATAAAATTCTCCACGACCAGTCGAGCGGAACCTATTTTCTCTCACAATGCAATTAACGGCACCAACATTTACAAAATATGATTACAAGCACTTTGGTTAAGTAGAGGAAAGTATATTAGATAGCAGCGAGGGGTTGATCTTAATGTGCATTTTTTCGAGAGACTTGCATTTTCTTTGTGCAAATAAAGAGGCCCTAAATTCTCCATAGGCACTAAAATCAATGCAGTGGAACCATGATAACAAACACAGGCTCCACTTTTTGCTACATCCCCCAATTAATTAAGCCTTTCACGGGCATGTAATTAGGAACATTAGCAAGTCATAAAATTGCCGTGAGTCTCTAAATTATGTGCTGGCCCTCAGCAATTTGTTTTTAATTCCTTTTGAAGACAATGGCACTGCGGGGTCCCATAGATCTTCATAGCAGCCTACTGTTTACTTCTTTATGGCTCTATGAAGATCTAACTGTTTTCTACTGCTCCCAGATGCACCCGCACTATTTTCTTGTGCGTTTTCATTACCTGAGTTAGATTTAAAGGGAAACGGCGTCGGCGTGCCCCGCGACCGCCCCGCCAGCGCAGAGAGCAGAGCCGAGGGGGAGAGGAGCGGAGCGAGGATGCTCGCCTGGACTCCGGGCTGCTAATCAGCGAGCAGCCGCCGCCACAATTTATGCACTTTTATGTAGACTTGTGCGAAGCCGAAGAAATAAATAAATAAATGGGAATCATTTCGGGGGAAGGTTTATTTCCCTGTTATTGTGATTTACTCCTCCTTGATGAGAGTGTCTCTTCCTCAGTGGAGGCGCAGAAAAACATTTGTACGCTCGCAGGGTCAAGAACAGGAGAAAGAAGTAAATAGTGGAAGCAAATTGGTTTTCCTTCCAAAATATCCTGGGTCATTTACAGCTGACGGGTCACCGTGATAATGCCCGGACACGTCCTCTAATAGCAGGGTTACATCGTGATGGATATATGTAGCCAGCTGACTATAATTTTAACAGATTTTTGAGTATAATGCATCACCTGTCAGGTGGTAGAAGGAGATGCTGGGGTGCCCAGCAGCGTGAAGCTCTGGCTCGTGCCCTGCTGTGGGCCCATCCCGGTGTTACTGCTCAGCATCCCGGTCGTGCCGGCAGTCGCTGAGCGGGTGTTGCTCTCCAGCCGTTGCTCGCCACGCTTGCTTGTTCCCCCGAGCGCTGATGATCTGAGTCAATTAATGCTGTTGAATTACAAAACAGGTTTAGCGATAATAATAAACAGAGACTGTAATAAAGGAGGTGAATTCTGGCTCGTCTCCTAGGCCAGCACGGGGAAGAGTTGCAGGGTGTGGTGTAATGCACCGCTCAATTGCACGGCGAGCGTACGCGGCAGAGACCATCTGATGCGTTTTGTATTAGCCGGAGGCAAAAGTTGCCTTTGGTGGGCTGCGTGGCTCAGAACTGCAGGGAAGAGAAGCTGCAGCACGGGTACAGAGCAGGGAGCGTCTTCCATCCAGCCACGGTTGCACCGGAGCTTGTGGCCGCCCCCACCCCGGGAGTCCTGGCTGCCTTTTGCTCTGTCCTTCCCTGCTTCGGGCATCCAGGTGCTCCCCTTCCTTTCGGGTGGTAGCAAAACCTCTATTACTACTGTTTTTCTTAATGCAAAGTGGAGAACACGTTATTGCTGGACCAGGGTATGTGTCAAAAAGCAGCAACCCAGAAGGAAAACCATCCCCAGAATACTTCATCTTCAGTACCGCTTTCACTGCCTGATTAAGCTTTGTTTTGGGGTGGAAGAAATATCAAGCCGAGCGTATTCTAACACTGTGCCTTCTGGTGTAAAGCAGCAGCCACTGGACGGAGGGTGTAGATGTGAATTTATCGGTAGGCAGCAAGAGAGAAAAAAGGGGGGAGCGTTTGCAGTGCGGTACACCAGAATAGTTTGGAACAAGGATGCTTAAAGGATGCCTGAACTGCAGGAAGAGGGTAGCTCAGGAGCTCCCCTTTTAAAATCAATTTGCATTTCAGTGAAATCCTGACTCTCGTGGGATTGCAACGTCCTGCTGGGGCAGAGAGGGCCGAGCTCTTCCCCACAGCCGCTCCCAAAGCTGCGTGCCAAGTCTGGAGGAGGGGGAGCAGCGTACAGCAGCCGCTTGCTCCGTAGGTGGGATGGGATTTGTTTCTGGTCATATGCTGGCTTGGGAACTGCACAATGTCACGTGCTAAAATTTCAGCTTCCAAGATAAAAATGTTTTCTGTGTCCCTGCGGGTGCACGGGTTTGTGAGTTTACTGTGCGAAGAGGGAAGACTGCACGTGTGAAGGGCCAGCGAACAAAAAAAACCCAAAAGCCAGACTGAGGGACCAGTCCCGTGGCCACGATACAGGCTTTCGGGTGAGGCTGGCTCCTGGCTTTATGCCTGTGCCTTGTACCTGTGCGCCCTTGGGATTCACGTGGCGTGAAGCCCCGGAGGGATGGGAGCGATGCAGTGCCACGCTCGGCTGCCCCAGCCTCCATCCCCGGTGCACCCCGCTCCTGCCTGCTCCCCTCCCGCCAGCCTCGCAAGCCCCCGTCCCGGCAGTGACGGTGTCCCCCGTGCCGGCACGGGCCCGGCTGCGCCGCACGGCCGGGGAGGAGGAGGGCTGCGCTCGGTGCTCGTGCGCTTTGCTTTATCTCTCCCCGTTTCCATCGGGGAGATGGTATCAGTGGTAAGGGACCGCATGGTCCCTGCCTGCGCTCTGCCGAGCGGGGCACGGGGCAGATACCATCTCCGCTCAGCGATACACTGCGTTGACACTGCAGATTTATCGTGAGGCCTGTTGGGAGAGGTCTGCGCTTTTGTGAGGAAAAGCCTCGCTGGGTGAGAAGCACGTGTGAGCCCTCGGCCGCGCCACCCCGGCTGCAGCCCTGCCACCCGTGCCTGGCTATATAGGAGGGATTTGCTTTTAAACCAAGTTTTTTTGTCTTATTATGAGCGTGGGTCTCCTTTTAATAAGTATGAGCAATGCAACTACTAGTTTTCATGGTCGTCTTTAAAGTCCAACAGTGTTTGTAAGGTCCGGTGCTGACCTCCCCCCAGTCAGTGAATCCCTGGTGTGCAGGCAGCCCCTGCCCTGCTGGAGCCCAGCTCCGGCTCTTGGAAAAGCTGCCGGGGCTGGACTGGGGCCATGGGCTCCCGCTTCCCCTGCGGCCGTGGGGACAGGGTGCCCGGCTGCAGAGGGCAGGGGTGCGGGCTTTTGCCTCTGAGCAGAAGCCGTGAAATTGTCTCTAGGGAGCGGAGCGAGTCCCCGCGCCTGGGAATTCCTTGGGTTTTACCCACGTGTCGCAGAAATAGGAAGGAATGCCTCAAAATCCGGTGGGCTAACGAAGCCTCTCTGTTAGCCAGAAGGGCTCGGGCATGTGGGTACGTGTGTTCAGCAGGGCAGCGGACGCATATCCGTCCCTGCCAGGGCTTAGCTCCCATGCCTGGCCCGCTGCGGGGACCGTCGGCTTCGCTGGCACCAAGGGAGAGCTGTTCATCACCGTCACCTCCCCGTGCCTGGGCTCAGCCCAGAGCCCGTGCGCATAGTTCATTCGCATGCACAGCAAAACAGAAACAAAGGCACACGTAAGGATTCTGCCTTGTCTCTGCAAGTCCAGAAACTGTAGTTGAGTTTGCCTTATTTCACGGACGCAATCCCCCCAGGATATGGGGAATGGTTATTAAAAAGCCCAGAGAGCAGTGTCTAACCTTGAGTAAGTGTTTTCTTGTTGTCATCCAAAGATCTAAAGAAAATCCTGAAGAGAATACATGGTGAAGACATATATTATAGTTGGAGCTTTTTATCTCACACATGTGACTTTGCCTATCATGAACTGTACGTTTTTATTCTCACTAGTGGGACAAAACTATATCCCACTGCAGCATATATCAAGAGGAAGAACATTGTACCTTCTTTGCATTAATATAAATAGCTGTTTAGGACCGATTCCTTGGCCAGATACTACCATCTTACCTGTCCTTTATCTAAGATATTTGGCATGTAGCTCAAGTTTGGTTTATTTAGAGTCAGGATGCAGCAGCTTTTACATATTAAAGGTGCATTTTAAAAGAGCATTTTCTATTCTAATTTGGGGGGAATGGAGCTCTTTAGGGCATTCAGGGAACGATGTCCATCTGATTTACATTTCCCTTGTTGGAGCAGAGCTGTGTACGCATATTAGAATGTAAATAATAGTGATGGATACATGTATCTTTAAAAGATCCATTTTCTCTTTTGACTAAGGCATCCAGGAGAGGAGGGAGAATATAGATCACTTTTACAGGTGGAAAATCAATCTTCTAAGACAATGTACATGACACAGGAGCCAACCCCTCCTTTCCGAGGAACTTGGTGCCAGGGTAAGAGGTGCAAAGTTCCCGAAGAAGTTGCGTCTGGCATGCAAGGGGGTGGTGATTTGCTGGTAATTTCCTTCGCCTCCGCTCTCCCAGACACTCGCCCGCCGGCGTTAGGGGTGCCCAGAGCAGATTTACTGGCACCCGCGGCATGCTTGGGTCTGGGGGTGAGTGGTGGACCCTGGTGGAGGGTCCCACTGCTGGTTGTCTGAGCTGGAAAGTGAATTCAGTGAATAGCCAGTAAAATTAAAAATTGTAATTGGGGTCCTGCTAAATAGCTTTTTTGTTGTTGTTCTCATGCCGCGAAGTTTTGATTTTCAGCCATACGAAGCGTGAGAAGAACAAATTTTAAACTCAGGTATCACAGTAAGGAAATGAAGTTTGCTCTCTGTTTTGCAGGTTTGGGGGAATTGATGTCCAGACAGGTTAAATGATTTACAAAGGAAACGTGGCAAGGCAGAGGCTGAAGCTCTGTTTTTCAGGTCCGTAGTTCAGGGTCTTAATTACCCAGGTATCTCCCAGTTCCCGTGAGCTCTGTGTGGGGACTTGGCAAGTACAAGCTTGGGATTACAAGCCGGGGCTGGGCTGCATCTCCAGGGCCGTGCCCATGCACCCCATTTTGTATATTGTGCCTTGAGGAATTTCCTGGGCTTCTTCCAGACCCCAGTACCAGCACCACTGGCGGGCCAGGATTCAGATCTATCCCCAGACCGTCGCATCCCTATGGCCGCGATGCAGCGACAGTAAGGAGACGCAGAATGCAAAGTTTGAGATCAGATTACCCCAAGTCGAAACTGAGCACGTGAGTTGAGCTCTGCCCTGGCTCCCCGTTTTCCCGTGTGTTCAGTAGCAGGTTGCTTCAGGGACGCGAGAATTAGGAGGATTTCTGCCTCACGTTGGCATTTCAAAGATGGCAACGCGAACCTCATAGCAAAGCAACTGCTAGATTTGCTGTTCTTCTAGGGGATGTTTGCGTTGTGCTAAAAGGCTTTGGTAACACTGACCCAAAACGGGGAGCACAGGTTTGCTTTTCAAGTTTGCTGCTTGTAAAACTCCCGCGGGAACGTGGGTACCTAGGGAATCCTGAACGCGTTTGGGTCCGATTTCAGAAATACAAGGTGGCAGGTAGTCACTGACTCTGCGCAAAGCGCGCGTGCCTCTCTGGGTTGGTAGCGCTTCTGCTCCTGTGTTGTATTAACCCAGAAACTCCTGCAATAAAACCTTCCCTGGCAAAGGTGATTTGTGGTGAAATCCTGAGCCTCCAGTGAACTTTCTCATTTGTCTTTGGCCCTGGCTAACTTCCCTCTAACTTCAGAGGTACCAAAAGAAAAATTGAAGTCCCTTGATCATCGCAAGGGGAAATTAAACTTCTGGGCTTAGCCCTCATTTCCCTCAGCCTTCCAGATTGTCCCGTAATGGGAGCAAAGCTCATTTCCTCCGGGATCCCCTTGGCGGCTGGCCGTTCCAAACTGGTGAAGCAGGGGAGGGGTCTGGCTGTGTGAGTAATTGCCTGCAGGAAGGAGAGGGGAGGAGATGAGCTCAGATACTGGTCTTGTTGCGGAGGAGCATGAAATTGAGCAATCAGCGGTTGGGGGAAATGGGGGTTGTTTACATGCCCAGATAAACAAACCGCCAGCTCTGGAGGGGAAGGCAGGAGCAGGGCCCAGAGATTCTTTCATCTTCTTCACTCCTGAAAGCACGACCAACCTCCGCGTGAGAAGGAGCGCTCCCAGCAGCCTCGCTCGGGTGGGGAGAGTGGATGAGGGTCTCGCTGATGCTGTTGCTTCGAAAGAATTTGTCTTCAGAACACGCCTTTATTAGCCCTCGGTCAGAAAGGGCTCCTCCGATCTCCCTCTCTCCCTCTTTCTTTGCTCACACTTGCTTCCAGGGGCTGGTGACAATTTTTTGCCCTTATATTCTGATACAGCCCCGTGAGTACTTTTCCTGCGCGCGTGTGTATAGCACCAGCGTTTCCTGCGTGTCTGTGCCTCAGCTCCAGCCGCACCATGCGGCTGGCCGGCAGTCCCGGGCTGATGCTCATTTAGCAGTGCGCCATCCGCTCTGGTAGGACCAGACTCAGTACGGGGCTATGTGGACCTCAGGCTGACCCGGTAGGACCATTCTTGCACTCTTCTGTTTACCTAAGGAAATGTATTCTTTGGGTATTTATTGGTCTTTCTCCATCATCCTTTGCTTTTCAAGTAACCTCCGCCATCACAGAGATTTCACGGGCATTCGTCCACACGTGCGTTGGTTCCCGACCTGCTCTCCTGGCGTGAGCAGACCCAAACGTAGGTGTCTGCAAGATACTTCACTCTAACTCAACGTCTTACCCTGACGTGAGGGAACTTCCAAGCAAAGGCAGGGTCTGCTGCATGGGAGAGATGGAAGCACAGCCAAACACGGCTCTTCTCATCTTGCGATGGTCACAACTCATCGTTTCTCTTTACTGACGTTCACACTTGGTGCACAGGTCTTACCAATATTTCACCAGAGACATCAGTACAAGGAAAACCAAGCCCTTGTAAATGGTCTTGAAACAATCAGTGTTGTTCTTCACCCCTCTACCTCTCTTAGAAAGTACTTGTGGTAAAAATATGTTTGAAAGGTCTGGTACCTCTTCAGAGTCCTATGAGTGAGAGGGGCTGGCCAGGAGGCTGGGGAGGGGGAAGGAGTGATGTGACCCGTGTCCCAGAGGAGCAGCGTAAGGAAGGAGAAGGGTGCCTCATCCTTCTGGGGCGAGGAAGGCGAAGGATAGCGAGGAGCTGCAAAGCTCTGGCTATAGCTCCTGCTGCACCATGAAGTGAAGCCCAGAGACAGAGATGCAAAAGGGTGTGAGAGATCTGGGCTCGAGTCTGGTCCCTGTTAATTGTCTGAGCATTAATACGTGTCAGCTATAGTTATGTGCTGCTACATAAGAAAACTTACCGTTGCCTCATTAACCTCTCCAAGTCTGATTTTGGCAGCCTTCAGAGCACACTGTAAGGTATACTTAATTAACGGGGTATTGAATGAATGAGAGGATGCTGAAGCAAGATGTTCTTTCAGCTCAGTTTGAATATAATTATTTTGATTATATATTTATCTCAATAGTGCCCCAGTGGATACTTTAAACACAAACAGGCAGCTATTAGACGTGGCTTCTGAAATGCAGACTGAGCGGCGTTGCTGTTCTGCAGATAACTCCTCTAAAACCGAATGCGGTGGCCAAGAGCCGTGGGAAGGATGGAATGGGTTTTCGGAGCACAGGGCTGGCCACCCTCCAAGCCATTTTCCTCCTTTCCAGCCTATGTGCTTGGTTTGTGCGGAGAAACGACTTTGGATTTGGGGAATGGGAAGATTAAGGAATCCCAGATTGCCAGAAGGGAAGGGAAGATGTGCCTCCCCGATGAGCAAGGCCATTGCCAGAGCCTGGTGGGATGAGCTTGGTTGGAGCAGGAGCGGGACAGCCCTGCGTGCAGGGCAAGAGCCCACGCAGGGAGTGGGTGACTCTGGCGCGAGGGGACGTTGCTCAGGGGCCGACTGACAACGCGAATGAAGCAGATCAACGTCAGGAGTAAAGGCAGTGGCTTTCCTCTGCTCGGATCGCAGTCATATACTGGCTCTGAATCATGAGGCTTGCAACCAGCAGGCATAAATTTATACTATACAGATGAGAACTGTGCCTCGGAGACAGAACATCTATCTCCTTTGCACTTATCTGCCACCGTGACACAAACAATCAGAGATGATTCTCTGGCATAACAAACAGCAAAGTGTCTTCTTTGTCTTTGCCTCAAAGGAAAACACTATAACACATCTTTTTGGCCTGTGCTTTTATCACTTACTTTTGTTCAATAATCTTCCTGCCCAATACACGGGATTTGGCCGTGTGTGTGCGTGTGTGTAATAGGAAATCTGCCCTGTTTACAGTGTCTGAGCAAAGGCGTGGGGAGGAAATAAATATACTGTCACTGGGGCTTACGGGGTTTGCAGCAGCCTGTGGCTTAACCCCAAATCTCTGCGTTGATGCTGGATTTTCTTTACTGCCACGGAGCCTTGACTTTCTGGGGACGTGGAAGAACGAACCTTAAATGCTACAGAGAAGCCTCCCTCAGTCTGCGAGTAACCTCGCCTGCGCACTGGAAACTGGGCTGCGGGGGTATGCTACCAAAGTATGTGAAAAGATTAATTCTTAATATACAGCACGGTCATTATGCCACAGCAGAGGGAATCAAAAAAGCACCACAGCTGCATCTTACCCCCTGTTCAGGTCAGGGTGTTAATTCTGGAACCTAATGACAAACAGCAACACTGTTCATCAGGGACCGCTGGCCACTTGAATGCAGCGATGGGGCTGTTTGGGATCGTGGCCGTGCGGGGATCTGAGAGAAGGACGTTTGCTTGCTGGTTGGTTTGCTTTAGGTGGACAGGGGCAGGCAGAAATTGAGTAAAATATCTGTGGTCTCTCTTAATTCTGCTCAGAAACGTTTTGTAAGACTTAAACAATGGATGGTTTTGACCGTTAAAGTGTTGTTCTGTGCAGGAGGAAAGACCAGTCCCTCTGCTGAGGGGCGAACGCAGAAACGCTCGCCTCACGCAGAAGGTCACGGCCGATCATCGGAGCAGCTCCCAGGCCCTGCCAGGCACAGCTCTGTGCGGAGCCTCCCCAGCTCCGCGTCCCGTGCTGCCCGGGGATGTGACTTGCTTCAGCAATGCAGCCGTGTAGGCGCAGCCCCTGGGATCGACACACTTAGGAAGAAAAATTGCCTTTCCATTTTACATTATGCTGGTTTGAATAGGGAAAAAAGCTTTCCTGGCCTCGGCGCGGGGCTGTGCTGCCTCGCTACGAGGGTCATGCCGCAGCCGAAAGCGTGACAGCTCCCGCGTGTCGACAAGGCTTTGGGATCTTCGACTAGAGGGTGGCGTAAAGGTACATCCTGAGCCGAGTAGACGGAGGCGATTAGGAATGATTCAACCTGTGCGCTTAACTGCCCGGGGCTTGGCTGGCACAGCCTCCCCTTCGCGTCGAGGGAGCCTGTCCCTCACTGCCTGCCGCCTGCTTTGACGTGATTTTTCAGGCATTAGCAACGTACTTGCCGTTCCCTATTTCAAAAGGAAAAATGGAATCCAATTGCGCCTCAGATGCAGACAGTCCCTCGCACGATATTTCCTACACCTCCTCTCCAGATAAGCCACCTTTTAAGATGATGTATTGTACCACTTACCTTTTATAGTGTTCCACCTAGCGAGGGCTGTGGAGATCCACTCTATATTTAGTCACAAGTAAACCGATCCATTTAAAACATAAAGTTGGATGTACCGGGCAGAGTAAAATGGGGGGCAAGCTAGTTATGGGAAGATTTCACCCCCCAAAGTGTTGTAATGAAGCATTGTGGAGGGGAAAATAAGAGGAAGAAATAGCCAGGAGGTTGGTGGCAGGAGGGGGGGGGGCTGGCTTGCTCTTTTTTTTTTTTTTTTTTTCCAAAGGCAAGAAGGGAAAAATGGTTCTGGTGTTTGTTGCATCCCTTTTAGATTGAATTCTAATTTGTTATTAGCATTTTATATTTTCCCTTCAGCTGATTATGTGTGCAGATTAAAAATGCCTTATCTTTCCAACGCCCCAGCCCGCTCTTCATCGGCTAATCCGGAGGGACGCTATCATTTACACGGTGTGATGATAATACGGAAATCTCATTCACTTGGGGGTTTATATTGTGTGTTTATTTATTTTTAGGCGCTGGGTTTAGCACTGCTCATCATCTCCAGGTCTGTAATCTGCATTCCACCGTGCAATTAGAGGGATTCTCTGTCTTTCCATACAACCGCAATATTGTACATCGTGTGCTTTCCAGGCTCCTCTTCCAGCAGAGGGTTGAGAGCACAGATGCAAATCGCTCCCCTGCATCCCTTATCGATCCAAATGTTTGTTGATTTACCGTGAATTCTAACCCTCAGAAAGTCTGTTGGGCAGCGTAAGAGGGAAACGAGGTATTTTAACTACTCGCCCCGCAAACTGCAGACCCAGCTCAGCCCTCACGCCCTGGGGCCACCCAGCGAGCGGTAACCCGCACCCCAAATTCCAGGCTGGAGCACATAAATGAAGTATCATTTCCTGACTTCACCGAATCAATACGTACTTGATGGTGACTTAAAAACACCAGACAGCTTTCCTAGACCGAAGCCCTTGGATAAATGAAGTTGTCATTGACTTCTGGTGTATCTGGTCTGTGTGAGATCCTAATTAGGACAGGATCGTAGTAACGGGGGGAGATAATAGACCTATTGGATCAAGTCTGTCTGCCTGCAATTGCAGCGTACTATCCACCTGATACAAGCTGTACCCGGTGTTCAGTAGTACGTTGCTCAAATCTTGGGTGGACGTGGCTTGTGATTAAAAAATACACAAAACTAGTGAAGGTATTCCCTGGGAATTTATCCAGGAGGGCGTTCGGTTTCCTTTCTGGATTTCATTTTCCCTACTCTAGAAAAGCAAAGGCTTTCTGCTGAAAAATCCAAGTCATTGTGTAAAATTGTAAGCGTTTTTCCACTGCAGAATGGGGCTAATTATAATGAATATATAGCAATGAATATATTTTTTGACATCTCAAACCTCTGAAACTAGCAAAAATAACGCTGTGAATCACTTGCGCCGAGCTGTCTTGCAACGCGCAGAGCCCCTTGCGAGGAGCTTAGCCTCTCTGCGCAACTTTTTGCATGTCTCTGGGCTGCTCAGTGAGAAATCCTGATGTCACGATAAACTTTCCTTGGCGTTAGCAGGGCCAGCCTGGCCCCGACTGCGGTTATGCAGGATTGGCAAACTCTTCCCAGCACTGCTGCCAGCAAACCTCGCAGCCGGGCTGCTTGAAAGTCAGAAGTCACGGGAAACACGGGAATAATCCTTGAAGCAGATTCGGTCCAAGTTTGGGGAGACCTGAGCTGCTCCAAGCTCAATCCAGTCCTCCGTATTATTCTTCAAAGCTGCACGCTTTGTCCCTGCCTCCAAACCGGGCTGCTGCCCTGTGTTGCTCGTGCCCCGGGATGCTCTGGGGACGTCCCGGGGCTGTGGATGCCCGGCGGCTGTGCCGGCCGGCAGCTCCGGGGCTCGGCAGCCTCGGGGGCTGCTTCGTGCTGCCGATAGATGTTATTTGCAAAATCTGAGCTTGCTTCAAAACCCGGCGAGTTCTTCCGCACCCCTGCCCAAAGCGGGAGCGCTCGGGAGGCTGGGTGCGCGGTGCCCCTCGCTTCTCTCCATTTTCACCCCTCCTGTGTCTCTGAACTGCCCTGTCGAATCCGGAGCTTTAAGAAGATGAAAGTGTTGGGAAAGCAGTGGCAGCGGAAAGCTGTTTATTTGCTCTGCGGGTGCACAAGGCCCTGGACACATGGAAAAGACTCTTTGATTAACGTCGGCTTCCTCTTGGCACTGTTTGACGGAACAAGGCTGAGACACTCCATTTCAGTGAGCCTGTGTCGCGCAATGTGTATTAGAGAGTCCTCAATTTCACACGTGCTTACTCCTGAGTGAGTTTCGCATAAAAGGATTAAGGAGAGAGGAAGTGCAGAGGAAATGGGATGTTAGACACCTTGTTAAACGGGCTGTCAGGGTTTCTGGAGCGTTCATTCTAACTCTATTCCACTCTGCATAGAGGGCAGGCCATTACCCGGGGATCACAGGGGCCTCTTCTGTGCTGCGAGTCAGGAATTACTTTTAAAAAGAAGAAAGCAAAAGCAGAGATGAAAATAGTAACGTGTGATCGTTGTCATCGTTGTTGTTATTTTATGCTGGTTGATGTTTCTGCCAGGGGGAATCTGGGACGCGATTAGCAGGAGCCGCAGGTAGCGAACCTTTAGCTGCCCTTCCCCAATTAAGTTCAGTAACTGGAAGACTGGCCGGGAGCAAAGTGGGAGAGGAAAAGCTGGGGGAAGGCTCAGTGGGGCAGGTTAGGAGGGGAGATGCCATGCGGCTTGGCCGGACACTGTCCCAAGAGTGGAGGGCACCAAGGCATCTCCTGTCCCGGGCTGTCCCCACGCTGGCCGGGAGGCAGAGACAGCAACTCCCCTCTGCCCCGGCACCTTCGCTCAGAGAGGTGCTCAGAAAGTTCCCGAATCAGTGCTGACCCGGAGGAGGTTTGTGAAGGAGGGAAGGTGTGATTGCAGCTGGGGTTTCCCTGCCGGCTCCGCTGCAGGTGCCTCTTGCAGGGATGCTGGGGTGGACTCCGGCAGGTTCAGCAGCGTACCTCTGGATCTGGATCTGGTCCCAACCTGCGTGGCTAAGACAAGCACGTCATCCACGCTGTTTGCCTTAGCCGCGTAGTTTGGGGCCAGATCCGTGGGTTTCCCGTGGATAAAGTAAGCGGGTTTCCCGAGCCAGGATCCTTTCCCGGGGGCACAGCTCGCCTGCCCAAACGTGCTGCGGGATTTTGCAGGGCGGATATCTAGGGAAGCGGATGGTGGTATTCAAGTCAAGTTTATAAGTAATGCAGTTTCACATCAGGTTGTTTCCTATAAGTCAGATCCATTTTAAGAGCAGTGATGAAACAGGGCTTCAGAATCCACTCTATGAGCAGCCAAATTAAAAGCTAAATAGGATGTAGCTTTCAGTTTGGCTGTATCTTCATATGTCAACACTCATTATCCTCATATGTCACCGCTCTGCAGCCTTCCTCCCCGAGCCTCGCGGGCCGCGGCTCTCCTCTCCGCTGCGTGCAGAGATGGCTTCCTCCCATCCGCATCCCCACTCGGCTGGGGTGGGCTGGGGAGACAGCGGCGTGGTCACGCCTGCTCCTTTGGGGACCAGGTTTCCCCGCTTCTGCCCTAAAGCAGCGCACCTCGAGCTCTGGGCTGCTTAGCAAGGAGGGACGTGCCAGCGGCTGCGCGAAGGGAGACTTCGAGGTCTTTCCCCCGCCACTGACCTTGGGGAATTGTTTCACCTTTCCCGTTATCAGTCCTGGCAGGCCTGCAGAGGTGTATTTGCATCGAAGGCTGTGGGCTCTGACATAAGAAGTCCCGTGTTGTTATAAAATATAACCTCAGGTTGTATTTTGCAGAAATTATTGCCGGGGCATCGTTAGGAGCTGTGCTGGTGCTGGGAGACATGGAGCCAGTGGTGGGGTCATGGGCAGGAGCGACCCACATCTGTCACCTCTTTTTGTTCCATCCGTTTGGGCTTGGGTTTTTATATAGGAAACTCCAGGTTTTACAATCATGAATAATTTGCCAGCGTAGCCCAAGGGGCAGTAGCATCACAGCAGCCTTCGCGCGGCCGCGCAGAGGGCTCTCACTGACCCTGCCCGGTGGGCGTGAGGTCCTGGTTCTCCATCCCGTGGCTTTCCCCACCACGCCATCCTCTTTTGCCGCTAGTCACAGCTCTCTGCAGCTCCAGGCAAGGGCTTATTTGGGAGGAGGAAGGGGAATGGTAACGGTAACGGGGGGATTTGGGGCAACAAACAGGAGCTCTGACTTCAGCTGCGCTGCAAGCGACTTTGGAGAGAGTCAGGGACTTCGCTCCTTCCGTGCAGATTCAGGAACAGGGTATGTTGATAACAGTGATGTCCCGTACAGCACGTCAATGCAGTAGAAAGGGCAAAAAGCCCTCAGCTGTCCCCCAAAGTGCCCTGCCAGCAGGGAGAGGGGGCGAGTGGGACGCCCTCGGGGCAGCACCTGGGGTCTCCTCCAGCGTCCCAGCACTGCTTCCCACCGCAGCCGCCCACGTGCTGTGCTCCCCAACAAAGAAATGTCAGCCTCTAGGCTGGGTAGGAAGACGGAGAGTCTGGGTAAAATTATCATTGCTGACTTAAAATTGCGAGTGGGGAAGAAGCAAGTTTGGCCATAAATAATCCCACACCTGGCCTTTTAATTCAGTTATCTCCTGGTCGGGAAAGTCAGATCTGCTGTGTGCTGTGGTGGTGCCAAGTTAATTACTTGAAAATGAGTGCCTGGGGTTGGACCAAGAATTTCTCATCAGCATTCAGCACCAGTGCCATGGCGTGAAGGAGAGCCCGGCGCATGCTCGCAGCAGCGGCTCGCTGGCAGGCGGATGAAAGGGAAGGGGAGCGGGGCACTAGTGGGTTTGCTTTTCTTTTGAACAGGCTGGAGCCTGGTTTAATTGAAAAAGCACTGAACGTGGCCGATGCCGGGTTTGTTGTGCACAGACTGCGTGGGGAGAGGTTCATCTCCAGGCGCGGAGCTGAAGGGTTTGGGGTCAGCAGAGCCGGGCGCCTGCCTGGCCAGATGCCGAGGCAGAGGGGTGCTGGGGCTGCGGGTGGCAACAGCCCAAAAAGCAAGAAAGGGCAGAGGGTCCAAACCGCACAGCTGAGATGCTGCATCTGGTCTCGACTCGCCCTTTCAGCAGCAGCTGGGTCTCGAAATTCCACTTCTGGTGCCTTTTAGAGGGAAGTTTTGCTGTGGGTTTGGGATTTGTTAATGCCACGTGGCTTCACAGAGCGGCCGGGATGCTGCTCAGGCCACTGGCGACATCCAGCCCTGCCCTTGTTCATCCGATACTGTCCGGAGCGTCCGTGCACCTCCGGCCCCGAGCCAGCACCGGGGCTGGCAGCACGGCAAGGCGGGCGAGCTGCGAAACCCACAGCCTCTCCCTCCCCCTTCCCATCCCACCAGCGCTCGCCGGCTGAATACAAATGCAGATATTACAGGGGAGAGAGGGAGGCGAGAAGGTGCAGCTCCAATACTAAATAGCTGGGCCCTTTAAGCCGTTTGGCCAGACCTTATCGTTAAAAAGGAGGAAAAAAAATAGTCTCTAAAGGATTCTTTGAGTCATTGCTTCTTATGTGTAAACAGAGGGCGGCAGCTTACATAGCAAACTCAGCCTGGAATAGCTTGAGGTGATTAACAGTTGTTTGATTCCTCGAAGATTTCCACATGCTTATGCCAATCCAACTGGGAAAGGCAGAATAAATATTTTGAAATATGCCCCTTCTTTTGTAAATTAGGCATGATGAGTGCTGCTTAACCGGTTAGCTCTGAGTTACAGAATTGGTCTTGTTCAGCAAACAGTAGCAGAAGGGCAGCGCTCGCTGCCGCCGCCTCCGCGCCGGGAGCCGACTGCGGCCGAGACGGGGCCGGAGGGGTGACGGTGCCTCAGCAGCCCCCCGCGCCCAGCGCTGGGCCCCCTCTGCCAGCAACGCGCCGAGCACCCTGGTGTTCGTACCCCGATTGCCTGGAGGGGGAGAGGCAGCTGAAGCGATTGGGCAGCATCCTGCTTCGAGCCCTGGCCTCCTCACCTTAATTCCCCTAATTCCCTCTCCCTTAGGTTATTCGGGAGCCAGCCTCGCTAGACAGTGTTAATGTATAAATTGCAACGCGCTTTGCCTCCGCCAGGTAAGTGCGCGCAGGTGAGCTAGTCCCAGCTTAACCCCTTGTGCGAAACCGGGGTTAAAGGAGACGGCTGGATCCTGCGAACGGCTGCTGGCTGCTCCATCCCCGCAGTGCCAGCGCCGTGGCTTGGTCGCTAGGAAGGGCTTTGCTGTTTAAAGGGGGCTCCCGGGCCGTTTGGGGCACGCCAGGACACAGGAATAGGAAAACGAGGATGGCAGCCTGTCCGACGGTGGGACCCGCGTCTGGGCTGCTCCCCGCGCCCGGGGCTGCGGGGCCGTGGCGTGCAGCAGCCTCTGCCTCCCTTCCCCAAGAGCTTGCCCAGCTCGCACCTACCCGGAGCAAAAATTTACAATGGATGTTTATGGGAAAAGAAAAGTTTTTTCTTTAAAATGAATTGTGGCATCCATAGTTGTTTTTCCCTTTGTTTATTCACGAGCGATAGGGTAGTAAAACATAAAGAAATACTGAATCACTTGAGCCATAGAGGGTCTGCTTAGCAGTTGCTCTGTTCATTCCCTTTACAGGCAAGGAGAAGAATATCTCAGATTTAGTCCCAGTTTTATAACAACACTTCCCAGCCCACCTGGGGACCACAAAAGTGCTTTACATGCATTAATGAAACAAACAGTGCCACCTCCAACGGGACAGTTAGGTTTTATCTCCCCTCTGCGCGTGGTCAGACTGTGAATCGCCTCCCTCAATGTCACGGTTCGGATTTTATCCAGTGACCAGCGTGTGTCGGTGCCTCCAATTTTAGGGACCCGTCCCGATGTGCCCCAAAGAAACCCATTGCTTTTATTCAATTTGATTTTGCAAAAGCCAAGTGCTGAGTAGATCCTGGGAGCCACGCTCTTTTCCTTTTCTACCTGGACAGGAGATGCTGGCACAAAATGATTTGTCAGGGTTTTTTCCTTGCCCGGAGAGTCTCCAGCAAAGCCAGCGCTGGAAACCAGTTACCCCCCATTCCCTGTTTTTACTGCAGGCGGGAATCCTCATTTTACCGCAACCTTCCTTCGCCCAACAGCGGACCAGCTCTCAGTTTCCCTGCAATTGCACTTTCTTTGTAAAATCTACTTTAAAAAAAATCTCAGAACTTCTGGACCATACGGTAGCAGAAATATTAAGGCTGAAGGGAAGTACTTTATTTGCCAGATAAATAGGCTTGGTGACACTTTGGATATGTAGAAGGTGGTGAATAATTTCTTCTGCTTGGGCTATATATCCTTAGAGGACTCGATGAATTTTTCATTCTGGAAGATGTGTTCGGGTCATTAATTGCAGTTTGCCACAGGTCTGTTCTACTTTTGTCTGGGTAAAGCCTATCTCCTTCAACATACAACTCATTTACCCTTTGTAATCTATGTAACATTTGCATTGTAAATTGGTTAGCTTAACTTAATACACGAGTCACCTTAGTAAACCTTTGGAAAGGATATTACGTGCGCTGTTAAAGAAGAGAGGGCCTTTTCCTGCGGCACCCGTCTGCGCCGGGCTGGGGCTGGGCGGCATGGCCGGGGGCTTGGGACTCCCCCTCCCCGCCGGCTCGGGTCTCCAGCAGCATCTGAGCCCCTCCGGCCTCGCAGCTCCCGTCCAAGCAGGATCAGGGGCATACGCAGCGGTTTCCAGCGAGGTGGAAAGCTGCTGCCGTTTGCTCTGGGGCAGGGAAGAGGCCGTGCTTTTGCTTTGCCGGTGTGGCCTCCTGTGCAGCTGGAAAAGTGAGTGGGGAGGACTTCAGCCGAGGGCTGGGGTCTTGCGGGGTGCCGGTTCCCCTCCTCGCTCCGGATGGAGCGAGTGAAACCCCCGCGCTCAGACACGTTTCTTGGTTCCTCTCCTTCTCGGAGATGCATTGAATGCTGCTCCCAGTCGCCAACGGTGCAATGCCAGCTCTGCTCACGGCTCCTGATGGAGTTGCGTTCGAGAGTCCGTGGCTGGAAATTGTCTTCTAAGCCCTGCAAAGTTGATGCCTGCAGGCAGTGCCGCGGCTCTGGGCTCCTTGCACTCCGGGCCGTCTGTCGCGATGGCACCGTGCCCAGCCTGAAGTTTTTCTGGAGCTCTGCCCTAGGGCGCAGGTGCCAAGAAATGATGGTTTGCAAGAAGCGGGCTGCACCGCCCGCTGTCCCGGCTCCCTGGGAAGGAGTCCCTCCTACCAGATTGCTCCCCGGGCATCGGTCTACCAACGCGGGCAGGACTGTAGGCAGGATCCCTTGCGCTGCCCCATCCAACCGCCTACCTTTCCAGCAGCCTCTATTTGGATAGAATAAAAGGAAATAATTTAAGCTGCTCCGGTGCTGAGTATTATTAATTCCTTGGAGTGAGTAACAGCTCCTGGGTTCCTACAAGCAGTGCAGAGAGGAGCAAGACACAATAAGTATAAATTGAGTGAACTCCAGAGATTGGAATAAGAGCTGTGAAATATTGCTTCGGGCCCGAAAAGTGCGTTCAACCCATTTTCAGAGCTACCTGAGGGAGACAGGGTGAGACTGGCAGACGACAGCGCGCTGGAGTTGGGAACAGCATGAGTAAAACCTGCTGTCCCAGTACTTCTGGCCTCGTTGGAGTCAGGAAATTTCTGAAAGTTTCTTTTTGTGATATTTTCTGCCCCACTTTTGAAACTGAAGCGGTTCGGAGGAATTTGGCCAGGCATTTGAAATCTTTACCTAGCGAGAGGAGACGGCAGCAGCGTGGGCTGTTTGACCGTCAGTCCATCCAGCAGCAGGACCGCAGACGCCCAGCCCGGTGGTCCCTCATGGCCATGAAAGGCCCCGCGCCAGCCCGGCTGCCGTCCCCAAGGAGCAATGGCTGGGCACGGCGGGGCTCGGTGCCGCTGGCACTGCTCCAAGCAAGCTCTGCCTCCTTGCATGGGTCCTGCCGCAGGAAAGGAAGGCGAACTGGCCAGGCAGCGAGCCTTTCTCTCCTAGATTCCCCAAATGGTCCATCTGGATAAAAACTGCACAGAAAAGGTGCTGTCTGTTGCATGTAACTGTGGTGGCCGGTGGCTAGGTACTGCCAGAGCCGGCGCTGGAGATGCCCGGCATATCTGCCCACTCAAAATGACCCATTTGTATATTTTTATTAGAAAAATTCGTGTGAGAATTAGCACAGCCTCACACTCCTGTGGCAATCAGCACCTCTGTCTTCCGAGGGGGCTTCCCTGAGCCCGGCAGTGTTTTAATCTCCTCAATAAAAGAAGATAAAAGAATGGAGGAGCTGATCCGATAGACCCAGGGATAATGGTGTGCGTTCTCTGCCTTCAGATAACAGCTTGGTGTGTAAAGAAAATAATCTATGCAGGAGAAGGCGTTGCGTACCGAGGACTGGAGGCATATCAGGTGCAATTCCCCCAAGTCTGCCAGTCCCGTGGGCTCACCCTGGGCAGCTCCTGCCTTTCTCGCTGGTGCTTTTTGCTCTACGAGGTCCCTCCTGTCGCTTCCCCCCAGCAAGGACTCCTCTGTGTCAGCCCGGACGGGAGGAGAGCCGGCAACTCGCAAACTCACTTCGCTGGTGAACTTGCACACTTCCAAATTTGCTGCTGACTCTTGCTAAGGCTTGGTTTTGCCGCGACGCTGTTGTCCCCTGCCCGAGGCGGCCTGACAGTGCTCCTGCTCCCGCGGGAAGCAATGGGCACGTCTGAAACGGTGACCCCGTCACCGGGAGCTGCAGTCGCTCCCTGTTTCTCCCATGGACAGCCCCGGGGAGGGAAGACAGCCGGGACCCTGGGTTTCATAAACTCCCTGCTCTGGGTCCAAGGACAGGTTTTCCATGCGCTGTGAACCACAGTCAGATTTTAAGCTGTGATTGTGAAATGCCAGGTCCCACTGTCCGTTCCCAGTCCGCAGAGCCAGCCAGGCTTTGGTAGAAAGCGTTCCGTCCCTGCCCGCGTCCTCTTCCCTTGCATGTAGCTCACATTAAGTAGATTTAAACGGTACTTTCATCCCGTAGATAGTCAAATC
This sequence comes from Mycteria americana, assembly GCF_035582795.1. Taxonomy (NCBI): domain Eukaryota; kingdom Metazoa; phylum Chordata; class Aves; order Ciconiiformes; family Ciconiidae; genus Mycteria; species Mycteria americana. Next base: position 2,678,121 of record NC_134379.1, on the reverse strand, counting down.
AGAGCTGCTTTGTTTACGCCCTCGCCATCCCGGGGAAGCGAACGTGTCCCAGCTTCGTGCTCAAGAAGCAGTGGAGGAAGAGCCAGGGGCTGTCAGGGTGGCCCTTCTCTCCCCTCTCCTCCTCCCTCCCTCTCCCTCTCCTTCAGCACGACCCGAGCAGGCTGCGAGCGCGAGGTGACAGCCTGAACCCCGCTCCGCACGGCTCGGGTTGTAAGTCAGTTTAAATGAGCCTTATAGTTCCCGCACCTAAAATCTTTGAAATATGCGGCAAAGAGGAAACTTAATGAGTATCAGGGAAAATCCTAGGAGAGCTGTAATATCCTCAGTGTGTACAAATCACTGTTTAGGACGGCTCAGCCTGAAGGTCCTTTTTCACCTAGATCATTACCCAGTGCAGAAGACCCAGCCACCATGCGCTCGGCTGGTGCTAGAGATGGACTCAGTTCCTGCCTATAAAAAACATGGGGGAAAGGGAGGATTTATAGCACCAAAAATGTCCTAAATAGCTTTTTAAAGTTCCTTTTCTTAACACAAACCATATGAGCATACAAAGGTTGTGGACAGCGGGGCAGTTCCCTTTGTTGCTTTAAATCTCTTACTGCCATGCAAACCTGTGGTGAAAGAGGAGCCTTATCTCTGCACCCCAAATCTGAATTCAGACCCGGTAAAGACATTGTACCGTGATTTCTAAATACTGATATGAAACAACCGGATGACCTATTTTGGCATCTAAATTACTACCATCCTTGGCAGGGCTGTGCAAATCACATCTCAATAGAAATCTAAGACTTAATTTTTTGGGGAGTCCTTTTCCCCTCAGTAATAAAGTATTATCAAAATGCATTGATCAGCACTTTCACCCAGGGATCCCAAAGCACTACATACATACAGACCAGGCTTCCTGCAACCCCTGTGATAACCACAGTCCTGCAAACCAAGGCGTAGAGATTGCGAATGACTCGTCCCCAGACCAGGCAGCGAGTCGGGGCGAAGCCGGGTCGGGCAGCTCCAGCTCTCCACCAGCCGCTTCAGGACCTGCGCTGCAGCCCGTGTCAGTACGAAAGCAAAGACCACGTTCGCGGGCTGCTTTTGTTATTCTTGTTAATGCCGGAGACGATAAACCTTCCGGTACCTGCGCTGGCCCCCTCTGTATCCGTGCAGCAGGCAGCACAATAGGGCCCCAATCCTGACCCTCATCCTCGAGCTGACGCCATAAAATCTGTATTTACCGTGAAGAATAATATCTGAAGCACGAACACTAGCCCATCTAATTAGAGTTCGGTCGTATCGGTAAGCGAAGGACAGAAACTTTTTTGTCTGAACGTGTTTGGCTCGGAGGATTATCGGTGTTTCGGAGCTGTGTCTCTGCCTCCCCCCGCGCAGCCCGGCAGACGAGGCACGTCCGTTGGGTCTGTTGCGGGACAGGGATGGGAACGAGTGTCTGGAAGGTGGCAAGGAAGGGAGAATATATGTTAAGTAGTACCTTTTGCTGAATAAATCAGAGAGGTTGCCGGCAGCCTGCCACAGTAAATACGCATGTTAAATCAAATCAGATCTGCAGCAATAGTAAAGATTTAATAGTAGGGGTTTGTTTTCTCCCTACCATAAACACGGAGATGTGAACACTTCATGGGGAGAACATCTGTGGACTGGGCAGGAGGTGTCAGAAGCTGGATCTAACATGCAAGGCTTCTCTTCTGTGGCCAATTAAACAAATTGCAGCAAAACAGCATTTTATTAGTATTTGCCCATAGCAGTCGCCTGCTGCAATAAATTTCCTTCAGGCACACTCGAGAAAGGGGAGGAAAAAATTGGCACGTTAACTAGTGAATGGTGGAGAGAGCACACCGCGGCGTAGCCTCTGGGGCTACTGAATACCAAAGTGCCTGTCTCCAAAAACAACTGCTCTGCTTTATCATAAACACGGTGAGTTATGAGATGCTGTACGGTGGACCGTGCGCAAATAATAATAACGAGGAGGAGGCAGGAGGGAAGGATGCTTTCCCAAAGCAGCGGGACATACAGGAGGTATGATAACAAAACTTATCCCAGTGCCTCTCCTCTCCCCTTCTGTTTAATTGCAACTTAAAGAATTTGAGAAGTCATCCTTGCCCATTTACCCTGAGCCTGTCCTGGCCTCTTATTCCCATGTGCTTCTGCTTTTAAGCATAAGTTTTGTCTCTTACTTTTTTTTCCCCTTTTATTATTATCGCTTTTAAGGGAGAACTTGTATTCCCCCCCCCCCCCCCCCCTTCAAATGGGGGCTGCAAAGTCAGCCAAGTCCACCCCCAGCGTCACTTTGCTGGCATTCCCTGGGATTTCTCAGGGCTGAATATGCCAACACGTTTCTTGGCTGAAGGCCTGGCACGGTTATGGACAGGGGGTAATATTTCTTAGTGTGCTATAGCCGAGACACCTCTTGTATCTTATATTTTTTGGATGATGGAGAGTTCAAATGGGAGATAGAATTTTTTTTTTTTTTTCCTTTTGTCCTTCTCCTTTTCTCTCTTCCCTTTTCTGTTCTCTTTCCTGGGCTGAAGCATCACCATCCAGTTGATCGATACCCCATCCCCTCTGATAACCAGCTCTCTCCTATCTCACGCACACCAAGTGAGGAAGCACTTCAGATCAAACTATCCTCTCCAGAGAGGTCCTGGGACAATAGCAAGTACCAATAAATACCCCAAATCGCTGTGGTTACAGCAAACAGATGGTGTTCGAGCTACACAAATACTCGCTGCCGGTGAAGTGCTACAAGAAATGACCTATTTGTTGCTTGGTTATTTCCATATTTTACATTGGAAGCACCGTTCGTATCTAAGTAGTGTCACCGTTATCCTGGGAATTCCTCATTTTCCGACGCAGTTATCGACAGCTCCCCGTTCCCAGCAGCCTCCTGTTGCTGTTTGCTCTTCCCCTTCAAGCTTTTCAGCGTGATCAGGTAAAGAGATAAACAACTGTAACTGCACTCCTGCTTGATAGCAAAGTAATGTTCAACAATCGCCTCCTTTAAAATACACCATTTAAGACTGCCTAAAAATGGGGTTTGTTCTCCTTTTTTTTGCTCAAGAACAACAAAATCAAGGCAGCAGATTATTACTGGGCATTAATTATCTGTCTTTAATGAAGTAGCTGACCGGACTGGCTGTTGATGGATTACACCTATGAAATTGTATTGCTGTTGATACGTAGGATATGTTTAGATGGCATCAGCCTTTTGACTTAAGCATGGATTTGATTTATACTTCATTAACATAATTCCTAACACACTGCTGCTTTGAAAAAGAAAATTAGTGTCTAACCAGGAGCTAACAAGTTTAATGGCTTGCTTGAAGGAAAACATAACCATTGACTGTGAATAAGCAACTAGAGGCATTAGTATGTTGTTGCAGCTCTTGTTTTTATGAATCCATATTTATAGGGAGAAGTTCCTATAGCGCTGCTGTGGATAGATGGGTACGGGTGGAAACCCCTTGCTAAAAAGCACGTGTCTAACTTTGCATCAGCTGGGGGTGCCGGCGTTGGTGTTGGCCAGGCTGCTCAGGGTGCTGCGGGGAGCAGGGAGAGGCACACGCGGCGGTCGGGCTGGCTCCGGCACTCCTGAACCTCGGCCTTCCCCGGCTCTTTTCTTATGAGACCTGGAGCGCAGTGACCTGTTAGTGACAACAACCGCTGCCAGGTTTTCTCTGGCACCTTACATGGCTGGATCTCAAAGAAATCACCACTTCTACCGTCCTCGTTCTGCTCAGGAGAGAGCGTGACAAAATGGCTTTCCCGGGGCTTCCCAGTAAGCCAGTGGTGACGACCGGGACTAGAGGCCACGTCCAGTGCTCTCAAACTTAGACTTGGATAAGCGTGTCTGGAGGCAGCTGGCACAAAAGCAATACAAAGCACATGGAGATGGATGCGTTGGGCTTCCAGACACGATTCTCATTTATTTCCATTTTGCAAATACTGGGTTTACTGATGATTGCCTGCTAAAGTTTTCTATCAAAGAAGGCTTAGCTAAATAGCTGGCAAGCCTCTTCTCTTCTCTCAAAAAATGAATAGGCCTTTTTTGTTCTTTAAATTATACCATGTTAGCAGATAAACAAGGCAAAAAACCAAAGTAGTCCAAGAGATCTAGGTGGGTACGTGAGCAAAATGGTCTCTGCTAGTGAAAATGTACCCAGAGAGGAATGAGAAATTGAAATGTCAGGATGGAGCAGGACAGAGCTGCCAGAAGAGAGGGAAGGGGAGGATGGCTGCACCGAAATGAGAAAGCACAAGTGGATTCAGGCGACGGTTAGCCCTTTCTACAAGCTTTGCTTTGCTCATTTCATTGCTCGGTCTACTGGCAAGCCTGGTTCGCTAGCCGCTCTGTAGCACATGTGTTCACTGATCTCTAGCAAGTCCCCCATGCACAGCATCACTTGAGGCTGCACCATAACTCCCTCTGTGTTGTTGAATCGATATCTGCACGCTCCCGTATTTGGCGTCTTCTGATACGGATGTTGAGCCCCTGACTAGTCAGAGTTTTCTGGTAACAGTTTTAGACATGAGATCCAGCTTGACACAGTACTTGCCTTGTCCCCATCTCTTCCAGGCGTGAAAAAGCTGCTAGCGTCCTCAAGAACTTTATGCTTTAAACTGGTTTTGGTTTATGGGTCATATTTTAGGGTTTTTAATTTTGTTTTGTACCCGCCTGATCCGGACGGCATGCCGCAGCGGCGGCCCTCGCTCCGGAGGACCGTTCCACTCCCTGCCTGTGTCTGGCGGGTCCTCCTCCTGTTTGGCATCTTGACACCTTGGGCTTTGATTAATGAGGTGCTCTTCCCTGCGCTATACGAATCCCCGTTAGATTTGGTGCTTATTAATTACAGCACAGCACCGTCAGCACATTTAGAATTGGGGTCCCTGCTTTTCTAATTCTCTTCTTATTTCACGTTGCTTTTTTCCCCGGTTTCCTATTGCCCGTGTCTCCTCCTCCTTGGGGTCACTGATGGATGAGGTTTCAGCCGCGGTGGATACCATGCTGGCGGAGCCGAAGGTCAGTGCTGGTAATGGCTCTGGAGAAAGCAGCTGTTCAGCAATTCCCCCCTCCGCAGTGCCCGGCTCCCTCCATGGCACCCGCCTCTCGCCTGGAGCCGGCTCCCTCGCTCGCACCCAAGCCCAGGGTTTTTCCACTGCCGCATCCTGCATCCCCGCTTGATTTCATAAAAGGACTCCAACCTTTCATCGTTCAGACTCAGTGCGTCCTCCAAGTTAAAAAAAAAAAATCAGATACTTGCTCAGTGCAGAGCCCTGGGTGTATTTTCAGGGAGCGGGTTATCTTTTATATCTAGTTGCTCTGCTCGTGTCACCGCTCCTGTTACTCTCATTACTGTCGGTTGGGTTTGAGCCGGGACAGCGCTCGATCGTTCGTTTTGCTCCGTGTTGTGTAAGAGCGTGCAGATGTCCCAGCTGACGCGGGAGCTCTGCCACCCTCAGCATCGCGCGTACACGGAGCATGGGGACGGTCCCGGGTCACGCTGAGGAGATGAGGCAAGGACAGCACGGGGAGGGGAGCTGAGGAGGAAAATGCGGGGTGCACGCCTGCGGCACAGAGGCTGAGAGCGTGCAACCCGCGGGGAGCCAGCCGTCGCCTCGGCCGCAGTTTGCAGGCGCCAGCTGCCAGGGAGTATGGCAGCAGGGCTGGGGCTGTGCGGAGGGAGCTGCGCTGCTCCAGGTTAGCGCTGCCTTCACTGGCTTCCCCTCCCCCTGAAATACAGGGAGGGAAGATTTTGCTGAGGGACATGGCGTAGTGGTGGACTTGGTAGCGTTAGGTTTACGGTTGGACTCGATGATCTTAAAGGTCTTTTCCAACCTATACGATCCTGTGGTACTCCTACACCTTTTGATTAAGAAAACCTTGTCACTCGGACGCGAAAAAGTGAGGACTTATGAAGAGCTACCAAAATGCAAGCAGTAATAGGTAGCACTTGGGCAGGGGCAATTGTGTCTCATGTGCTGGGCGCAGAAGAGGACAGCTAACGAAGGATGCAGTTTGGCCAGAGAAGCGATTTAGTAAAGGCTGCGTGCAAGCTCCGGTCTTGTCGGTTCCCAGTTCGGATGCACCCATCACTAGTAATTCGGGGTGGTTGCACCCAAGTGATGGGGAACAGGCTGCGTCACCTTCCTGGCAAGCGTCGGGGTGCTGGGGGCTGACGCCAGCCTGGCACCCGGGAGGACGGCTGTGCAGGGCCGCCCACGCCCGCAGCCCCCGTGCTGCGCTCGGAGTGCCGTCGTCCCCCGTAGCAAGCAGGCAGGCTACGTGGTTCACTTTCATTAGCCTGTGGCTTCACCTCTTACAAAACGACACGGGAATTGATAATAAATGAACACACGCATCTCTGCCTGAAGTCACCTACCTGATAAACACCCCGGCAGGAAGAGGGCAGGCACGATAACAAAGCAAACAGCATCCCCCTTAATCTGGTTTTAAAACTTTTCTGTGATAACGGGCTTGCTATTTTATTACCAGTCACTGTTTAGCTCTTTTACATGACCGAAGTAAACACCACAGTAATTTATACTGTCCTCCTGGATCAGCTTCGCCCTCTTTTACATCTTGCCTTGCAAATAATAAGGCAGCCCACAAAGCCATTTGTTTCCTAATGACAGGGGTTTCCATAGTGAGCAGATTAAGGAGGAGGAGATTAGAAGATTATACACCAGGCAGGATTCACAGGTTCACAGGTTTATGGGGCTTTGGAGATCCGACGATTAATGCATTTCATAAATGAAACTTTCTTTAATGACAGGTAGAACGGAGGGAAGCGGGTGTTTTAATTGGCAGAATTTATTTAGCAATTTTCAGTGACGATGCTTAAAGCACTCAGAAAGGCGTGTACAATTATCGGGTCCCGCCGCTCCAGTGTTGATAAGGGTTGGGAGATCGACTCCGTCAAAGTTGCCAGAGATGAACGCCGGTCGCAGCACTGCGACCCGTGTCTGCCCGGGCTGAGCCCCGCGTCCCTTTCTGCTAAGACCCTGGGCTGCTGCCAGGGTGCTGGGGTAGCAGTAATTGTTTTCTGTCTTCAACGGAGGAAGGAGCAAAACTGCTTTTCCGTCGGGGCCGTATGTGCCAGACGTACTGTTGTTACTTATCGCGGCACGGTGATAGCAGCCCGGCGTCTTTGCGCTGGGCAAAGCGTGCCACGGGACTCCTGTTCACGTGATAAGGTACAGCAGGAGAGGAAACGGAGATAACATCCAGGACATGTGGCAAATAGCTTCAGTGGAAGGACTGGGAGACTCGGGAAACCTGAAATCCACATAAACCCTATGGAAAATGCCGTAGCTGCTAAGGCTCCGCAAGGGTCGATACCGCAGTGTTTCGACCTGCGGTGCCCTGGACGAGTTGCCCAGTGCCCTGGACAAGAGGGCCGCAGGGAGCCAAGGAGAGCTCGGGGTGGTTTGTTGTTTGCGTTCCCCACGCAGAATCCCCGGGTTGCATCGGGAAGCTGAAAATATGAAACCTGAGAAACTGTGGGAGGGACCCAAAATATCTTTTATATCCTTTGGCCAAAAGAAGCTGAAAAGGAAAAAATTGGGAAAGAAACTGTGACAGTGTTCTTCTCTTTAATTTTCTGATGAAAAATCAAAACAGCAGGAAAAGAAGAAGCACTCACATTCATTTTGTTGGAAACCCAATTTTCCACAAAAAGTAGGTTTCAATGGAAAATTTCGACCTCTCCCCTCTCCCTTGTGTAATTGTTTTAATGCTGGCTGCCTTCTCCCCATTAAAGCCCGTGAGAGTTGTCTTGCTTGAAGGAACACTTCAGAGCTGGAGGAGAAGGATGCGAAGAGCCATTTTGAATGACCCAAAAGGACAATTCATGATTAGGTGCCTGAAGTGGGCTGTGGAGACTTTGGTTTCTGGCACGCTGGCCTACATGCCAATGAGGCCAAGAGCTTGTCTTGGTTTCTCCGTGGTGTCTGCACCGTGGCGTGAGCAGCTCCTTGCTGGTGTGCTCACCCTGGCCCGAGGGCAGCGTCCTGGTCTCGCTCTGGCTGAGGGAGAGCTGAGGCTCGGGGAAATCAGGGACTCGCCTGGCATCAGCCCAGCCCTGCCCCGTGGAGTAGCACCCAAGCCCTCTTCCTCCAGCCATCAGCACCGTCGGTGAAACACGTGGGGAAGGGCTCAGAGCGGCCGGGCGGCTCTGTCGGGGTCAGGAGACCGTCTCCCTGCTAGGGCTGACTTGCTCTTCGTCTGGTCGCCCGCACAGAGAAGCCATGGATATAGCAACTGTTGTTGGAAACCCCCTTCCCCTCTCCCTTGAGGTGGTTCCTGCAGCTCGGTGCCTGCCTGTGCCAGGATAGGGACCTTCTCCGAGACCATCCATCTGGCTGCTTTCCCATTGCTACAGTCATTTTCAATTGACTGTTTAAAATGAACAATAAGGGCTTAAAACAAGCCAGTCTGGGCCTTTACAAGCCGGGGCGTGCTGACATCCAGGCGTAGCCGGAGGGTGGTGGGAGCCTGCGCTCCAGCGTAGGGGCTTCAGGTCGTCCTTCCAAGACGACTCAATCAACTTTGGCTCCTCAAACAATACCCCTGGCCTGCCAAAAGAGACAATGCAGCCAGGACTCTTGAACCAAAGGGTTGGGAGAGCCCTGTCAGCCTGGATTACAGGAACGCTTAAGAGTTAATTAAATTACAATTTGCTATGCTGCCAGTTCACATGAAGCTGCAACATCTGTGGATGGACGGAGGGATGGGAGGGAGCTGGGCAGAAGGACGCCGTCCTGCCTCTGGGGCTGCGGATCTCCACCTGTGCTTTGGCAGTGCTACGCTACAGCCAAATAGAGAAGGCGCAAGATTGATGAAAAAAGCCTAATTTCTGATACAATAATATCTGTGGCTAGCGCCTGTGTTTTTAAAAATCTCCCAGCGAACGGGAGCTGAGTGGGGTGCAGCTATTTGCCCCAGGTCTCAGGGACTAACTGGCACATCAGGATAAAGCTCAGCAATGCCAACTTGCAGAATGAAAAAAAAAAAGCTACTAGAACAATAATAATTTTAGGGGCTTTCTGTGTTTGCTTTAAGCTATCGAGGCTCAGATTTTAAACCTTTCCTCTGTGACCACTGGTTTTACACATATATCAAACTTTCTTCTTTTCCCCTGAATCCAGGAGCTGGAGCTTTAGGAAACCTGTTGTGAGGCTCTCGCGAGCTCTCCGCATGGCTCCGCTGCCACGAGGGGACGCAGAGCCCCAGCAGCGGTTTGGAAGTCCGTAGCAGGCTTGTTGTGGCCCTGCGTCCCTGGGGTTGACTGCTTTGAACTCAGAGGTCTCTGAATTCGTAGGTCTTTTGAATCCGCCAGTTGGTCTGTCTGTTTTTTTCTGTTTTCCTGTTCGCAGCCAAATTATTAAAGGCTGAAAGCAGGAGCTTCGCTCCAGACAAGTGCAGGCACATGCACACAACCTGAGGAGGAGCAGGCGAACACTTCTGCAGTAATAAGCTCCATGCTGTGCTCAAAAAGGGCACTTAATTTTTCATTCTTAAATGCTGTGATGTTCTTGTCTTCCGGCTTCACCAAAACTCCTCCATGGAGATGGATGGGCCATGCAGAACACAGTTATCAGAAAGATTAAGCCAGGACTTGTCATTTTTTTATATCAGCGAGCAGTCAGGTTGACGAGTGATGTCCTCTTAGCTCCTGGGATGCGTCCGGCACCTTTAGTGCCAGTAGTAAAAAGGACTATAAAAAATACCATAGAAGAAAGGGTAATGATGAAATTTAACTGCTCCCTAGCACACACCTGGGGTCTAGTAATCTGGAAATGGGGGGTTCAGGTGCTTCATCTTTTACTGCCTTGTCCTTGTCTGTAAGTTTAAGGTCCTTCCACTGAACCATAACATATTGTGGTCAATGCGAAGAGCCAGTCCTTGGCCCCTGCGCAGACCGTGGAGAGAGGCAGGCGTGTTTCAGCGCAGGCAGGGGCACGCTGAGCGCTTTTGCCTCCGGCAGGCTGGAAGAAGAAGCAGGCGCTCGGCTTGGAGGGCTTCGGCCCTCCGCTGTGACGCTTGCAGCGGGGACATCTTCATGGCACGGTTTCTTTCCTCTCGCTTGCTGCTCGTGCACGTGAGCGGCCAAGCGAGCGCAGTCGGCAGCAGTGGGTGCTGCCGGCTCCGGCTGCGGTAGCCGGGGCGGCACAGGCACCCTGGCCGGTGAGTCCCTCTCTCTGCCTGAGGCAGCATCTAGCAAAGGGCCGGGGCGGTGGAGGCAACTCAGTGCATGTTGTAAGTAACAAGCCAGCATTGCTTTATCATGTTTCAGGATTGTGGCCCATCCCTGTGTTATTAATCTAAGAAACAACTGATACTAAATGATCATGCTACATTAAATTTATGGACCCTTGCGTATAGCTTCTATTGATCTTTTTTCAAGCATCATAAATATGTGATGGAGTGTATATGGCAACACTTTCCCCACCACTCCATTAATGGTGGTTAAACTTTTCATCTCTGTGGCGGAAACGGGCGATGTGTCTCTATGGGCAGGGATATCCTGGCCATATCATTTGTATTTTAATCACCAGTAGGCGGAGGAAGCTTCACCAGCAGAAGAGGAGAGAAGAGCTATTGCATTTCTTCTTTCCCTAAGTTGCCTCTTTCCCTCTTCCTCTCCCTGCCCAGGATCTGTCACTTTTCCTTACACGATTCTGTCTATCCAAAGCGATGCGTTGGTGCGTTCGCTCTTAACCCCGAGAACCACCTTCCCGATCCGGCCCTGCTGCTGACGGCACCAGCAGCATACCAGAGCTGGGGGGTTCATTTACAGGAACCAAACGAGGTCCTGTCTTGGGTTCAGGAGAGCAGCTTACAAATGCAAGGACGCCGCTGAGTCTTTTCCGTGGTCTCTAGCATTTGCCGCGCTGCCGGGGCCCTGTGCTGTGCGAAGGGACGTCACGCCGCGCACGGCACCGAGTAGCGCAGGCTACGCAGGTGCTCTGGGACAAGGATGCCCGCTACCCCCAGCGCGTGTAGGAAATACCCAGACCCTCAGGTACTGCTGCGATACAAACAGGGAACGGAGATTTGCAAATCATCCTTCAGCATAGCCTGAAACAACTTATATCCTAGAGCCATCTAGGGGCGAAATCCCGGCTCCATTAAGTCAAGGGGAGTTTTCCTTTTGAGTTCAGAGGGGTCAGGACTTGGGAAGGAGCGATGTTTTCACACTTATACGACCCTGTGGTTCCCCTAAAGCCATGCTGCAATGATTGGTATAATGAATATTTGTCTGTTGGCACTTCTGCTCTAGCAGCGACGTGGGGGAGCAGTGGTACTCTGAGCCAGGGCTTTGCCAAGCCTGCGCTGAACAAAGGCCGTGGAAAAGCAGCTCAAACCCTTTTGGCTTTCTTGATTCTGCTGATAGTTTGCGACGTTTTTCAAGTGCAGATCAAGAAATCGGTGTTTGAAAGAGCCTCAACAGGATGAGAGGTGCAAAGCCTAGAATCTGCATCTAAGAGAATGTGTAAAAAATGTCTCTAACTTCAGAAACCCAAGCGATTCTTGACTGAGCCCTGCAGTGCAAGCCCCAGAAATACTCCTTGCTGTGTCGGGGAAGGCAGGAGAGCGGCAGGGTCTGTGCCTGGCCCCTGCCCGTCTACCGCTGCCGGTAAGGGAGTTGCCTAGCCACTCTCTCCTGCTTTTTCTACCGCTTTGGCTCTCTTGCCTGCAAATGCCCCGGGAGTCCGAGCTCAGAGGCTCTGTAGCACCATCTCAAAGCTATATTGCAATGCGCTGTGCCTCGGTTCCCCGTCTGCAAAATGGGGTCAGTGAGGCGTCTGCAGAGGAGCTGGAGAACGTTGGCAAGATGTCTCGGGACCCTTGACCGGGAGGTGCCAACAGCTATCCTTCCGACAATTAGTTCCACTTATGATGGGAGAGAGGGGATAACTCCTGAGCAGTACAATACCCTCCGTCTAAATTATTCCTCCTCCTCCTCCACAAATGTCATAGCAGAGATTAGCCATCATGTGTCCTTAAGTATCCCATTTATCCCAAATGACTCTGAGCATGTTAACTGCATTTAGATTAAAATGAGCCTTTATACCCATAGCATCTTCCTGGTCTGGACCAGCCCCTGCACGGCCCCTCATTTTGCCGTTACGGGAGCTAAGGACGTGGGGATACCGAGCTGTGGGACAGGGAATGTACATCACCAGCGTGGCAATTTCATTTTTCCAGATAAACATTTTTCTCCCTACTGTTTCAAGACAACTTTAATCCCTACAAAATTCTCTTAATTTTGATTTGCCAATCGTGGATTCCTTTTCAATTAACCTCGAAAAGCACCAATTAAAGAGAATAGTGCTGCAATTGCATAAGAATAGGCTACACCAAAGCCTTTAGAAGAATTTTAGCACCAAAAATTAATGATAAAGGTCAAAAACAGGTTGCAGTGCAGAGTTAGCTTTGAATGGGAAACCCCTGAATTAATGTGAGCACAAGCCCACAAAGTCTTCTGAAAATTTGGGGTAGATTTACTTAAGCTTCTAATTATACAGCCCAGTTTGTCTCGGATATGTATAAAGAGCTTCGAACGTGTTGGAGTCTCAAATTGAAGGCAGGGGAGAAGTCTGGCTCCGCACATCGAACCCCAGAGACTTTCTCTGCTTTGTAACTCCCTCCAGGTATTGCTGGTTCTCACTGGTCCCAGTCCGGCTGTCCCAGAGCCCGTCCCCGGCAGCGGGGGAGAGCCAGAACGGCTCCGCTTCAGGTTAGGTGTGAACGCAGGTCCTGGGGCTGGTCCTGGGGGAGCCGCTCACCAGATTTCTGCTACCCTGGGCAGGCTTGTTGCTGGTGTGGGAATTTGTGAGCAGGTCCCGCACAGCGTCAGCTCTGTGGTATCAGTTTGTGTCTGTCCTCCTCCCTTCTGCTGTTATGTTGTGAGGTGAGAAGCTTTCTCCCTGGCACTGCAGCCTTGGGAGAGGCAGCGCTGTCCCTGGGGGTGTTTGATGGGACAGGAGAGTCGGAAACCCCTTGGGATCCTCGTCCTCCGCGGTGGGAGGACAGAGGCAATGGGAAAATCTGAGCTGGTTCTGAGCACTTGGAGCCACACGGTCAGAAAACCGGGCAGATGGCATTAACAGGCAGAATAAATCACACGGGGCTCGGCAACACCGAGCCAGTGAGGAGGACAGGCCGGCTGTGTCCCCCGGACCGGCTTTCAGCTTGAGCATCCTTCTCGGCACACAGCCGAAGCCACCGCGCAAGCACACACACACACGGCTCATCTGCTTTTATGAGGTGGGAAAAGATCTGTGGTGGTGCACGTGTTTCAGGTGACAGATGACTCCCTGTCCTGTGTAACTGATGGTGGGAATAACGTTGACTGCTTTCTTAACTCCGTCGGGATGGGGATTTGATGGTTGGGATGCGGTATAATGAAGGAGAGAAGGTGTTTCATGGTGGTGGTGTGAGCAGAGAGGCCATGCGGGCTTTGGGAGAGGATGGGGTGCAGGTGGCCCCGCTGCTGGGACGGAAGAGCAAGGACAGGATGCAGCAAGCTTGGAAGGCAACGGCCAGCAGTGTGGGCTGGGGCCAGCGGCGCTGCCGGGGCAGCTTGTGTCACCCGCGCTCAGAGAGTCCTGCCCTGGGGAGGGCTGCCAGCCCCGAAAAGAAAACTTGAACTCCCACCGTCCCAGTGGTAGGATCAAACTTGCACGTGGACTAGATGCCGTCTGGGGACCACCCGACCTGGGGACAGCCGCCGCAGCACGGCGGGGCCGCTGAAGGCCGTCAAGCCTCGGGAAGCCCTCGCCCATGTCCTCTCGCCCTTCCCCGCCGCCCGTCCCTTGCCACCGCCCCAGCCGTAGGGAGCGGGACCGGTGACGCCGCTGATGGAGGCGGCAGATTAGCTCTGGCAGCGTCAACGCTCTGCTCGTCCGGCTGAGTCACCAGCACTTTAACAGCGAGTTAAAAAGAAACAGGTTAGCATATCGTAACATGACAGAACTTTTAGAAGATTGGACTGCTTTTCTCCTCTCGTTAACGTCCCCCAGGGCCCGCGGTCTCTTTAGTACTAACACAGTAACGAAGGCCACAGCCTATTAATTGCAGTGACAATGATAAAGGAAGAGTCAGAAGCAGCTATTTGTCTTTCATGTAACCTCGTGCATCATCACAAGATAAATGAAAACTCATTTTCTGCTTTGATTCAGTCTAATTTTTCAGGGCCCCCGAGGCAGGTTACAGGAACTGTGTCGCTTCATCCCCATAAAAGTGCTGGCCCCGAGGTTCAAGGGTCAGGGAAAGTGCAAGCCGGCCGTGAAAGCCTGTCTCTCCGCAGCCTCCCAGGGGTGACGTAAAAGCAGGAAGGGGTCTGCTGCTCATCATCATTAAATCCCCATTGAAAGGCGTTGTCCGGGGCCTGATAGATGGTCCACGTGGCAAAGCTACTCCCTTCCCCAGCGCCCCTGGTCACCTTCCCGGGAGACCTCTGCCGGACCGGCATTTGTGCCCCTTCGTGCATATGGGCAAGGGCGGGTGAAGGTTTGGGAAGAGGTTTTGGGGAAAGCACCTCATCCCAGCCATCTACCCAAAATTATTGTTTCCAAGCGCACGCGGGGTTTGGGTTAGAGGGTGGGATGATGCGGTTTACCTCCTTTGAGGTCGTCAATGCTTTGAGAGTAAAATGCCCTTGGGGTACTTCATCTGTGCTGTGACCTGCTTAGCAAGGAGTGATCATTTCAGAAACGATGGGGCCAACTTCAGTACTGGTATAAAGGGAGGAAAATACCCCAAAGTTTCTACCAGCTGCAGTTCCCATCTCTCACCCGGCAGCCTCCTCATGCTTTCCTGCCATCGGACGTCCCACGTTCTCCTGGGGCCTCTCCTGTGACAGCGCGGAGCCTTGAAGCATCTCGTTGGCCTCCCAGGGAGTGCTCCGGGCAGGGAGCACTGTCTGCGGTACCTGGGGTTTGCTGGATCTGGCCCTCACTTTGTAGAAAGAGTGGTCTAGGCTGGGGACGGAGTTTGAAGAGCTGTGCAGAAAGGTTTGCCAGAGCTATAGAGAGAAATACCTCACTGAGTCAGAGGAATTTAAAAAAAAAAAAAAAAAAAGAAAAGAAAAAACCATAATCATCTGTTTTGTAGGAAATTAGCCCATTCTAATCAAGAGGAATCAAACCTCACACACACGAACTGGACACGCCTCTTCTGAAAATTTTAGTGTTAACAATGTACAGTACATTAACTTGATTAATCATAATATAATCTTTGTCTGCATGCTGCACTGATGTCTTCCCCACCAATCCCCAAAACAGCTTACCCATTTTACACTACGTAATATACGTTTCCCTCCTGGTACAAACAGAGCTGAAAATAGATACAGCCCTGACGATCCGGCGACGTCCTGACGATCCTGGTCCTGCCGCCCTCCTGGCTCCGGTCTTGCAATGGCACGGACGGGGGCTCCCATATGTCCAGGTTTCCCAGCCTGGAAGTTTTGCCCAGCCAGAATTCGTGGACTTTGGCCCCGTGCCTGGATTTCCGGACATCCGTCAGCCCACTCATAGCGGTAGCTCCAACCGAGCTGTCGGATGTCTGGAAGTCACAGATAAACGACCGGTGTGCTGTACGGCTCCGTAACGCGCACGTGCGCGTGCCCAGCACACCCCAAACAGGCTTGGCGCGCGGCGGGCATGGCAGAGGGCTCGCGCACGGGTGGCCTCGGGGAGGTCCCACGGGGAGCGGCTGCGGGCAGGTCTCCCGCCGGAGCCAGAAGGACTCTGCGCAGGAATCCATCTGCAGAGGCATGACTGCAGGATTGTAACTTCAGGCTGAGCCCGCTCTCGTTCCTTGCAGTGCCACCTGGCCGTGGCCCTGGGGGTGATGTCCCGCTGCCTTTGGAGAAGGGTCCAAAGCGACTCCATCGGAGGCGCAGGAGTAACGAAACACGCGTCTCGCTGATTATAAAGGGGGAAAACGGCGCTGAAGGGAAGGCGACCGGGGCTGCGCCCACTCGTCACCCTGCCGAACGTGACGGCAAAGCCCCACGCAGAGGCACTGCGGGTCGGGCTGATGCCCGGCGGGTGGGACGGCCGGTGGAGCGGTGCTGGGCTGCTCCCCGGAGCCTGGCAGGGCTCTGCCATATATAACGTTGGATTTTAACTGATAATATCATTTGCTTCCTAAATGCTGGATAAGAAAATATCACCAGGGCATTTCCCCGGTGCTGATTTGCTATCGTCTGCTCCAGCTGAGGCCAGCGAGAAGCCTAATCTGGGAGAGATTTGAATGTTATTGGAATTCATGAATTTTTGCTTTGTTATTATTTTGACCTTTTTTTTTTTTTAAGGCAAAACAAAACTTTCAAAAATTTTAAACTTAGCTGGGAGTATTTCATAGCCTGGGACTTGGGGACAGCAGCCGAGCAGTCGGCTTGGAGGACATCATCTCCACCTGATGTGGAGATGTGAGCAGTGAACTGCTGTGAGCAGTGCCCTGCACCGTTCCTGCCCCAAGGCTCAAGCAGGATTTGCAAAACCAACCTCTCCCAGCACGGGCAGAGGGCTCTGCACTGTGGGTTGCCTGGGGGCGAAGGGACACGTTACAGGCTCTTGGCCACCCGGCTCAGGTGGAGCAATTGTAGATGGGAGGCACAAACGTGGGAGATGTGCGGGGACACCTCTGTCCTCCGAGGAGGTAAAGCTACGTGTGGTACTAGGGACCGCGGGACAGGAGCTGGCCTGGGCGTGCAGTGCCAGGGTGTAGCGCGAGGAAATGGAAGCAGGAGCGTCGCGCCAGGGATGGTTTCTCCCATCCTGGGGACAAGCTCTGCCTCTGTTATTTCATAGTTGCCTCCTGTATGAGAGATGCTTTAGCTATTTCAGCTCGTAGCTCAGACAAGCTGCTGAAGTGGCACGATGACTAGCAGGTGACCATCAGGGCAATTCACCCTGAAACAGGAGCTCACCTGCAGGAAGCCCTGGCTTTGTCTCAGGTGAAAACCCATCCCTGTTGAAAGCGAAGGAGTTTTTTCTGGGGCTGGGATGTCACTCATCCATCTCCTGGGCAGGAAAGCACCGTTCTTCTCCTGGAGCCTTGCACCCAGCCCCACAGAAGGGTGCGCGGGGAGATTTCCAGGAGGTCTTAAGTCTGGTTAGGAGGAGGAGTGGGGTCGGGGTTAGTTGCACCTTCCTCAACATCCTCCGCCATTACAGCCAAAGCAGCGCGTTGGGTTGAAACCCGCGTGCTGGTGGGACACGCAGAGGAGCAGCGAGGGGGTTGTGCATGAGGTTTGTTGCTATCAAAACCCACAAAGAGCTTTAAGGAGAAAGACTATAATTTCCCACACCGGTGTTTCTTGGCTGGGTTGCGTTTCATTTGAAGGACTTTTGGCTTTGCTTTCCACCCTTTTGAAGTTAGTTATTATCGAGGTTCCGCGGTTCCTTAATTCTCCTTCTCAAAAGCATGGAGTGAAAGAAGCATTTTGCATTTGAAAATAAAGCAAGCGCTGTTATTGCTTGGGTTTTCTCTTTTTAAATTTTTATTTAAAGAAAAAGGGACAGAGAAGAAGTGGGGCAGGAAGACAGGGACTGAAAGAGCAAAATGAGAAATAAAGACCAAATAAATACACAGATTCTTCAGCACCAGGATAGGAAATGTGTATTTCTCTTCCGTTTTCTCCTGTTCAGGAGGGAGGGGGAAGGCTTTGCTAACACATTCAAATGAATTTGATATTCAATCAATGAAGATTAACTTGCCCAAGGTAAGATGGTTTTTACATTCATAAGGAAGTCAAATACGATTATGCATATGAGGAAATTATACAGAGATGAGTAGAGTATAATGTATGATAATTATTTGAAAGGATATACTTACACACTGATTAGCATATCTTGAAGACCAGACAGAGATGGAAGAATAGAAGGTAAAGAGATTCCTCAAGATGAACAAACTGTATAAAACTCACTCCCCAAAAATCATAGAAGTTAGTTAGAAATAGCATTTTCTTAAGGATGGCAACCTTAAAAAAATCCTTCACAAGTTCACCTCTTGATTAGAAATTAAAAAAAAAAAAAAATTCAAATCAAGTGTGTGAAACTTTGCTAGGAATATCCTCCTGCAGAGGAAGGATGGACA